>NC_091154.1:32773202-32998202 GCF_040958095.1 Procambarus clarkii | reverse complement strand
CTGTGTTGTTGAAGCCCTCCGCCAGTGTCTGCAGCAGCGCCGCCACCGACGACTCTGCCGAAGACAACCTCTTTTTTTTATTATTAACACATTTAGGTACATGTGCATTTGTGCAGCTGCCCTAGACTATATGAAGGGGAGTACAGTGTCTCTCAAAACATTAGCTACGTGACACTAAAAATCTCCATCACACAGGGTCATGTGATCAGTAGTCTGCACTGGCAGACTCTGGGTGTAGTATGAGGATATCATCATCAATAGGAGAGTGGATAAAGTAATTGCAAAGCTCCAGGTACCTCATGACAACGGGTCTGAATGGTCTAATAACTGGGCATTCGGTGATGTAGTGTGGGAGATCATGCCGCAGTTTCTGCTCACAGAGTTTGCACCTGGAGTGCTCAGGATTGGGAGATCCGTCACCTGTAGCCACCTGCCACAGGTAACGGTAACCCAACCTGATCCTGGCAACCACTGTGTCGCACAGTCTGGTCCACGTTTTATGCTGCCCATAAACATAGGTTTCAGATATGAACAAATCATAGCTTTTTATACTGGTGCTTTCAGGTCGTTGGGAGTCAGTAATTTCTTTCCTATCAGACCTGAGTGTTTGGAACACTATGGTCTTGACAGCAGAGATAGGGATACCTAGGTCTAATTCACATGACCACAGAGTCTTCGGTGTGTTTGTGTTCTCCTCACTACTGATTCCTATTGGCATAGCTTGACCTTTTCCACCCAATGTGGCTGAGTGGGTCTTTTTATCCCTGCTTCACTGTTTGAGGATCACTCTTGACTTTCTTCACACACAAGTGGTTATTACAGCTCCATCGCTGACCTGGTTTTGGTCTGGGTAATGATGTAAAGACCCTTTCCTCTCCTTCCACATATTCCAGACTCTTATCTTTCTCTTCGTCGTACCACATCTTTTCTCTTCCTTAAAACTTTCTGCTTCTCCTTCCTTCTTTCTTACTCTCTAATACCTTTATAATATTCTTTGCTTCTTTTACACCATCCTCCCTCATACTACTTACTCTTCACGCCAAAACCCCAACACACTGAAAAATATAGGAATTATTTGTTTTGGTTCAAAGTCAGCTCCTCAAGCATTTGAAAACCTAATATGTAAAGTAGATACTTGAATGTTGTAACATTTGTTATAAATAATATCATTAATACATGAAGTAAAAATTTCACCTATCATTAGTATGGATATCATCTCACATAGGTGTTATCCAGCAAGATACGGACAAGGCAGTTAAAACTAGATGAGCACTCCATAAACTGTGTGAGAGGTTGGACACACTCTCCAACACTACTTGTGAATGCCCTGTTATCAATGTTTTTAGACCAAATGGCATGAGATACTTTGAGCTCTGTAACTACCTCATACATTCACGAATATTGGAAGATATTCTTGTGCTCTACCCAGAGTTTGCTAGTGCTGGCTAGTAGAATAGACTCGCATCTCGTGTTATCTCCTGATTCTATGTATCACTAAGCATCCTGTGAGATGAGGGGGGGATATTAGATGAGCTCATAGCTAGCTCTTGATCTATACCCTGTAATCCCTCATATAAAATAGGGTAGCAGTACATTGTTGTGTGATTTACCCATTTTAGTCAATAAATTTGTGTATTATTATCTCTCCTGTGGCTCTGTCATCAGTGTTCTCCCTTTCCCAGATGGCTTTCCATTCTTCACGCCAGGAGGCCTGGTCGACGACCGGGCCGCGGGGACACTAAGCCCCGGAAGCACCTCAAGGTAACCTCAAGGTAACCTCTCCTTTCCCTACTCCTTCCAATCTCCACTTTCCCCTGCCCCTCCCCGATGTACTCCCACTCCTCGCTTGGTGTTCAATCAGTACCAATCTTGTGTTATGAGCCCCCAAGACGCTACTCCCCCACCTCGCTCTCCTTGTCTTGGTCTCACCTTCAGCAAGGGAGCTGTGGTTCTTCCAGAGTTGGGCCACTTCCTCCTTCACCGTCTCCTTGAGTTCTGTGGAATTTACAAGCAGGGTTGTAAGTATAGAGTTTGCATCAAACCATATTAGTATCAAACCAGTTACTCGTGACACTATTACTTCTCACATGTGGAGAGCATACCTACATGTAAACCTTTTTTGAGCGTTTAACAGCACTCTGCTAACTATAAATGTCCATCACTCTAAAATGTCTTTCCTTAACTACGTCTTGAACATTTTCAAAGTCCATCAATGTCATGTAGAAGTTACGAATATCTACTGTACACAGGCTCCTCCACCAGAGAACCCATCCTGACCAGTTCTGATCAATTTCTCTATAATTCTAATGTCTTGATAATTCTCACACTCGCTACGTTCTCAAGTTGTATATAGTGTTACCATCTCTCATGTTTCCAGTCAATTCATTAGCACTATTCAAAGCCGTCTAGCAAATTCTCCACCCACCCCTCACGTACCCAACCACTTGGGCTGGACGGTAGAGCGACGGTCTCGCTTCATGCAGGTTGGCGTTCAATCCCCGACCGTCCACAAGTGGTTGGGCACCATTCACCCCTCCCCCCCCCCAGTTCCATCCCAAATTCTAATCCTGATCCCTTCCCAGTGCTATAGTCGTAATGGCTTAGCGCTTTCTCCAGATTTCTCCTGTTCCATCCCCCATTCCCTTTTTCTCCACCGCATTTAATCATATTATATCGTCACCGGCAACTTTGGCACATGTCAGCTTCTTAGGTGATGTACTCTTGCACACCAGGATGTTGTTGTACACTCCTGCACGCTTCTCTCACCGTGCAACCCACTCAGTGTTCACGCTACCTCAGCCTTTATCTCTTTCACCCGCTATACATGTGACACATTCTCTCCACCTGCTTATAGTCTCCTCTTCATCATTACACTTATTGTCTTATGAGTGATGAGAGGAATTAAGCAGAAGAGGAAATGAGTAAGACAGTAGAGGAGAGGAATAAAGTAGAAGAGAGAATGTGAGATATTACCTTTGAAATTGAAATTGAAATTGAAATAAGTTTATTGAGGTAAAATACACACAAAGGGCTGAGGTAGCTCAAGCTATTCTCACCCCGTTCAGTACATCGTGTTAATACATACATAGATACACATCACAAGCAATAAACGTATTACCGAACATTCTGAGATATTACCTTGAATCTCAATCCTGTGAGCGGCGTCGAGTTCGTCCAGTTGTCGTCGCAGGTCGACCACGTCCGAGCCTGTGTTGTTGAAGCCCTCCGCCAGTGTCTGCAGCAGCGCCGCCACCGACGACTCTGCCGAAGACAACCTCACATGATCACACAGTCTTCGGTGTGTTTGTGTTCGCCTCACTAGTTTGACTATATTGGACACGGAAGGGCTATGAGGGCTGGGATATGGGGTCAGGGTAAAGGAACGATGCCCAACCACTTCAACCAACGTGGATCGAACCCCGATTGCTACCATCATAGGTCTCATAGTGGTGCCTACATACCCCTTCTCCCCGAGTACTACCACAACATCCATCTCTCCAAAATTGGACCTTCCTGGACTGTGAGAGAATATATTGCACTTTCCAAATATACATCCCTTCCTTTCCTCCCATGAGGTTAAAGCCGTAGGCCAGTTAGATATTCCGTGCACAGAGCGCTATTCCTCCCAAACTGTGTGTGTAAGGAGTCCTACAGCCCATTAGTGTTGATGGGGACTTTAAGTATCACTGCTATCTTATTCACTCTTGTGTTCGTGATATTATCCTCATAATGCACCCATTGCAAACTCTGCAGTAGCAGTGTTTGCCAATGCAGTGAGGATTTTAGCATCACGTAGCTAGCTTTTTGACACGCTGTACTCCCCTACATATAGTCCAGGGCAGATGTACCTAAATGTGTTAATAAAAAAGGTAGTGTTGTCACCGTGGATGGTGTCAGTAATGCTGTCACTGAGACACAGTAATGACCCTGTGAGGAAGCCTCAGTATAAACAACATAACCTTGTACACACTCTAAGCACTCCAATGTGTACATAATTGTGTGTGATGCCAGCCACAGACCCCCACCCCCAGCCTTCACCCTACATAGTTAAGAGACTATTGAGTGGGAATATCATCCCATACAGAGCCTCTCGTGGGACGCCAGAAGGTCGCACGTGTTGGTGCAGGTGTGTTCCTCAGTGTTGGAGTCAGTGACGACGGCATTTATAATTAATCCATATCATTAACCGTATATGATGGTCTATATCGCTGGTCCAGGTACTGATAATGGCATATGTTTCACGGGACACTGATATATCTCACCACAACAGCTCAGTAAACCTAGCAGACAATGATACATATTCACCAGAGTTTACAAACTGGTCATATTTGCCACATGTGTCATATTTGCCACATACTGATCATTGGGTCTTCGTTCTCATCATGCGAATTATCTCATTAAAGGTCTCATTATGAATATGTTTATTAATATTCCCACTTGGGCTGGACGGTAGAGCGACGGTCTCGCTTCATGCAGGTCGGCGTTCAATCCCCGACCGTCCAAGTGGTTGGGCACCATTCCTTCCCCCCGTCCCATCCCAAACTCCTGACTCTCTTCCAAGTGCTATATAGTCGCAATGGCTTGGCGCTTTTCCCCTGATAATTCCCCTCCCTCCCTTCATTACTGTTCTTATGAATATCCCCAATAACATATCATCAAAATAAAGGAAACATATATTAAATAAGATAATGATATTAAATAATGATAATGTTATTTAATAACATTTTATTAAAAAAAATAGTTTGTATCCGACTACAGTCCGAGACGGTAAACAAATTATGTAGGCAGGACCAGAAGCTTGAGACATTAAACCTTATATTTTTTTCAGATATTTGTATTATATATCTTTACCTTCACTTATAAGCCCATTTATAGAGCACTTTGAATATGCTGTGTGAGTTACAAACACCACCTACCCAACACTCATCACCCTATATGTCTCAACATATTAGAAACCCTTTTTAAATCATGTTACTATTAAATCATGTTACTATTTAAATCATGTTACTATTTAAATCATGTTACTATTTAAATCATGTTACTATTTAAATCATGTTACTATTAAAATCATGTTACTATTAAAATCATGTTACTTACATCTCACTAACCAGGCTTTGTCTAGACTTCCTGTGAGTTCCAACAACCTGTTGGTGTGTACTTGATCAAATGCAGAATGTATACTTTACACATAACATCATTATACAAAACATGTAGGATTTTGTGATCACATTCCCACGAAATGTCCAAGTACTTCTTCATAAATTGTGTATTGTCTTAAATCTTAGTTCAATATTATTGCGTTAACATTTATAAATAGTTGTGTACTGCTGTTACCTGTTTTGCTGAAGCAGCCGGGCTCCAGCTCCTCGACTGGTTATGTCTCTGTACCCCTATTAACACCGCCCATAATATGGGTAAGGGGTGTCTCTGTAGACCTATTAACACCGCCCATATGGGTAAGAGATGCTCAATGAAAATCATCAAACAATTTAGATTTCCCAGCACCCCGAGCCTCGCTACCGCCCATGACGTAGCCCTTCTCCGTCCCATCAGGCGTCCGGCCTTACCTTGCTTGGTGTTGGAGGCGCTGAAGCCACCGGAGACCTGGTTCCTGGAGTCGACAACCTCCCTGGAGAGGATCTTGAAGCCCTCAGACACCAACTGCAGCAGTTGCTTCTGGTACTCGTGCTCCTTGGCGTCCTCCTCCTTCTCTGCAACACCTCACCAGATGTTAGTTTAGTCACTTTGTTAATTATTAATACTTTTGAAATTCATGTATAATGGGTGAATTGGGAACATTTATATGAGACGTAGTGTCGTGGAACCTGGACTCCCCGGACCCTACACTACTCCCTGGACCCTTCTTCACAGCACCTTCCCCCCCCCTTCTCCCATAACTCTCCCTCACAGCACCCCCCTCTCTCTCCCTGATCCCCCCCCCCCCATCACCGACCTTGAGGGTGCCTGCTCACTCGGTCTCCTCATCAACCCCCAACACTTAAGCCTTCAGTAAATAATAATCACAGTCATATATCTCCAGGCATCTAGGTTTGGGGCTCCATTTATTTGCAGTTTTCCCGGTCCTTAAAGTCTAAAAATTCTTCATCTCTTTCTTTTCTTCTTCCTACAACGATGAAGCAATTTTCACTAAAGACAAATTTCTCTGCAACACGGTGCAAGCAAGAGCCTGAATGTATGGCAGGGAGTCGGTTCCATTACGTTCGTTTCTCACCAGTTTCGCGGACCCGTCTTGAACTCTGTCTTGAGAAATTTTTGATGTGATTCAACTTTACTGATCACTGAAGGTCTGGAAGGCGGTTGTCCAGGGGTGTGCTAGTGGAGGTGCACATCTTTAATGTCAGTCGAGGGCTTACACAGTCCGGTCCCTTGATAACATCTGTGTCGAGGAGTTTTTCTACTTGTTGTGTTGAAGTGTAGCATGTATGGGTAAGGGAAGGCAACACTGGGGGAAAATCGACTTATAACTGCATGTAACATACGAAGTGAGAAGCAGGATACTGGTCCCACCCACTGCACCAGAGAATGTATGATGGCTGTGCACGGTTGCCTAATGCTGGCATAGAGGCATCAGATGCATGACCTTATTCTTTCTTGATTATGTCTCGCCAAACTTTACTGCTTACCGATTGAACTAATAATTAGTTTCTCAGGTACACATGCGATCTGTCAGCGGCTCATTTTCGCACTTGTGTCATACGGTCACACACGATCTTGTCTCCATTGACTGATCTTCTTTTACACCGATTTCAGACTATTGAATTATCATCGGTTTAATCAGTGATGTAAATGGGTTTTGGGAACTGGGTATTATAGGCTAAAGCTGCATCCAAGATTCATGCTCTGGGATCACCAGCGGTCCATCCATAAGTATAACAAGTTAAACAAGTAACTTTAATTTATAGAAGCCTGACAAAGGATACCAAATAAACGCCCATCAGTACAGAATTTGTAAATGAAAAACTGGATTGAGAAGAAGTATACCCAGTACAAATTTCCATCACTGGGTTTAATTATGTAGACTTTTTTGAAAGGACAAATGCAATCTGGATTGCTTTGTATTTTGAACAATAACATTTCAGGCCTACAAATTTACGTTAGAATAAGCTCCAGATTTCACTGTCCATTGAGTCGTACACCCCGTCATCTCCGTGACCCTTGACCCTGGTGGTGTACGATGTGGCACCGCCTCTGGTGGTGCCAATGTTGGGGAGCTGTACTTGGTGGTCTGAGGTGCCACCAGCTCCAAAGCATGACAGATAACGAGCCGCTTTGTCCGGCCTGTGATCGTTGGGTCGAGTGATATCCTGGCAGATGTGAAACACCAGTGACGTGGTTGTCAGACCCACGATGTCTCACAGCTCATCAGGTCCTCGCGCCACCAGGTGATGGTTCGTGTCACCCACAACCATGAAGTGCTGACATTGGGTATGATACAGTGGCTCAACCACGACACATCACTGCCTCTCACCACACTCCATCATCAACCACGACACATCACTGCCTCTCACCACACATCAACCACGACACATCACTGCCTCTCACCACACATCAACCACGACACATCACTGCCTCTCACCACACTCCATCATCAACCACGACACATCACTGCCTCTCACCACACTCCATAATCAACCACGACACATCACTGCCTCTCACCACACATCAACCACGACACATCACTGCCTCTCACCACACATCAACCACGACACATCACTGCCTCCCAACACACACATCAACCACTACACATCACCACACCTCATACATCACCTACAATGCACTAAATACATTCACAGTCATGATTCCAGCACCAGCAGTACAATACTCGAGGGGTGACTTACCAGTCTCCTTCACACAGGTGGTGGTGCTGCTCTCCGACTCCGTCAGTTCCGCCACCAGCTGGTTGAGTTGCGTGATGGCCAGCTGGTTCGACAGAGCCGTCATACGGAGGTAATCATCCAAGTCGACATTGGCACCAACCTCAGGCACTGTCCCTCCATCAGGCATTGTGCCACTGAAGGGCTGTTGTGGGGACATTATAGGCAAAAGAATGCTGTTGAGCAGCAGCTGGTACTGGAGAATAGGATTTCCCAGCATGAGATTGGGAACGCTTTCCATCCTCCTGCACAATGTCCAGGCGAAGTAGCTACCAGCCTGGGAAGAGACAGCACGCTAATGCTGAAGAACTCTGTTGCGGTGTTTGGGAGAAATCCGGCGCGCTGTGGTAGATGGGGTGCTCTGTTGCGTTGAAAGTTGTGTGAATAGTGTTGCTGGAGTCAGAGGGTGTAAACAACTGTGGAGGATAGCTTTGATCTGTGTTTACATAACACGAATGAAATCAAGTTCGACTGAAATGCGTGAGTGTGGCGTGTTTAATACCATGTAAATTAGGCTCTTTAGTAACGTTTACAGCTGGCTTTGGTTACGATGAGACGAGTATAAATTTGGAGAGGTGTGTGGTGACGTTCAGACCAAGACGGTCATCAATATGGCGGACGTGGGAGGCTGTGATGTTCGATTCCGTGAGTCTATATGTGAAAGAGGTTGTTGGAGAAGGCTTGGCGCGAGTACGGACGAGCGAAGGTTTACGATGGTGATGGTTGGGTTGAGGATGACACCATGAAGAAGGCCAGTGTGTGTGTGTCTGTGTGTGGAGCGGCGGTGATCTAGTGCAGAGTGCCACCAGAGGGCCACACGATACGCGAATATCAGTGCCAGGCAGTGCACCAGTACCTCCACCAGCGTGGTCATGGGGAACTACACTCACAATCCTCTCCCCTCCTACACTCACCTCCCCCCTCTCTCTTTCTCTCCTATTTTCTCCTCCCTCTCCCTTAACTCCTCCCGTCTATCTCTCCCTCTACAACCAGCCGCCCGCCGTGGGTAGCGGTGTTCCGGGGGTGACGGTGCTGTGGCGGTGTTCCGGGGGTGGCGGTGCTGTGGCGGTGTTCCGGGGGTGGCGGTGCTGTGGCGGTGTTCCGTGCTAATGGCCTTAATAACACTCTCTGTTTCACCCCCCTTACTCCCTCTCCCTCACCATACCCCCCCCCCTCCTCCCTCTGACCCAATAATGATTGGTCACGTTCCTTCTGGGGGTGGGAGAGGTAAGTTGATATTATTATTATTATATATATATATATATATATATATATATATATATATATATATATATTATATATATATATATATATATATATATATATATATATATATATATATGAGAGAGAGAGAGAGAGAGAGAGAGAGAGAGAGAGAGAGAGAGAGAGAGAGAGAGAGAGAGAGAGAGAGAGAGAGAGAGAGAGAGAGAGAGGGGGGGGGGGTAACCGGCAGCACCCGTCTCTCTTCCTTCCCTTTACCCCCTCTTCCCCTTTCCCTCTTCTCTCAAAAATATATTATTACGAACCACTGGAACAGCTAATAGAGGCTCTCGAAAATTATTATGATTAATGAACACTTTAAGGGAAACACCCAAAATATTTCACACTTGACTTCATGAAAGTTGTACGGGGCTTCCCTGTAAATGCTAATATTTCTTACGACATT
Organism: Procambarus clarkii; assembly: GCF_040958095.1. Taxonomy (NCBI): domain Eukaryota; kingdom Metazoa; phylum Arthropoda; class Malacostraca; order Decapoda; family Cambaridae; genus Procambarus; species Procambarus clarkii. The sequence continues at coordinate 32,988,641 of NC_091154.1, read as the reverse complement.
TAACTTTGACTGACCCCTCGACCAGCCTATGTCCGTCCCGTACTCCACACCAGTCCCCCTACAAAGTTGAGTGAGGTTAACCTTAAGCGTCTGGCCTCCAACCTTGGGCAGACTCACGCTCTCTTATGGATACAGCAACATATATATGAGTGCTTCTGTTTTCCCGTTTTCCCAGTCTGCCTTCCGTTGGGTGAAAGCATCCAAGATTAGGAGTCTAGCTCCAATCCTACTTATCCTACTTACAGGTGATGCAGTGTTACCTTGAGGTTACCTTGAGGTTACCTTGAGGTTACCTTGAGGTGTTGTCCATAATTGCCTTGTTGTTTCTTGGGTTCCCAGTATAACGGCGAGAGTGTAAATCTGTTCAAAAACTCTTTAAGGATAAATATCAAACACGCTATAATTAATAATTATATATTTATATATAAAGTTCAACATATTAGGACAGTGTCAGTGATTTAGAGTATGATCCAATTTTTTTGGCAATGAGCCGACTGTAGATGGTGAGCATTTACGAGGCAGAACCACTTTGTGTATGACGTTGCCCGGAAGAGGGCGGGACACAAGAGATAGGAAGAGTTAGCCAGCTCCACCAGCGCTGAGGAGAGGGCCGGACTGGAGGTCTGGGCTGGGTACGTTACACCACACACCGACGTCCAAGGCAGCTCAACACAAGGAACAAACATGTATCAAACGCAGTTTATAAGATGTTGCAAATTATTTATCTACATTTGTACAATTTGACATATAATGCAACAACTGGAAGTTCCACCTTAGTGTTCCACAAGGCGGCCTCTGCACCGCCCTCTGGGAAAACACCAATGTGGCGCCCGGGATACCCGGCCGCCTCTATAATTCTAACAAACATTTCCTCTCTGAAGCTATCCTTCAAGGGATTTTCAAAATGATTCAGTATGAGTGCGTGTGTCATCCTCCCGGGTGCACCGAGCGAGGACGCTGTTACGTCAGCTGTGTCTCCGCCAGTGTCCAACGAGGCCAGCAGGGTGCCAGCAGGGTGCCAGCAGAGTGTCAGCCGCTAGTCATCCACCAGCCCTCTTCACCTGCTCTCGACTCCCTAGCAGGACTGGCAGCCTCCACAGGATTAGACAAATTTTACAAATTTAATCAGAGCGTCTACAATGTATCCGCCAAGTGTCATTGTGTATCTCGAGAAGCCGTCTCGGGTCTAACAGAACTCAACCAGGCATTATATAACACAAGAGTATCCTCAGCACCTTGGTGACTTAATTCATCTGAGTTTCCAGGAGCAGCTTGTATTGTTTCCAGCGTGTTTGGTTCATCTTCATGACAAAAACCTACATCGTTCGGTTAAGTGTGTTCACCTGCCATAGTTGCCATGAAGACTCCCGCAGGTCCCGCCTCTTTACAGCACATCAATACCGTCCTGCCCACCCATAGTCCACACCTGCAGCCTCCCCTGCCTCAACCACCTCAACTCCACCCCAGCCTGCTGCAGAACCCACTGATGCTGGCCAGCCTACTGCTGCTGGTGGGGTCCCACAACCCCGACGACACCCACTGGGCCTCCCTCAGGCGTGACGACCACCTCCACACACTGCTCTCACACAACCTTCGCACCATCAATGACATCAATGAAAACCTCGCTAAAACTCTCCACCGACGTCAGCAACCAACAGGTACAGATACAGACGTAATTACTCTCGGGTTGAGGCAAAGTGTTAATTGGCCTTCAATTTAAGTTATAAGATTTATGAAGCTAATATGTGCCTCACTGACGGCAAAGAAAGATACAGTGCTCTGTCTTTCATCATTTTATCTCTATGTCTTAGTTCTGTTTTTAAACAAAATATAAAGTTCATTTATATTAGCAGTCCTGCTGCTAAGTGAATAACATGGGCCAGAAACTCTAATCCTTCATTAGCTCTTTTTAAAGCCAGACCCTAAATACGGGTTTATTTAATGAACTGATTATTATACATTTGGATAAGTATACAATTAATATAAAAGCTACGATAATATTAGTTACTAGATGAAGGAGCCAGCTGTCTGCCGGAGCCTCCAAAATGGACGATTGACTTGATTTCACAAATATATAGTTTACAAGCAAACATATTCCAAATGCGAGTCAGCTTAGGAACGATGATTGGTGTTGGAGTGGTGTTGTGGTTGCCAACTTCAGGTTGTCTACCAGATTAGGCCAGGTGAGTAACCTTGAGAAGAATGACCATGTACATAACAGTAAGGTCACAGACACCTCACCGCCATTGAAGGGCCTCTGATGTACTGACATGGTTCAAGACAGATGGATCATGGCACAACCCGTTCTCTTAAAAATAACGTCACTTTTGGCTGGTATGCGCGCTATGGCTAAATTTGGACGTAATTTGAAATGAAATCGACTCACAAAAGTGACGTTCTGTTCCGTTTTCTATTTGAGTCGTCTGGTGTACACGCAGAGGTTATGAGAGGACACTTTAAATTAACGTTTTTCATAACGTTTTGAAACTTTATGAGAATTTCCTGCCCACCTAACCTATCAGAGGACCCTTAACTTACTGTTGTTGAAAAAAAATCCCAAATTTATTTTAATTTTTTTTTTCATTTTCAAATTACGTCCAAATTCGGCCATACGGGAAAACGGCCAAAAGTGACGTTCTTTTTAAGAGGACAGGTTGTTGGCCGATAGATTAATTGTTTTGCTCCCTCGCCCCTCCTGTGCTCTCCCCTCACACCTCCCTCTCAACTCTGCCTCACAGCTCAGCCTCACCACCTCTCCACAGAAGGTCCCGTTGAGGCAGAGGAGCCCAACGGGTGTACGAACCGGCCAGTAAGAGATGCCCCAGAGTCTCTCTCCTCCGGGTTCGTACCCCTTCAAGAGTCCGTGGTGGGCCTTCAGGAGGCGATTGTGCACCGTCGGATGAAGAAGCAACCCGCACCAGGTGAGCCGGGGGATGGAGCAGACCTTCGTCAGGTTGGTAGTTTGGGGGAATGGCAGTAATAATGACCAGGGGCCAGATTCACGAAAACAGTTACGCAAACACTTACGAACGTGTACATCTTTCCTCAATCTTTGACGGCTTTGGTTACATTTATTAAACAGTTTACAAGCAAGAAAACTTCCCATTCAACTGTTGTTATTGTTATAAACAGCCTCCTTGTGCTTGGGAGCTCATTAACTGTTTAATAATTGGAAACAAAGCCGCCAAAGATTGAGAAAAGATGTACAGGTTCGTAAGTGCTTGCGTAAGTGCTTTCGCGAATCTGGCCCCTGGATGCTGAAATGTCTGATAATACCCGCTCATACTTTTAATTTGTAATATTTGGGGATATTTGTGCCACTTATTTCCTGGGTACCACTGGTAATTTAATGTACACTCGAGTACACTAAATTAGTAGGAGATGCAGTTCCACCCCCTCCCCCTTCATCACGTTAAATGTTGATGCACAAATGTTCGTCCAGAGCAGTTGGGGTTTGGACAGCGGGGTCATGTTCACTGTGTGTTGTGGGTTATGTGTATTTGTCTTGCTTGCTTGTGTGTGCGTTCTTAACAGCTCTTGGCTAACACAGTCCGAGGGACCAGGCTTTACATCCCCAGGTCCCGTTTTTCCAACTGTCGGTCGCATAATGTTTAACAGATCTCTAACCCTGTCCACGGAGGACAGAAACAAATGTTTATATGATGCCAGCTTTGTAAATGTGTGGCCACGTCTGTGGCAGAAACAAAATGCGTCGTCTCCCGACCATTTTGTTTACCGTCATATTTGTTTGGGAAGACTACGGATAGATGAAGCCCCTAAAATGACCACCTCATGTAGTTCCTTGCAGTTGCTTACCGCCCTCACACTGATGTGTGTCTTCACGTGTCTGGGCTCTTCCCAGAGGCTAGCTTAATTCCATGCGCGTCTTTTCTCATTTAGCTACTGCTCAATGAGTGTACTATTTCTTCAAGTGTAATTAGGTTCAACTCAATCAGTCTACCCCACTGTGTGTGTGTGTGTTTATTTACTATTTGTGTCTGCAGGATCGAGTTATTAGCTCTTGATCCCCGTCTTTCTAACCAATCTAATTTTTCCTCTATTATGTCTACTACATGTATTTCTCTGGCACACGCGCATACATCTATAGGAAGCAGCCCGTAGCAGCTGTCTGACTCCCAGGTACCTGTTTACTGCGAGGTGAACAGACGCATCAGGGGGAAAGAAATTACCCATTTGTTTTCGCCTCGGCCGGGAATCAAACCCGGGCCCCTTAGTACAACGACCCCCGAGCGCTGTCCATTCAACCGCGAACCCCCCCCCCCCCCCCGTGTGTGTGTGTAATTGCCTAATTGTAGTTACAGGATGAGAGCTACGCTAGTGGTGTCCCGTCTTCCCAGAACTCTCTCCCTTAGTTTGTTCCAAACGTCTACCACTCTAAGCAAAAGAAAACTTCCTAATGTTTTTTCGGCACCTTTGTTTCCTTAGCTTGAACCTGTGTCCTCTTTTTCGAGATGTTGCTAGTTTAAAGAATTCCTCCTTGTCAATTTGGTCGATTCCTGGTAGAATTTTGTATGTTGTGATCATATCACCTCATTTTCTTCTACCTTCTTGTTTTGGCATGTTTAATGTCTGTAGTCCCTCCTCGTAACTCTTGTTTTTCAGTTCGGAAGCCATTTTATAGCATGCCGCTGCACCTTCTCCACCTTACTGTGTGTGTGTGTGTGTGTGTGTGTGTGTGTGTGTGTGTGTGTGTGTGTGTGTGTGTGTGTGTGTGTGTGTGTGTACTCACCTAGTTGTACTCACCTAGTTGTTTGCGGGGGTTGAGCTCTGGCTCTTTGGTCCCGCCTCTCAACCGTCAATCAACTAATGTACAGGTTCCTGAGCCTATTGGGCTCTATCATATCTACACTTGAAACTGTGTATGGAGTCAGCCTCCACCACATCACTGCCTAATGCTTTCCATTTGTCAACCACTCTGACACTAAAAAAGTTCTTTCTAATATCTCTGTGGCTCATTTGGGCGCTCAGTTTCCACCTGTGTCCCCTTGTGCGTGTGCCCCTTGTGTTAAATAGCCTGTCTTTATCTACCCTATCAATTCCCTTGAGAATCTTGAATGTAGTGATCATGTCCCCCTAACTCTTCTGTCTTCCAGCGAAGTGAGGATCAATTCCCGCAGTCTCTCATCGTAGCTCATACCTCTCAGCTCAGGTACTAGTCTGGTGGCAAATCTTTGAACCTTTTCCAGTTTAGTCTTATCCTTGACTAGATATGGACTCCATGCTGGGGCTGCATACTCCAGAATTGGCCTGACATATGTGGTATACAAAGTTCTGAATGATTCATTGCACAAATTTCTGAATGCCGTTCGTATGTTGGCCAGCCTGGCATATGCCGCTGATGTTATCCTCTTGATATGTGCTGCAGGAGACAGGTCTGGCGTGATATTAACTCCCAAGTCTTTTTCTTTCTCTGACTCCTGAAGGATTTCCTCTCCCAGATGATACCTTGTATTTGGCCTCCTGCTCCCTACACCTATCTTCATTACATTACATTTGGTTGGGTTGAACTCTAATAACCACTTGTTCGACCATTCCTTCAGTTTGTCTAGGTCTTCTTGAAGCCTCAAACAGTCCTCTTCTGTCTTAATCCTTCTCATAATTTTGGCATCATCCGCAAACATTGAGAGAAATGAATCTATACCCTCCGGGAGATCATTTACATATATCAGAAACAAGATAGGACCGAGTACAGAGCCCTGTGGGACTCCACTGGTGACTTCACGCCAATCAGAGGTCTCACCCCTCACCGTAACTCTCTGCTTTCTATTGCTTAGGTACTCCCTTATCCACTGGAGCACCTTACCAGCTACACCTGCCTGTCTCTCCAGCGTATGTACCAGCCTCTTATGCGGTACTGTGTCAAAGGCTTTCCGACAATCCAAGAAAATGCAGTCCGCCCAGCCCTCTCTTTCTTGCTTAATCTGTGTCACCTGGTCATAGAATTCTATTAAGCCTGTCCGGCAAGATTTACCCTCCCTGAACCCATGTTGTCGATTTGTCACGAAGTCCCTTCTCTCCAGATGTGCTACCAGGTTTTTTCTCACGATCTTCTCCATCACCTTGCATGGTATACAAGTCAAGGATACTGGCCTGTAGTTCAGTGCCTCTTGCCTGTCGCCCTTTTTGTATATTGGGACCACATTCACCGTCTTCCATATTTCTGGTAGGTCTCCTGTCTCCAGTGACCTACTATACACTATGGAGAGTGGCAAGCAAAGTGCCTCTGCACACTCTTTCAGTACCCATGGCGAGATCCCGTCTGGACCAACAGCCTTTCTAACATCCAGATCCAGCAGGTGTCTCTTGACCTCCTCTCTCGTAATTTCAAACTCTTCCTGTGTGTGTGTGTGTGTGTGTGTGTGTGTGTGTGTGTGTGTGTGTGTGTGTGTGTGTGTGTGTGTGTGTGTGTGTGTGTGTGTGTGTGTGTGTGCGTGCGTGTGTGTGTGTGTGAGACACTGTGGTAGCCAGTAACACCAGGCCGTGGCCACCGTACCGTTGCAGCCGTGGGGAAGGTGCTACAGTCGCTGACCGTGGAGATGGAGAGGCAGCGTGGTCGCCTTGAGAAGCTCCGCATGCAGAGAGAGACAACCGCTCACCCCCACCAAGGTCTGTACTGCGTCCAGGTCTGCCTACACCACCCACAGGTTTAGCTCTTCGGCCCCGCCTTTCTTGCCGTCGGTTATCAACTGAAGAAACTACCAACCTATTTTTTATATCATATCTATCATATTTTTAGCCGTCTCTCGGGTACCTATTTACTGCAAGGTGAACAAAGGTATCAAGTGAAAGATACTGCCCAATTGTTTATCTCGGCTGGGAACTGCACCTGGATCTATGGAATATGAATCACGAATGTTGTATGCTAGGCCGCGGGACTCCTGGCTTTTTATCTGTATTTCTTCGACTCATTTGCGTCTCCAGCTTCTATGTCTTCTCATCCTACTTTCTCTCACTTTAAAGGGACTGTTCTTGTCCACCTTGTCAAATCCCATCAGTATCTTGTGTGTTGTGATCATATTCTCTCTTTTTTTTCTGTCTTCTTGGGTTGTGATATCTACTTCCTGTAAAGGGAGCCGGTCGGCCGAGCGGACAGCACACTGGACTTGTGATCCTGTGGTCCCGGGCGCCGGCGAGAAACAATGGGCAGAATTTCTTTCACTCTATGCCCCTGTTACCTAGCAGTAAAATAGGTACCTGGGTGTTAGTCAGCTGTCACGGGCTGCTTCCTGGGGGTGGAGGCTTGGTCGAGGACCGGGCCGTGGGGACACTAAAGCCCCGAAATCATCTCAAGATAACCTCAAGATAACCTAGTCATAGCTTAACCCTCTTAGCTCTGGCACCAGCATTGTTGCAAAGCTCTGCACGTTTTCAATTTTGATTTTATTCTTCACAAGGTGCGGATACCCCGGGCCAGTGTGGAATATTCCAGCCTAGGTATAACAAGGCTGTGTAGACTGTCTTGAAAGAGCCCCGAGTTAGGTTTCTAAGCGTCATTCTAATGTTTGCCAGCTATGTTGTATATATGTATTGCCGGTGTTTCCCTGCCTGTGTGTGTTTCAAGTGCCATAGATCAACTCTCAAATCTTTCTATCTTTCCGACTTCTGTAGTTGAACATAAGAATAAAGGTAACTGCAGAAGGCCTATTGGCCCATACGAGGCAGCTCCTATTTATATCTACCCAATCCCACTCATATAATCAAAAGTCCCGTTTTCTGTTTTGGGTCCTCTGGTAGGCTAGGATGAGGGCACTCTAGTACAACAGTTTCAAGACGTTGGGAAACCTTAGGTGGACGGGCTGGACTGTGACAGTTTTCTGTCCGTCATGTACTCCATTTGTTTCCAATAACATATTTAGGCACACGGTACAAGTGAGACATGATTCAGGTACCCAAGATTATACTATACTCCAATGGTCTCGTAGTGCAGCTGGCTACGTTCTCCACTCACAATCGTAGGATCCCAGGTTCGATTCACTGTTGGGAGAGAAATGGATGGACATGTTTCCTTTCACCTAATGCCTATTTACCTAGCAGTAAATATGTACCCAAGAGTTAGTTAACTGATTTGCGGTTGCATCCAGGGAAAGGTCAGTAGGTCAACCATGGAGTCATGATACTAGCCTAAAGTATAAATATACACGGGCTTCGTGTCCCCGACAAAACAAATAATATGAAGGGTTACATAGTGTGTGTTAAGAGGTAGGTAGGATATTAAAAGTCCCCCATCGTGCAGAATGAATATCATCACACAGGGCCATGAACTTCTCCATAGAGATTTCAGCGAAGTGTCAGTTCTCTTAGTTCTCTCAACCACTTGGGCTGGACGGTAGAGCGACGGTCTTGCTTCATGCAGGTCGGCGTTCAATCCCCCGAACGTCCAAGTGGTTGGGTACCAATCCTTCCCCCAGTCCCATCCCAAATCCTTATCCTGACCCCTTCCCAGTACTATATAGCCGAAATGGCTTGGTGCTTTTCCCCTGATAGTTTCCTTCCTTTCTCTATTTTAAGTATGAAATTATTTTTGACAATTTTTGACAATTTAAATTCTTTTTTTTTGTCGTATTTTTTGAGTTTGTTATATATGTTAAGTTTGCCAGTTATGACTTGCCACCTCTAAATCCAAAAATATCTCAGTAAGTTACATACACCCTGCCTCCCTTGTTAAGTTAAGTTCCCTGCCTCCCTTACCAAGTTCCACCCCCTGCCTCCCTTACCAAGTTCCACCCCCTGCCTCCCTTACCAAGTTCCACCCCCTGCCTCCCTTACCAAGTTCCACCCCCTCCCCCCGTGTAATCTTCCAAGTTTCACTCCCCTACCTACGTTAGTAAGATCACCCCTCCTACCTTAAGGTAGCCCCAGGTCCCACCACACTGAGGTAACCTCTGCTTACCCTAGCGAGGCGGTGCAGCGAGCCGTTCCTGGTGCTGGGAGAAGAGTGCCTCTACCTGAGCCACAAGAGGAAGCTGGGGTGGCACGGTGCCTCTTCCGTGTGCCAGGAGATGCAGTCCACCCTGGCTGAACCTGCCAACGTCACCGCCCTCGCTGCTATCATCAGGGCCTTCAGTGAGTATACCTCCACTGCTGCGGTGTACAGTGAGTATACTCCATTCTCTGCTGCGGTGTACAGTGAGTATACTCCATTCTCTGCTGCGGTGTACAGTGAGTATACCTCCACTCTCTGCTGCGGTGTACAGTGAGTATACCTCCACTCTCTGCTGCGGTGTACAGTGAGTATATCTCCACTCTCTGCTGCGGTGTACAGTGAATATACCTCCACACTCTCTGCTACGGTGTACAGTGAGTATACCTCACTGTACACCGTCGCAGAGTGGAGTATACACCGTCGCAGGAACTCACAGTTCCTGCGACGGCGCTGGAACCAATCGTATTGGCGTATGCCTTTCCATTGGAGACTGTCAGCGCCGTGGAGAGGAGGTGGGGGGGGGGGGGGGCGGCCTGCTGCCTGGGTAACAGCTTCTTCCCCGAATCCACCCACCCTGGCTTTGCGCCCTGGTGAGGCCACTCCAGACCAGGTCGACATCAGAGCGCAACTCCATAGTCTCCTGAGACTGATGGATGCCTACTACAATATGCATGACGATGTTTCCCCTGGTTGTTGACATAGTTGTCTTTGTCACATGTGGGGGTAGGCCTTGGCTCTTGTCCTCTTCCACTGGAATGGGGGTGAGTCTAGATTCCACTAACTCCCCGGCAGATCTTCCTGATTGGTGGAGGGTATATCCTAGTTGCAACTCTTCCTGATTGGTAGTTGTCAGTGGCAGCTCTTCTCGATTGATCTCTGTTACCATTAGATTTCTATGATTGGTATTTTTCACCCTTAGACTCCCCATGATTGGCAGCTGTCCCCCGTAATCCCCCATGATGTGTGCGACTCTCTGTGCCAGATCTTCGAGATTGGCAGTTTTGATCTATGGCTCTTTATAAGTGGAAGTTAAGAGATGTAACCCACCATTGGTAGTGCATCACTCAATCCTGGATGGCTGAAAATGTTAGTAGAATGAATTAATATGAATCTGTTAAGCATTTTTGTTTCATATATATATTACGTAGCTTCATATGCACTGTCATCTTTAAGAACTGAAACCACAGTGTTCTTGTTCAAACCCGCGCTCAACTGGAAACAATATTTTGTTCATAAGGTTTGACTATTGGGTTCTCTTGTTCAAAGAGTTGGTTACAAAAATAAACGAAGTGTGTTTTTCTTAGAAAGATTTGCAGACTGACTGGAGCGTGTCTTGGCCTGACCTCCCTTCTCCTGCAGGTGGTGCCAACAAGCGCTACTGGCTGGGGGCTTCCGACGAGCTCTCTGAAGGTGACTGGAGGTGGTCGTCGGGTCGGGCTGTGAGAGACGGTGACTGGCGGGCGGGGCAGCCCAGTAACACGAGTCGTAGCGGCCAAGTCCAGGACTGTCTGGCGCTGGTGACCGTGGAGAACAACCGTCCGCCCCTCGACGACTACTCCTGCTGGAAGAAGAGGGAGTTCATCTGCCAGCGGGACCTCCACTGTTGACTCGGAGACCTTTGATTCTTCTCAACACGACGACGTCTGACTTCACCACCCACATCAACACGACGACGTCTGGCTTCACCACCCACATCAACACGACGACGTCTGACTTCACCACCCACATCAACACGACGACGTCTGGCTTCACCACCCACATCAACACGACGACGTCTGACTTCACCACCCACATCAACACAACGACGTCTGACTTCACCACCCACATCAACACGACGACGTCTGACTTCACCACCCACATCAACACGACGACGTCTGCCTTCACCACCCACATCAACACAACGACGTCTGCCTTCACCACCCACATCAACACGACGACGTCTGACTTCACCACCCACATCAACACGACGACGTCTGACTTCACCACCCACATCAACACAACGACGTCTGACTTCACCACCCACATCAACACGACGACGTCTGACTTCACCACCCACATCAACACAAGTGTATTTGTTTACATACAAATAATGCGTGGGAAATACAATACGTCTTAATTATATTATTATACGGCCCTCTATGAGATGTTCTGTGTACCAGACTGAGAGATAAGGTCATGCTTCAATGGCTGAGGTTTAAGGCATTTATTACAAAAAATAAGTATTAGGATTTCTTTAAGAGAATTTAAAATTGACGAGGAAGAATTTTATTTGATACATCCAACCTTTTTTCTCCAGGATAAGACTATTTACAAACATAAGAATTAAGGAAAACTGCAGAAAGCCGATTGGCTCATGCAAGGCAACTTCCATTGACACCCAAACGAACTCATGAATGTGTGTCTAACCTACGCTTGAAACAATAACAGGGATCCTGTCTATCGCTACCCGGTTATTTGTTTCTCAAATCATCGAAACCTGAGTAGATATTCGTTTGAAAATAGGGATTTCCAAACCAACGTTTATCCAGAACTGTTTTGAATCTAAACTTATCAAATGTAAATCTATTGTTCAGCGTTCTTATAAAACCTCAAGGTAAAATTATTATCTTGTTGGCCCTTTATTATCACACTGGGAAGAATTGGTGTTATTTTACTCTAGGAAAGCTGCCACTACTTTATTTCCGGCTTGGGGGACCTTAATAATACTTGAGTGTTAATGTACTTCTGGAATGTTCCATCCAATAATTTAACGCTTGCAACTGCGAGCGCTGGACTGCGGTAAACCAGGAGAGTTTACCTTAAAACTGAAGAACGTTCAAAGAGGTACAATATTTACTATAATTAACTGATGATAAATAATAACATTCAAATCCAGACTATTAAGACTGAAGGAAAGGGTGTTATGAGGTACACTGATAACGGATGTACTCTTTACCTTACTTTGAAATTAATGAACTTGACGTGTCAAAGACGTGAACTCACACGACCACTAGTAATTAAACTGAGTCGTCCACTTTCACCCACAACGAGACATTTAACTAGGAACACACATGAGACAACCACCACATCACATATTTATTGATCACTCCACATCCACACTTATCTTCTTCCTACAACCTTCACATGGCTTTTCCTCCTTAACCCGTTCTACAATTATAAGAAACCTTTGGCTTTTCCAAGCCACTGACTTTCTTAGCTACCTGGCTTTTTTCCTGAACCCGTTTTACAGCTGCACATCACCGGCTTATCCTCAAAGCCACTTGGCTTTTGCAATACACCCATCACTAACTTTTCCACATACCCTCATAGGTATATTTCACCACATACTATACACAAAAGCATATACATGAGCTAGGGAAGATGTGCACCACACACAAGCAGCCTCAACACTAACACCCTCCTGGTAACTCACACTGACTTGTTAACACTCACCCACATCTAGAAACACTGATGACTAGAGACTCTGCCACTCACCAGAGTCACAGACAAGCCCGTTCTCACCAGCGTTCCCAACCTCTAGGAACTCCCTGGAAACACAAACCGAAACTGTCTCTATTTTCCGCTTGTTATAACTAGTAATAAAGTTGTTACATCTTGGCTTAACGTGTTTATGACGTATTAGAACGTTGTTACAACTTGTTATATTGGTTGTTATAACTGGTTAGGAGGTGTTAAAACTTGTTCGAACGTTGTACCAACGTCGTAGTTTCGGTGTGTGTTTGGCGGGCTGTCGTACTAAGGTGCCTTATCCTAACCTCCCAGAGGACCCGCGAACAGAAAACGGGACATTACGTCAAGGTAAAGTATGCGTCAAAATGTGACGTGCTGAGGCTGGAGCTTGAGGGGTAACTTAACAACTTCTGGATCCCTCATCTCTTTAGCTTCCCATGCTATGGTATGGGAAAGATACCATGTGGATGCTAACGGTGGGATTTCCTCTGATCATGTGGTCGGTACCATCAAATATGGTCACATCCCATACCGTACACATTCCTAGACCGCACTAGGAGTGTGGCTATGGGATGTGCACTCTATCTGACCTTTGCTCACTGATACTGAGTCTTATCTATTCCTTATGTTAACTCTTGGGTTGAACTCTCGTCAGTCTTCCCACAGAACCTCAACTCTCCCCATATATATATATATATATATATATATATATATATATATATATATATATATATATATATATATATATGCAACAATGATCACAAAAACACTGATCCAAGTATGCAGAATAACCACATGTGAAAAATAGAAAATGCTTAACGCGTTTTCGGCTAATGAAGATAAGATTGCTGATCAGACCTTTATATCCGCCTGGGCAGATCACCTGACCACCAAAAATAAGTGGAGGAAAGAAAGAAGGTAGCTGCAGAAGGCCTATTGGCCCATACGAGGCAGCTCCTATTAATATATCACATTTGGGCGGACTGAACATGAGGTTGTATTCAGCACTATATCATCATGTGGTTATTCTGCATATATATATATATATATATATATATATATATATATATATATATATATATATATATATATATATATATATATATACATATGCACGTACATTTTTCTGCCTTGCGGTTCTATTAATTATAAAGTTAAAAAAATAATCAAATAAATTGTAAACTGTGATCATATTACGACCACAATTTGTAAGAAGACTTTTATTTACACAAAATATGAGGAGTTTATTTAGGAGTTTATTTATGAGGAGTTTAAATATAAAATATTTATTTACACAAAAATTACACAAGATATTCAAGCTTATTAGAAACTTGAAAACATGGGCATAGGTAATTATTGTTCTAAACTACTGTACCACTAAGTTGCATCATGAACAAAGCTGTTAAGTAGATGTGTCCCCCTCTTATCACACTGTTTAGATATGCTCATGTTGTCTTAGCATCAGGTCAGGCAGTAGTGCTGTGTGTGTGTGTGTGTGTGTGTGTGTGTGTGTGTGTGTGTGTGTGTGTGTGTGTGTGTGTGTGTGTGTGTGTGTGTGTGTGTGTGTGTGGCATGGACTCCTACGGTTCGTCTTAAACATTACCTCAATACACAATTGAGTTAACCAAAGTTACCATTATACAGGTTCCATAGGTCGCCTCCAAACAATTTGAGACACTGTTAAATAACGTTACATTCGACCGGGAATCAAGACGACCAAATTCACTCATAATGAAATTTGTTCGTAGCTTAAGTTAGATGACTCAGATGCCTTTATGGAATATGTTACCGGGATCTCTCTGCCCGGTAGATTACTTCAGCATCTAGATAAAAACTAGTCCAGTGAATTAAAAAGCAACTGCAGCACATTTGGGCGGACTGAACATGAGGTTGTATTCAGCACTATATCATTCACAGATATGTATAACACTTTCCCAAAGTATCTTTGGTCGGTGCTAACAGAACTATACCACTGACGTAGCAGAGAACATTAGCTTGATTACCGCCCATGCGAGAGGCAGCTCTACCTTAGCCTTGAGGTGCTTCCGGGGCTTAGCGTCCCCTCGACCAGGCCTCCCGGTGTCGGACTACCGACACTCTAATGGGCGTTCTGGACGACGGGCTCCATGGTGCTCTTCTGGCAGATGAAGGTGGTGTGAGCGTAGCAGGGACTGTCGTGCAGGGCTGGGAACTCGTCTCGGCTCAACACCGCGCAGTTCTCGTTGCCTCCGTCGGGCTGGCCGCTCGCCCACTCCCTCCTCATGACTCGAGACTTCGACACCCACTCCCACACGCCCTCAATGGTGGTCTCTATGGCTCCGAGCCAAAAGAAGCGGCAGTCGTCCTCAGCTGAGGGAGAGGAAGGTGTGGGGTGAGCCCCACTTGCACAAGTCAGGGAGATAACAGATATTGATGGGGACCTGAGCTGACATACCGAGACTGGTAATTATATATACAACTCAGCGTGGCACAATATGACGGGATAATTAAGCTCTTACTGTAATCTTTCCTATTGGGCACCTTTTAATAATTAAACAAATTATTTACACCTTTTCCAAACTGGAGACCAATTTACATTTTACATGAGGATTATAAAATAATTTTGAAATTATTGGCAATTTAAATCAAGAGCATAATGGATATGCGGGCAGTGACATATTTTAATCTAAGAATAATTGTTCATCTGTGATATACTGGGATTGATTCAAAGCTTCTGGCACTCTTGATGTTAGTGTTGTACGAGAAATAATGACTTTGGAATGACTAGCACCAGAATAAAATGAGGAGACTTATGCTCTATAATGCGCCTACATCTCAACAATATGGAGATGTGATTGTATTGCTGGGATCTTAAAGTGAAACATTTACAACTGGAAGATCAATACGCCATGGATATTATCTTTCTATTTTACGTTATCTTTCAAGAACCCTTGCACTGAGCAGAGAAGATAACAATTATTCCGTCCTGTTTTAACCATTGACAACAACCTTCCTGTCAGAATGTGCACACGAGACCAAAAGAGTTGAACCAAAAGAATCAGTGGTGCAGGTCCAGACGCCTCTTGCTGTCAGTGTGTCATATATCCCTTGTTGTCATTGTGTCATATCCTATTGTTATCAGTGCCATATACCCTCTTGTTGTAAGTGTGTTATATAGCCCTTGTCAGTATGTCAGTCAACCCACAGTGTCAGCCAGATGCCACAGTCAGCACTCCTCAGTGTTCAAGAAACACATTTTGTCAATAAAAGGAATTAAATTTACTTTGTATAAGGATCTATCATCTTATTTGACCCGCTAATTCAGACCCTTGGAACACGCTCACATTTACGGAGCATTCCTTATACTTAAGAAACCCTTATGCTGAGGATAAATCCTTGACAGTTATCCCCAACATTCATACTTATGGAACAGCCGCCCCACTTACGGAACAGCCTCCATACTTACGGAACACCCGCCCCACTTACGGAACAGCCTCCATACTTACGGAACACCCGCCCCACTTACGGAACAGCCTCCATACTTACGGAACACCCGCCCCACTTACGGAACACCCGCCTCACTTACGGAACAGCCTCCATACTTACGGAACACCCGCCCCACTTACGGAACAGCCTCCATACTTACGGAACACCCGCCCCACTTACGGAACACCCTCCATACTTACGGAACACCCGCCCCACTTACGGAACAGCCTCCATACTCACGGAACTTGTCGAGGAGCATGCCCCGGAGGCTATTGACGTCTTTGGGCGTGGCGAGGTCCGCCAGGAGACCCTGACAGAACCTGCGCGCCTCGCCCCAGCTCACACGCAGGTACTTGTTCACGTAGAAGCACTCCGAACCCAGCATAGAAAACGGCGGAGGACACTTTACACCTGTAAACCCAGGAAACACAAACCGTAACTGTCTCTATTTTCCGCTTGTTACAATTTGTAATAAAGTTGTTACATCTTGGCTTAACGTGTTTATGACGTATTAGAAAGTTGTTACAACTTGCTATATTGGTTGTTATAACTAGTTAGGTGGTGTTAAAACTTGTTCGAACGTTGTACCAACGTCGTAGTTTCGGTGTGTGTTTGGCGGGAAGTCATTGGTATATTTTTCATCGGTTAACTGCGTTATGTTGAGTTGTATATGAGGTGATGTCTTTATGTTTCAGTGTCCAAGAAGGTGTTCAATAAATATTTAGCAATTAAAGCTGTCGTTTTACCCGTAATATATTTAAAGATTATTAGCACTATACTGAAGGAAAGTCAGAATTTGGTTTTGACGATTACTGGAACTGATTCACGAATCTTTTATAATAAAATAAGGATGTCGATGGCATTTTAAGCTAGTTTGTCGTTTTGTAAGATGATTGGTACGAGCTTCAATGACAAATCGATTTTTAATGAGCGTTTGTATATGTATTTTTATTTGCAAATAATATTTTAGTGGTAATAAATCTGGGGGGGGGGGTGGGGGGGGTGGGGGGGAGGAGGTTGTGTGTGGCGCAGCACTCAGCCTTGGCCTGCACCTCTTCTCACAGCAAGACCAACTCTCTCCTCCTTGCTTCTGAAAACATATATTTCCTCCTTTCCTCCTGCCTCTCCATGCTTCTCTTCAACCTTTCTTCCTTATCGCGTTCCTTAACCTCTCCCTCTTAACCCATACTCCTTCCACTGCTTCTCTTCCTGTCTAATGTATCCCTCGTGACTGCTAGCCCATTCATCCTCCAGCTCTGCTCTTTACCTTGCTTTCATCTTTTTCTCCTCTACTTTATCTTCTCTCCTCCTCCTACTTCACCTTGCCTTCTCCTCTTTGTCTCTCTCTTCTACTTTGCCTTTGCTTTAGACTGCTTTGCTTTCCTTTCCTCCACCTTTCCTCCCTGCCTTTTCTATCCTCCCCCCACTCAACATTGTCTTCCTATCCTCCTCCTCCTTACCTTCTTCTCTCCCCTGCTGCCCCTGCTGCTGCTGCTGCTGGAGGTGTGTGAGAGCTCTGGTGTTCTCCTGGATGGTGTCGATGAGATGCAGCAGCGTCTCCGTCAGGTTGCCCGCCATATCCACCACCGTCCACTCACTTCCTGATGAAGGAAGCCACATATATGAAGCCATGTACCCCTGAAAACCACGTGCTACCAGCCCTATGTCTGACTGAAGCTTAATCTCTGAAAATGGTTACTCCCTTAATTCATGTCAGGAAATTATATATTTTCAGTGTGTGTTCCAACAATATCTTAAAAGTTTGATATGAACAAAGTCTTATGTCATGAAATATACATAATGCTTGATTTATGTAAATGTGTGTCAAGACATGTGTCCTTAAAGCCATACCCTTAAGTATTTTACGCGGAATACTTCCCAGTTACACTGTCTCCAGTGTAGACACGTACTGCCTCCTGTCTTACCCCCTTCCCCCAACCCTCCACCTTTTTTTGTTTAATATTGCGACTACATATTTCTTTTTCTTGAATTCTGGGAGATTTCCTGTCTTGAACGTGTTGTTGAACGTTTTAGTTAACGAGTGACAATACTTTTGCAGTCTCCTTCAGGAGCCATGGTGAGATTATGTCTAATTCCATTGATTTTGCAACCCAACCTCCAGAAATGATAGTACTTATAGTAACTATCTGCTTGAAAGTACCAATATTTAGTGATGGATCACTAAAAAGCTCACTTTTTGTACTTTTGATTTCAGCGTCTGGAAAAATGAAGCCAAAGATCAAGCTTATATATTTTTTTAGGCCTAGTATAGCACATATGTACTGTATTAGGCCTAATATAACGTTTTAGGCCTAGGATTGCTAGTAGAGGTTAGGTTAGGTACTATATTTATGTTGCCATTAGAAAAAATGTTTCCCATTGGCTAAGTTCAATAATACAAGACGTCAACTTTTTGATGCTCCATCATTACATACTGGTACTTTCGACCAAATAGTTACTATAAGTACTGTCATTTTTGGTGGAGTGGCTGTGGGTTTTGTCACAGCTAGTTCCTTCAAGTACTTTCTTTTATCTCTTCTACAGTGACTACAATGACATCCATTGTTTCTTCTGGCCTCCCAACTCATAACCTTGGTCTCCACGTTGGTTCTATTGTAAGCGCCTGAAATACTGTGTTAAGTTACTGACATACCTTAGAATTGTCTGTGAGAATTCTTCCCTCCCCCCACCCCCCTGTCTCCTCGACTTGATTACATAGTCTCTCACTGCTGTTTTTTTTCTTCTTACATGGCAATATAACAATTTGCCAGGTCCTTAGCAGTTGCCGCAACATCGTCCCAAAATTGCCTCTCACCTTCTCTTCTGACTCTTGTGTATTCCTTTCTGGTTGGCTTTAGTGCCTGTCTACTCTCCTCAATTTCTAGTTCTCTGAGCTTTTCCCAGACTTTCTTGGAGTACTTGGTTCTCTTTAGCTTCCCTGCATTGAAGACATAGTGGGCATCCATCAGTCTCAGGAGACTATGGTCTTGCGCTTTGGTTGTCGGTCAGGAGTGGCCTCTCCAGGGCGCAAAGCCAAGGTAAGTTGATATGGAGAAGCTGTTACCCAGGCAGCAGGTCCCCCTTCCCCCCCTCTCCACGGCGCTGAAAGCCTCCAGTGGAAAGGCAAACGCCAATACGATACAATATTAGACATATGAGTGTCTATATTGTGTATGTGAGGATACCCGAGTATGTGTTGTCAACATGATGACCCACTGGTGTGTGTTATTGAATTCTACCTATATGCTAAATTTTTCCTACAGTATTCTAGTGTTGCAAGATTTAATTTTTTAACCTGTTTACATAGCTCCTGCCTTCAAGATCTTGCACCCACTCGACTACATGCTTTTGCATTCTGACATAGAGTGTTGTGTGTGAAGTTGAGTGTTTCTTCAGGTGAGGGCAACACACCCAGAGGTGTTTCGTGTCACCTCTGGTCTCATAAATGTTACTGATGAACTTTCTACAACTTTTTCCATTCGTGCAGTCGAAAAGTCAATGTAAAGTTGGTCAGAATTGCATAGGAGTTTGATGTGTGTTTAAGCTTTTTTGGTGTTCTGGGAGTGCTGTTTACAGAGGGTTCCTCATTTTTCTTGCTAGTGTTTTTTAATATTTTCTTCAATAAATTCCATCAACCATCCTTCACCCAAGCTGAACACCTTAAGTCTCTCGTAACAGTTTACAATCTATATTCTTGTTGTCCAATTATGATTATTCTTACCGGCCAACATGGTGATATTACCGGCTGGTAGCTCCGTGCATACAGGTGTCCGCGTGGGGACTACACACACACACACACACACACACACACACACACACACACACACACACACACACACACACACACACGTGCGCGCGCACACACATGTGGGGTTAACACCTTGCGGGACTCCACTCGCTGTCCTTCCCTCTTCACAAGTGCCTTTTCTTCCTTATTGCTCCTGTCTAGTCATTTCCTGTGCTTGTGTCATTCTTGTTCATCGGCGTCACTCTCACATTGCTCACAGTCTCAGTCTCTCTTTCTCTTTCTCTCTCTCTCTCTCTCTCACTTCCCCTTTCTCTAAGCCCCTCCCCCTGTATCTCTCCCCTCCCTCTCACTCCCCCCCCTGTCTCTCTCTCTCTCTCTCTCTCTCTCTCTCTCTCTCTCTCTCTCTCTCTCTCTCTCTCTCTCTCTCTCTCTCTCTCTCTCTCTCTCTCCCTCCCTCCCTCCCTCTCTCTCCCTCCTTCTCATTCTGTTGCCTTCCATCACTCCCTCTGAAGTAGTCCCTTTTGTACTGCCATGACCAAGATATATTTCACTTTGTATATACGTTCTCTCTCCCGATTATGTGCTTTCACTTCCAGTATATATATGCTTTTACTTTTTGTGTATTTTGTTTTATTTCTTGTGTGTATACTTTTACATATACTTTAATTTCTTCTGTTGTTGAATATGACCGAAAAGGTAAGATTAATTTAACACGAATCTTCTCAATATTTCTTATGTTTTTCTTCACTGTCGGTGGCAATAAAAATAAAAATTCTCCGAAATTCATTTTTTAAATTTTTTTTAATTAATTTTCTAATTGTTTAGACAATTAAAAAGTGAATTTCGGAGAATTGTTATTTTTATTGCCACCGACAGTGAAGAA
Source organism: Procambarus clarkii (assembly GCF_040958095.1). Taxonomy (NCBI): domain Eukaryota; kingdom Metazoa; phylum Arthropoda; class Malacostraca; order Decapoda; family Cambaridae; genus Procambarus; species Procambarus clarkii. The sequence goes on along the minus strand of NC_091154.1, from coordinate 32,968,151 downwards.
GAACATAAGAAATATTGAGAAGATTCGTGTTAAATTAATCTTACCTTTTCGGTCATATTCAACAACATATGTTTACAAGAAAGACTGCTACCAAAATATTTTAATTTCTTCTGTGTATATTTTTACTCCTTGTGGATCTACTTTAATTTCTCGTTTGTATAAACCTCTCCTCCTTTTGTGTATACGTTCACTCCATGTGTATATACTTCAGTTCCATCTAACTATACTTTCATCCCCTTTGCATATATTTTTTTTATCAAATTTCCCTCTGTATAAGTATACTTTCAACCACTATTTACTTCCACTCATTAGGCATTTAGGCATTCTTTAATTCCTTATATACTTTCCCCTGATATACCCTGTGTGTATATACTTTCATTTCCTGTGGGTATACTTACACTCTCTCAGATACACTTTTACTCTCCGTTTATACTGTATGTATAAACGGAATATGTATTATATACTTTATACTCCCTTTGTGTATATATTTCACTCTCTGTGAATGTACTTTCACTCCACGTGAGTATATCTATCTTTACCAACCTGTGTTTACACTTTTGCAGGCTGAAGCACTCACCAGGAATGGGGTTGGGGGTAGGACTGGAGGGTTGGTCCTGGGTGAGGGACTCATTGAGTTCCCCGAGCACCTCGGCCAGGTGTTGGATGGCCGTGATGGTCTTCTCCTGCAGACTGTTCTCCGCTCTGAGGGTCTCTGCCGGCGGGGGCAGCAGAAGCAGGAGCGCCCCCATCAGCGCCAGGGTCAGGAGACGCATCGCGGGAGCCCTCGGCAGGCGGTTCTGCTGGGGTTAAAGGACGAGGAGGTGGAGGTGGTGGTAGTAGTCAAGGGCTCAGGGTTGGAGAGAAATGGCATGGATGAATAATGTAGGTAGACAGGTAAAGTATGAAATGAAAGTGATTGATATTGTGAGAGACAGGAAGAGTGGGACACACGAGGGCTGGTCATAAATCTTGACACGTTGCATATTCATGCCTATGTGTACTAATTCTTATTAATTCGTGCTCCATACGCTTCCTGGCAACAGAACTAGATGCTAAGTACAGCTTCCCATTATATACACACACACACACACACACACACACACACACACACACACACACACACACACACACACACACACAAAAAAAAAAAAAATAAGAAATTCCAGGAGGTCTTCACCTTAGAGCAAGGAGAAATTCCAGAGGTAAGTGTGGGAATAGCTTACCAGGAACCACTGGAAGAGTTTGAGATTACCAGCGGGGAAGTAAGGAAGTGTTTACTAGAGTTGGATGTGACAAAGGCTATAGGCCCAGATGGAATCTCCCCTTGGGTTCTAAAGGAAGGAGCAGGAGAACTGTGCCTACCACTCTCCATAGTGTATAACAAATCACTGGCAACAGGGGAACTGCCAGATATTTGGAAAGCAGCTAACGTAGTCCCGATATACAAGGGGATAGGCAGGAGGCACTGAACTACAGGCCTGTGTCCCTAACCTGCATACCATGCAAACTGATGGAGAAGATTGTGCGAAAAAAACTAGTGGAGCATCTGGAGCGAAGGAACTTTGTAACACAGCATCAACATGGGTTCAGGGATGGCAGGTCCTGCCTCACAGGGTTACTTGAATTCTACGACCAGGCAACAAAAATAAGGCAAGAAAGAGAAGGGTGGGCAGACTGCATATTTTTGGATTGTCAGAAAGCCTTTGATACAGTACCACACAAGAGGCTAGTGCGAAAGTTGGAGACGCAGGCTGGAGTGAAAGGGAAGGTACTCCGGTGGATAGAGGAGTACCTAAGCAACAGGAGACAACGAGTCTGTGTGAGGGGTGAGGTCTCAGATTGGCGAGATGTTACAAGTGGAGTCCCGCAGGGGTCAGTCCTTGGACCTATACTGTTTCTGGTATATGTAAATGATCTCCCAGAGGGTATAGATTCGTTCCTCTCAATGTTTGCCGACGATGCAAAAATTATGAGGAGGATTGAAACAGAGGATGATAGTAAGAGGCTACAAGATGACCTAGATAGACTGAGTGAATGGTCCAACAAATGGCTGTTGAAGTTCAACCCGAGTAAATGAAAGTAATGAAACTAGGCAGTGGAAACAGGAGGCCAGACACAGGATACAGAATAGGAGATGAAGTACTTAATGAAACAGACAGAGAGAAAGATTTAGGAGTTGATATCACACCAAACCTGTCTCCTGAAGCCCACATAAAGAGAATAACGTCTGAGGCATATGCGAGGCTGGCTAACATCAGAACGGCGTTCAGGAACCTGTGTAAGGAATCATTCAGAATCTTGTACACAACATATGTAAGACCAATCCTGGAGTATGCGGCCCCAGCATGGAGCCCGTACCTTGTCAAGCACAAGACGATGCTGGAAAAAGTCCAAAGGTATGCTACTAGACTAGTCCCAAAACTAAGAGGCATGAGTTATGAGGAAAGGCTGCGGGAAATGCACCTTACGACACTGGAAGACAGAAGAGTAAGGGGGGACATGTTCACAACCTACAAAATCCTCAGGGGAATCGACCGGGTAAACAAGGATGAACTATTCAACACTGGAGGGACGCGAACAAGGGGACACAGGTGGAAGCTGAGTACCCAAATGAGCCACAGAGACATTAGAAAGAACTTTTTCAGTGTCAGAGTAGTTAGTAAATGGAATGCACTAGGAAGTGATGTGGTGGAGGCTGACTCCATACACAGTTTCAAATGTAGATATGATAGAGCCCAGTAGGCTCAGGAATCTGTACACCAGTTGATTTGACGGTTGAGAGGCGGGACCAAAGAGCCAGAGCTCAACCCCCGCAAGCACAATTAGATGAGTACAATTAGGTGAGTACACACACACACACACACACAGTAGCTAACAAATGGAATGCACTAGGAAGTGATGTGGTGGAGGCTGACTCCATACACAGTTTCAAATGTAAGTATGATAGAGCCCAGTGGGGTCAGGAACCTGTACACCAGTTGAATGACGGGACCAAAGAGCCAGAGCTCAACCCCCGCAAGCACAACTAGGTGAGTGCAAATAGATGAGTACACTCAAGAACACACACACGAGAGTACATAGCATGATGTGTTTGCATTCTTGTAAAGCCACTAGTCTTTACCACATACGCACTCACACTCAAGAACACACACATACGCACTCACACTCTCACAATAATAAGGGAGCAGAAGGCTGAACACAAGGTATGATCTTGGAGGCGAAATCCTGCAAGAGTCAAATAGAGAAAGATCTGGGGGTTGATATCACACCGAACCTGTCCCCAGAGGCCAACATCAAAAGGATATCATCAGCGGCATATGCTAGACTGGCCAATATAAGAATTGTCTTCAGAAACTTGTGTAAGGAATTGTTCAGGACCTTGAATACAACTTATGTCAGACCAATCCTGGAATATGCAGCTCCAGCCTGGAGTCCACACCTAGTTAAACACAAGACAAAGTCAGAGAAGATTCAGAGGTATGCCACCAGACTAGTCCCGGAACCGAGAGGTATGAACTACGAGGAAAGCCTAAGTGAACTGAACCTCACGTCCCTGGAAAACAGAAGAATAAGGGGAGACATGATAGCGACCTACAAAATTCTCAGAGGAATTGACAGGGTGGACAAAGACAAACTCTTCAGCGCGGGTGGAACAAGAACAAGGGGACACAGGTGGAAACTTGTACCGAGATGAGCCACAGTGTCGTTAGAAATAATTTTGTCAGTGTCAGGGTAGTTAGCAATGAAATGCACTAGGCAGTGATGTGGTGGAGGCTGACTCCATACACAGTTTCAAATGTAGATATGATAGAGCCCAGTAGGCTCAAGAATCTGTACACCAGTTGATTGACGGTTGAGTGGCGGGACCAGAGAGTCAGAGCTCAACCCCCGCAAGAACAACTAGGTGAGCACACACGCACGCACAATGGGAACTGTTCATGTAGATAAGAAACACTGTTCAAAGCGAGGAATAGCAGACCAACAGGACACAGCAAATAGAGATATGAATGAGTCAGATATATCAAAGGGAACTTCTTCAGTGCATTGGTTATAAATAACCGGAATGGCGTAGATTTAAATGTAGATACAGTAATAAAAGTGAGTGAATAGTGTATTTGAGAAGTTTCCCTGTCACCGATCATCGCGTGTAAAGTGTATAAGTAAATCGTGCAAGTAGTGCGATCGACCACATCTTTCTTACCGATTGATTTGAGTCAAGTTGTTTGTTTAATGTGTAATGAAGCCCTCGTTAACGCAAATAATATTTCCTGAAAAAACATTGAAACCATACGATGGTGATCGAACCCTCACTCCTGAACTACTTTAACACTTGTGACAAGTCACCCCCAATCAATGCAGAAGGGTTGACTAAATTTCCCAGGGAGCTGGGAGAGAAAGGCTGGGGGTGCAGTGGTAGTGAAGACCATTGACCCGACCTACAAACCCATTATTTTACCCCCATCTGATCACTCATCTGATCAGTGCCACACAGTAGTGCCTTCCTGGCTAATAAAAACATCCCTCTCCCGGGAGTCCGTATATTGGACGTAAGAAACAGGCTGTGGAGCAGGGCCAGCCGGGGCCCCCTGATATCATTCTAACATCATTCAAATGATGAATGGCTATCATTTGAATGGCTTAGATGGCTATCATTTGAATGGAGTGGAGTTAATGAGGTTTTTAATGTTTCATATTGACATAAAATGCAAGAAAATTAGGAATACAATAATTATGTTAGTTTCTGATTACATTTTTTGTGTGTGGATAGGCAGGCAGGAAGGTTACTCAGTAGACAAAATATTGAAGTTCTTGCGAGGCAGGATCAGGTATAACATTTGGGGTTTACGGCTCATGCTCGCTGATGATATGGAAAATTGGTTTACTGAGAATTATATAAAATGTATATAAATGTAATAATTTCCCCTGTATTTTAATGTACATTTATTCTCCAATTTTTGTAAATCGTTTGTGGGTAAATAAGTATAACATTCAGTTTTTTTTAAAGATCATGTTCTGTACTACTGCAACACTTGTTCACTAAGAATTGTAATGTATAATTGCCTTGTAAAACTTATGTATATGTGATTTATATTGTATTTTCTTAAATAAAGATAAAAAAAATGGCTTAGATAGCCATCTAAGCCATCATTCAAACACTGGGGAGTACAACAGGTGGCCACCACTAGATCCCTCGGTGGCCTTCACCTGTTAGCGCTTTGTTTAGTAACCTATAATTGTACTGAACTATCTCACTAAGCTTAACAAGAGAAAGAAACGAGGCGACACTATAGCGACATATAATATTGTTAAAGAAGTGAGAGAGTTGAAAGAACATACGTCATCTCCTCCCCTCCTCTTAGGGGAGGAGATGACAAGAGTGGACGCTGCCCAATAAACTCGCCCCTCGGGGCAAAATTTAAATTTAAATTTAAGAGAGGATGCCAGAGTCGCAGATGAGCCAGGGGGGATGTAAGGAGCCTTCAGCCTTACTTCAGTGAAGGAGTAGTAAACACGTGGAATGAGCTGCTGGTGAGGTAATTAATGTTAACTTCATCCAAAGTTACAAGAATAGGTACGATACAAAACAAGAGGACAAGGAACCATTGAAATAGACAACCGGCGACTGAAAGGCTGGGCCCATGACCTGAAATTCACCCTAATAACACATACAATGGGTACACAGTAACCCTGACTCATTCAAAATTTTTGAACCTGTTCCATCAGCGACAACTCACCTTAGAGGCACCAGCAACGAGAATGGAGGTTGGCGTCGCCTTCCACACTCCGGCTCAAGTGTAACTAAGTAGTCAAGACTACCACGTCGTGGTGAGGGAGCACGGGTGCTGGGGCGGACTTGGGTGGACTCCCGTAGAACACTGGGGCGTGGTGTGAGGGCGAGGGGTTGAGGACCCCGGCCCTCCTCGACGACTGGTCGCTCTCAAGGGCCACTGTTCATGCCTGGGTCCCGTGACGCCCGTGGCCACACAGTCTGCCCACACCCACCACGCTGCTCCTCGTCGCCCGCTCTAGTCAACACGAGGGTCAAGGCCAGGAGTCATCATTTAAGTGTCCACTTACGAAACCTGTACATCTTTTCTATCTAGGGGGCCTCGACGTGGACTGGAAGCCGGCGGCTTGTCAAGGCACCCAGCACCAGAAATCTTAGCCAAATTCAAAAATTCAAAATATTTATTCAGGTAAAAGTACAAGCATAGAAGATGACTTACAAACATAATGTTGGATTTATAGATAGAGCAAGTACATACAATACCTAAAGCCACTAATACACATGGTGTTTAGGGTAAGGTTAGTATCCAGCCATATCCAAAATATCCAGTCTGCTTACTGTAGGTAGTGCAGCTGAGTCAATATCCCCCCCCCTCAACTCCCGCCCCTTGGATGACTTAAGTGTCTGGAAGGTGATTAGCAAATGATGATCTAACTTAACTACATATAACAAGGACATGAGTGTTTATCCGGAGGTAACTGCCGCTTCAGGATGGCGGAGCATGAGCACTGGTTGACCAGACCCACACACTAGAAAGTGAAGGGACGACGACGTTTCGGTCCGTCCTGGACCATTCTCAAGTCAATTGTGGGAATCGGCGTCCCGGCTGAGGATAGTCCAAAACAGCACATAGGCTAGTGGATAGCCTGTAGCAGTAGTTGAGGCGACAGTCGGTATCAATGGCTAGGCGAGGAGGCTAGTTATCCCGGGCCAGCTGGGTAGAGGATGGAACTGGTTGGCATGAGCTGGCGCATACCATGGCAACCCGCGGTGCCAAGTGCCAGGTGTCTCTCCTATGTTGCAGCTACACCTTAACACGTGAGGTATGCTCGTACCAACATACCTCACGTCTTAAGGTGTAGCTGCAAGGTCCCACGTGGAAGGACCTTCCACGTGGACTTTACACCACGTGCAGGCGAGGAGTCACAATAACGTGGCTGAAGTGTGTTGACCAAACCACACACTAGAAGGTGAAGGGACGACGACGTTTTCGGTCCGTCTTGGACCATTCTCAAGTCGATTCATTTACACCACATCACGTCATTACGGAGGTGTGGATTTGATAGGCTATTTATAAAATGGATGAAACTTTAAATTTCACTGCTTTCTTTTCGCTCTCAAGTAGAGTTTTTACTGGACAGTCACTCATCCTGGGAGTTGACAGGTCGTCATGGCAACATGTATATTATTTCCCTTAATATGAAGAAAATCTGATGGACTGTTTACCCTGTCAATTGTACCCAGACGCAGCTGCGTTGTTCATCCTGTCAATTGTACCCAGACGCAGCTAGGTTGTTCACCCTGTCAATTGTACCCAGACGCAGCTGCGTTGTTCATCCTGTCAATTGTACCCAGACGCAGCTGCGTTGTTCATCCTGTCACTTGTACCCAGACGCAGCTAGGTTGTTCATCCTGTCACTTGTACCCTGACGCAGCTAGGTTGTTCATCCTGTCACTTGTACCCTGACGCAGCTAGGTTGTTCATCCTGTCACTTGTACCCTGACGCAGCTAGGTTGTTCATCCTGTCACTTGTACCCAGATGGTTACCTTGTGATGATTTCTTGGCTCAACGTCCCCGCGGCCCGGTCCCTGAAAAACTTATCAACCAGGAACTCGACTGAGCTCAGTGGGAGGTTCTGGAGGCCTGAACCGATGCCCAACCAGGACTTTACGATAGACTAATTATATGCGATAAGACCTAACATTAATGTATAATGACTTACTGTAAATATATAGCTCTTGAAATAGCACTTTCTCTGTAACTAGCTAACATTGTAACTATAAGGTGTGAAGGATAGATGAAATTGTTTATGTAATAATCTAAGATGAGGTCTGATAAAGATCTTGTGTGCCCTCTGTAATGCTTTTTGCGCTACCGCTCACAGGATGGGTATGAGGTGCACAATAAACTAGCCGCCTCCGGCGGCAACAATCAAATCAATCAAAGGAGCCTACCCTCTGGCGTGCGGGTAATGGTGTTCACTCCCCTTACTCACATCCTTGTGATATCCATCAGAGAAACTGGGGGTCAGGATTTAGGATGGGACGGGGGTTGAGGAATGGTGCCCATTCACTTGGACGGTCGGGGATTGAACGCCGACCTGCATGAAGTGAGATCGTCCAGCTCAAGTGGTTGGGCTATATAAGCAGGAACGAGCTTTGCTTCTACACACTCAGACACAGTCTACACAGCACCGCTCCTGTGCCATGTAAGTCCACTACGAGCTCACCATAGCCCGTGCTACTTGCCTCGCTCCTGTGCCAGGTAAGTTACGGGCTCACCATAGCCCGTGCTACTTGGAACTTGTTCTGAGTAGCTGAATCTATAACAACAACATTTGCTTCTACAGATTTTGGTGACTGGTATGCATTCTCACAGAACCACTACACTTAGTGAATGTATAAGCAAATGCACAGCAATAGTGCGTTGGGTGTAAGTGAGGAGCCGGGGTGGGGCCGGGGGAGGGGGGGGGGCGGGGGGGGGGGGGCGGGTATAGAGAGCAGTGTTGTAATAGTGGACACTCACCAAGCCTGGGGAGCCCCTCACTGGGACACTAGACTCCATATTTAAGCCTGGCGCGCGGCCAGCCAATCCCCTCCCCTGCTGCTGGACGCACTTGCCCGCCTCTCCTCTTTCTCATTTTGGTTGATTTGTGCAAGTTTCTCTATCCGGCTCTTTACCGCTGGCCTGGTTTATACGAGAACAGTGTTGGTAAAACTAGGTAGGTTCATCTCCCATCTTGCAGGATGGTTTGTAATATGTGGGTTGTGAGTAGTATATTCTAGCCAACACTAGCAAACTCCGGATTATACTATAATGATATCTTATAACACCCGTGATGAATGAAATAGCTCCAAAGTTTCAGATATTTCCTACTATTTGAACTAAAGTTATTGATATAGCAAGCAAGCAGCAAGCAAGCAGGTATATATAATATGGAACTCACTAATCAAATGCTGGTATGCACCCCACATCTTTTTGGGGGATAATTATTTGAGCGTCACTTGTTGAGACATTTGTTACGTGGATATTCCTGTCATAAGCAGACGAGGAGTCACAATAACATGGCTGAAATATGTTGACCAGACCACACTAGAAAGTGAAGGGACGACGACGTTTCGGTCCGTCCTGGACCATTCTGAAGTCGATTGTGGATTCAAGTCGATTCACACTCGACTTGAGAATGGTCCAGGACGGACCGAATCGTCGTCGTCTCTTCACCTTCTAGTGTGTGGTTTGGTCAACATTCCTGTCATAAATAACGATACTCCAGCCTAATCTGGTAATATCTATGTCGCTCCGCCTTCTCAACAGTTCACACACCTCTTATTAAGGGTGCTTTCGGGCCTTTGAGAATTGTTAATTTATGATCTGCTTTTATAATGTCGGACGTAGTGTCTTGAAGCAGCGTGCTGGCAACTCTAAGAGATCCGGATAGCTCGGTCTAGTTGGATCTCGTGCTTGTCACATGGACCTTTAAATGAACAAATCCACGAGGGCCGTGACGGAGGGATCGAACCTACGTCTGAGAGGATCCCAGACGCTGCCTTAATCGTCTGGGATCCTCTCGGAGGTAGGTTCGATCCCTCGTCACGGCCCATGTGGATTTGTTCATTTGATGCATTACGCTATTGTGATTTCTGTGTGTAATGGACCTTTACCCAACCTTGTCTGTCATCATGTTGTAAAATACCCGTGTCAGACCATGTCCTCACAAGGCAGATACTTAAGCTCGTATTACTGTTGTTACGACACTCATCTTGCGTTACAAGATGGATTTTCAAGTTCTTGAAAAGCTCACTATAAGTTACAGATAAACTTACAGTGACTTTTAACTCATGTAAAAGTTACAGGCTGCTGAAGTACGACCTTGGAATATAACAAGCCAATATTGTCAAATGTATTTGACATCACTGAGTATTACTTTTGGTCTGAGTATTACTTTTGGTCTGAATATTACTTTTGGTCTGAGTATTACTTTTGGTCTGAGTATTACTTTTGGTCTGAGTATTACTTTTGGTCTGAGTATTACTTTTGGTCTGAGTATTACTTTTAATTGATGCCTGTGTATTACGCTTGTGTTGCCGGGGGGGGGGCAGAGGGGAATATCATTAGCTAATACACGGTACACATTAAGGATATTGAGTTAGATGAGGGGTGGCAGCTCTCCCTCACAACCACCTCTTATGCAGGCTGCGTGGCGCTGCGTTGCCAGCACTTAGTTGCAGCATAGTTGACAGCACATGATAGTTTGTCTCTAAGCAGTGTTGAGTCTTTCCTGCTCTTCATGCGGAAGGTCGTGTTGCGTTGTGCAACTCAAGAATATCTTAAAACCGTCCACTACAATTATTGCATTTCTTTGTTAAATTTTGGTTCAGCAGGAGCTGTAAATAATGTGTCAGGACGATTGTAAAGACGAGGAAATGTTAAATAAAAAGTTATGCCAAGTTTGAGGTAGCAATACCTCGCGAAGGTTGCTATACGAGCGAAGAGTGTGTGTGTGTGTGTGTGTGTGTGTGTGTGTGTGTGTGTGTGTGTGTGTGTGTGTGTGTGTGTGTGTGTGTCTGTGTGTGTGTGTGTGTGTGTGTGTGTGTGTGTGTGTGTCTGTGTGTGTGTGTGTGTGTGTGTGTGTGTGTGTGTGTGTGTGTGTGTGTGTGTGTGTGTGTCTGTGTGTGTGTGTGTGTGTGTGTGTGTGTGTGTGTGTGTCTGTGTGTGTGTGTGTGTGTGTGTGTGTGTGTGTGTGTGTGTGTGTGTGTGTGTGTGTGTGTGTGTGTGTGTGTGGCTGGTGGTGTTACCATGCACAGGACCTCACTACCATGGCTGCTATATTCTCTTCATCTAGCAACATACCTATTTCTTATCCTCTAGACAAAAAATAAGTCTCAACATAATATGACTAAATATAAATGAGACGCACTCGAAAAGTGTACTCACGTAATTGCGCTTGCGGGGGTTGAGCTCTGGCTCTTTGGTCCCGCCTCTCAACCGTCAATCAACAGGTGTGGTGACCAGGAGGGGCTAAGTGACAACACTCAACCCAGATGGATATTCTGTTATTATTGTGCGGGTGTCGCCAGTCTTGGTTTCACGGGAGACATCTCCCGTCACGCAGGGTGCAGTCGCACCTCCACAGATCTCCACAGATGGCTCAAAAGGGCCATCACTTACGGGCTATTCACGCCCGTGCCACCTTTTGGGTGGCTTAATCTTCATCAATCAATCATCAGTCTTGGTTTAGTTTTGATATAGAGAGGATTAGCGATCTCACTCTTACATATCTCGCTCTCAAATTACATATATATCTTCTATGCCGACGTATTCAAATTAACGACCTTTTCTTAATACATTTTGCTGTCCAGGATACAAGTATACGGTCTTTTTTGTTTTTGTTTGACTATTTTGTGTTACCTTACTGTATATTGGCTACTTGACCCGTGTTCCATCAGCAACGAAAGCATGAATTTGTCTCTATATGCCTACATCGGGACTCTCAATATATAGGCAAGACGACGAAATCCTTTTCTGGGCACTTGACAATGAACCAACAACAAGGCTCTACCAAACTTATATTGAATTTTGTAACTAGTTCATCAAGATTGTAACTTGCTTAGCTAAATGAATTGTGGGGTTCAGTCCCTGAGCCCATTATGTGCCTCTGTAACCCTTTCCACTACCGCCCACAAGATGGGTATGGGGTGCATAATAAATGAACTAAACTGACTAAAAACTCTACCAAAGTTCACATCACTTCTGCACATAACCAGAAATATCCTGACCATCTACACTGAAATAATTGACAAATACGACAATGGGAGACTAGACACGGAAGAAAAACTACTGACCAAACACACATACATCAACACCCATCTTACTCCTACAAGAAAAAGACAGAACTGCCAGTTCACACAACAATTACTGTCCCAGTACACGCCAGGCCCAATACAATTTTATAATAAACTTAGGATAGAAAATGTTTTAACCTTCTTTGCAAGTGAAGAACATAAGACAGATAAAGAATATTCGTGGTAGAGTTTTTTTGATCTAAGCCTTTCGGTCATATTAATGCTATTTGCGTGTTTGTGTATACACATACACACAATTATATATATATATATATATATATATATATATATATATATATATATATATATATATATATATATATATATTTATATATATATATTTATATATATATATATATATATATATATATATATATATATATATATATATATATTAGTATATTTTGGTAGCAGTCTTTCCTGTAGACATATATTATTAAATATGACCGAAAAAGTAAGATTAATAATTCTAACACGAATTTTCTCAATCTTTCGTACATTTCTTTTCACTGTTGGAGGTAATTCAAAAATCAATTCTCCAAATTCATTTTTATTTCTAGTCTGACGCGACACGAGCGCGTTTCGTAAAACTTATTACATTTTCAAAGACTTTAGTTTACAAATACACAACTGAATAGAACTTACACATCTCCGATTTGTTTATATCTACATTTGAGTGAGGTGGATGGGGTGAGGTGGTATTAATAGGGTATTAAATTCATCAACACAAGACAGAACACGAAACAATGGGTATTGAATGGAAGTGTTTGTAGAAAGCCTATTGGTCCATATTTCTTGATGCTTCTATATTGGAGCGGAGTCTTGAGGTGGGTAGAATATAGTTGTGCATTAATTGGCTGTTGATTGCTGGTGTTGACTTTTTAATGTGTAGTGCCTCGCAAACGTCAAGCCGTCTGCAAGCCGTTTTTGAATTACCACCAACAGTGAAAAGGAATGTACGAAAGATCGAGAAAATTCGTGTTAGAATTATTAGTCTTACTTTTTCGGTCATATTTAATAATATATATATATATATATATATATATATATATATATATATATATATATATATATATATATATATTAAGGGCTAGGGGGGAAAAGGTAGGGAAATGGGAGTGAGGGGGGGGGAGGAAAGGGAGGCAAGAAGAGGTAAAAGGGGGGTGGGGGGGGGGGGCGGGGAGTAGATTAAGATGACTCACAGACCGTCCCTTTTGTTATTATTTTTTTCAAGGAACGGTCTGTGAGTCGTGATTTTTTTCCCATGAAGATTGAACAGAACCCTTCCGTCATCCCTAATGTTCAATGACGAACATTAATGTTCAAGTTAACATTACTCCCAGAGAACCCAAGATAACATTAACTCCAGAGAACCCAAGATAACAATTAACTCCAGAGAACCCAAGATAACAATTGACCCCAGAGAACCCAAGATAACAATTAACCCCAGAGAACCGAAGATAACAATTAACCCCAGAGAACCCAAGATAACAATTCACCCCAAAGTACCCAAGATAACAATTAACCCCAGAGAACCTAAGATAACAATTAACCCCAGAGAACCCAAGATAACAATTAACCCCAGAGAACCCAAGATAACAATTAACCCCAGAGAACCCAAGATTACCCCATGGCTTACTTCCCTGTAAATAAGAACTCTCCAAGATGGTACCATGCACTCCTTTTTTTGGAGAGACTTTTCGTATGTTTAAATATGACTTCTTATGAGCATGTATTTACATTAGCGTGTATTTAATTTAGCGTAATTATATTACCAGTGATATTAGCTGTGTAAGACAAGGGCCAAAAGTAATGTCAGCGTTACATAGCTTGAGACTGGCCATTCGAAATTTGGTATTGTAAAAATAAGAAAAAGGAAAAAAAAATAATGATAGATTCAGCAAAAATAAATTCATGTTGTCAGCACAAAGAGCAAGAACTGGTGCTATCTGGCATCATTCCTTCACCCCCCCCCCCTCCCTCCCTCCCCCTCCCCCTTTAAGACAGGCAAAACTTGTTTGATTTTTAAAACCACTACTTTTTATCTTTGTATGTATGTATGTTCGAATTCAGAGACAAATGGCCAGATTATCTCTAAATGTTCCATATTTCCTCCACTGAGGCCCTGGGTTCTCCCTATCTTGCAGCAATTCTGTTATGTGTACTGTAGGCATCCACATAGGAAAATTTTAACGAAAATATTCGTAGCGTTTTCGTGATTTAACCTATTTTTATGAGTATAACAGACAGATGGATGTTAGCTTGTATATTCGCACCCTTGAGGGGTTATTTGAGTTTACTGTTGAACAATTGTAGCTTGGAGACCATTCAAGCTTCACACACACACACACACAAGGAATCATTCAGAACCTTGTATACCTCAGATGTCAGACCAATACTGGAGTGTGCTGCTCCAGCATGGAGTCCATATCTAGTCAAACACAAAACGAAGTTAGGTGGTGCGCGAACAAGGGGACACAGGTGGAGACTGAGTACCCAAATGAGCCACAGGGACGTTAGAAAGAACTTTTTCAGTGTCAGAATAGTTAACAGATGGAATGCATTACGTACTGATGTGGTGGAGGCTGACTCCATACACAGTTTTAAATGTATCTCTCTGTTTTCTGATGTTCTGTTATTTCGGAAGTTCCTCCACGCCCTTTCGTCCAATTCCTTTGCTTCCATACATGCCCTATTAAACCATGGATTCTTCTTTTGCTTCTCGGATTTTTCCTTTTGGGCCGGGATAAATCTGCTTACTGCCTCCTGACACTTTTGGGTAACATAGTCCATCATGTCTTGTACCGACTTAGTTGTGAGTTCTGTGTCCCATGGGATATCCCCTAGGAAACTTCTCATCTCCTCATAATTCCCCTTTCGGTATGCCAGCCTTTTGTTTCCTAGTGCTTTTTTTTGGAGGGGGGGAGGGGTAGCTTACCAGGTACTCAGAGATCAATACACTGTGATCACTCATTCCCAAACGTGCTTCCATCTTAACTTCCCTTATATCCCACTCATTTAGGGTAAACAGGCGATGAGTCACAATAACGTGGCTAAAGTATGTTGACCAGACCACACACTAGAAGGTGAAGGGACGACGAGGTTTCGGTCCGTCCTGGACCATTCTCAAGTCGATTGAGAATGGTCCAGGACGGACCGAAACGTCGTCGTCCCCTTCACCTTCTAGTGTGTGGTCTGGTCAACATTTAGGGTAAATATCAGATCAAGCATGGCTGGTTCATCTTCTCTCATAATTGTTGGTCCCTTGATGTGTTGGCTTAGAAAGTGTGTATTTATATATATATATATATATATATATATATATATATATATATATATATATATATATATGTCGTACCTAGTAGCCAGAACGCACTTCTCAGCCTACTATGCAAGGCCCGATTTGCCTAATAAGCCAAGTTTTTATGAAATAATTGTTTTTTGTCTACCTAACCTACCTAACCTAACCTAACTTTTTCGGCTACCTAACCTAACCTAACCTATAAAGATAGGTTAGGTTAGGTAGGGTTGGTTAGGTTCGGTCATATTAATTTTAACTCCAATAAAAAAAAATTGACCTCATACATAATGAAATGGGTAGCTTTATCATTTCATAAGAAAAAAATTAGAGAAAATATAGTAATTCAGAAAAACTTGGCTTATTAGGCAAATCGGGCCTTGCATAGTAGGCCGAGAAGTGCGTTCTGGCTACTAGGTACGACATTATATATATATATATATATATATATATATATATATATATATATATATATATATATATATATATATATATATATATATATGTCGTACCTAATAGCCAGAACGCACTTCTCAGCCTACTATTCAAGGCCCGATTTGCCTAATAAGCCAAGTTTTCATGAATTAATATTTTTTCGTCTACCTAACCTACCTAACCTAACCTAACCTAGCTTTTTTTGGCTACCTAACCTAACCTTACCTATAAATATAGGTTAGGTTAGGTTAGGTAGGGTTGGTTAGGTTCGGTCATATATCTACGTTAATTTTAACTCCAATAAAAAAAAATTGACCTCATACATAGAGAAAAGTGTTGCTTTATCATTTCATAAGAAAAAAATTATAGTAAATATAATAATTCAGGAAAACTTGGCTTATTAGGCAAATCGGGCCTTGAATAGTAGGCTGAGAAGTGAGTTCTGGCTACTAGGTACGACATATATATATATATATATATATATATATATATATATATATATATATATATATATATATATAATCATACCCGTTGTCGAGCTGAAATAATAATAACAGCATTATGCAGGCTGGTGCCGACCGGCAACCACGCGCGGTGGTGCCATTTCGAGCATGAGCAGAGGCGAACCTCGTTAACTAGTACGGTGCTACTGTGACCTTCACATGGCGTCGCTTTCTACATTTCCCACTTGTTTACCTGTCATTACAACCCTCCCTTCCACACACACACACACACACACACACACACCCACACACACAATCCACCGCCACACACACCAAGGCCTCCAGCACTCACCTCGGAGGGGGTCGTGGGGTTACATTGTCAGTTGGTAATACCGAGGCTCGCGTTGGACTAGTAAATACATAGCTACTGAAATGGAACATTCTCTGTAACTGACATTATCATTATAAAGTGTGAAGGACACATGTAATTGTTAATGTAATAATCTCCGTTGAGGTCTGATAAAAGACCTTTGGTGCCCTCTGTAATGCTTGTTTACGCTACCGCTTAACAATAAACACAATCAATCATTAGGATTGATTGGAAGATTAAAGCAAAGTTTTTTTTTCTTAATTTTCCATAAAGCAAAGGAAGATTTTTCTTCTAGTCTTACAATGAGCGAAACAGGAGCCAACGGTTATTATTGTATTTCTGTTTGCTGGATTTCGCTAAATAACATGCTAACAACTTTGGCAAACTAACAACTTTTGCATAGTTATTTATAGCTCACAATATTTCTCCATCACTTACATGAGTGTGTTTCTTGCGATGAGGTTAGGAAAGATGTCGACCACTCCACTCCAGGTTCGAGCCCAAGGCAGACAGGAACGACTGGTCACATTGCCTCAATTGTTCACCCCATATACACCCAGCAGAAATTGAAGACCTAGTTGCAGCCCATCCTCCTGTTGTGGCAGTACTTATAGTAACGATGAGGACCATAGTACATATACCGACGTACAACGAAATTAGAAAGTACAAATCTGAACTATTGAGTTGGACAAACCGGAAAATTTCTTTTTACTTGTGTTGCTTTGACAAACTAAACTAACCTAACCTCCCTAGGTCTAATTCACGATATCTGAGGCCTAATATAGTACACATGTGGACTATACTAGGCCTAGGGATATTTAAGTTTGTGTTTTAGCTTCATTCATTCTAAAAGAATTCCTCACTAGTCAGTTTACAACTATTTAAAAGCTAAGTACGTAAGAATTCTGAACTATCTAAACAGGAGAACCTGGTTGTAAGCAGATTGGATGGGTGGTGTTCTAGGGAAACCTAGTAGGGTAATGAGCTATGGAAGGGAAGGCTCTCAGCCTGCTAACAGTCACAAGTCGTCCACTCCTGCATACAACTGTACACCAACAAAGAGAAAGAGATTGGAGGACAGTGATAATTGAGAGAAAAGGAGGGAAGGAGGCCTAGTGAGAGAGGGGATGAAAATCATAAGATAGGATGAGAAATGGTAGAAGAGTAAAGAAAAGAATATTTAAATTTCGGGGACGTGGGAGATGGGGAGATAGGATGCTGTGACAGGGAAAGGGAGGGGAGGAGGGTAAGGGGAAAGGAAGGAAAGGTAAAGGAGGTGTGATAAGAAGTAGGTGAGATGGGCAGTGAGACCTTTTGAGGGAGGGACAGAAAGAGTACATGAGGAGCGAAAATATGGAGAGGGAGAGAGGAGTGGACATGGAGGACAAAAAAAAACAACGAGGGGGGAGGAGATAGATAGGCTACACATTCAGGTATAGAAAAAAAACCATGATAATTTCTCTTCTGTTTCCGTTTCTTCATATTTCTCTCTGGAAGGATAAGAGCCAGGAGGACGTGGCCGCGCCTGGCACACACACACACAAGGATAACACAAGGGGACAACTTGTAATCTCAGCACAAAAATGAACTAGGAAATCTGTCATCTTCCTCAACACAGCCGCGACCTCCAAAGCTGTACGAGAGTTTCCGCCAGACTATAGACAGCTGCAGGCGTTCACTTTGCTGCCTGTCGTATGAGTATACAACATACATGATGAATTGACTTTAAATCTATATTTTGTAGTTTAACTCTCCGAATAGATGTTGTATTCTAAGAATGACAATAATATTGCTCTATCTTTTATTCTCCAGATGCTTGTCAATGGAGTGGACGACAGATATCCGCAGCTGTTCCAAGGACACCAGCACTTTTATATTTATTTTTTGTCTTGGACGATATAACAAGTGTCCTCTATAATATAAAACTGCTTATCTGGTCTGCGGTGGCGTCTGGCGTTCCAGCGTGCCTCCGCGGACCCCGTGAACCGCAGAGTGGGTCCTGTCTGCTGCCAAACATTATTGTAAGTAAGTCTGCGTACAGTTGACAGGATGGACAACCCAGCTGCGTCTGGATGCGAGTAACAGGATGAGCAACCCATTTGTGTTTAGAAACAAGTACCAAGAAGAACAATCTAGCGGGAGTACCTCCAATTGGGGATAACACCGTCTACGGGCTCACCATAGCCCGTGCTACTTGGAACTTTTTGCTCCAAGTAGCGAATCTTAAACAACAACATGCAATTGGGGAGGGAGAGGGGGGGGGCGGGTGTTGCACATGTTGCTATGGCGGTGTGTCCACTCACAGCAGGGTGAGTGACGATGCAAAAATAAACTCGCCCACTGAGGTAAAAAAAAATCTTTATTTAGTAATACAATATAAAAATTAAGGCTGGTCGGGGAAAAGGGGGGGGGGGGGGGTAAGGTTCGTAGAAAGCACACTACTCTCTCTCTCTCTCTCTCTCTCTCTCTCTCTCTCTCTCTCTCACACACACACACACACACACACACACACAAGCAAACTACAACCAATCAGTAGCAGGGATTTTATATATATATATATATATATATATATATATATATATATATATATATATATATATATATATATATATATATATATATATATATATAATGAGTGTGTGTTTGGGTGCATCAACACCTTCTGGTCGACAACTGTACAACTTCACATGCATAGCCGACTAGTGATTTTAGTAATCTGTAGAATAAAAACTGTAGATCTGACCTTAATTCTTAATAAATATCCATTGGCCAAAACCCGTTGTACGAGGTCTGAACCAGACTGGTCAATTAATTTTTAAATGTAAAAAAATAAAAATTGTTTCTCTCTCTCTCTCAAGATATCACATCGGTCAGAATGGTGGTAAATATCCTCTATCGAATTCCAGCAAATTGAAGAGTATTTCAAGGGCCATCGTATCGTGGTGAGAGCAACAGACCAGGAAGGTACGAAGTCAAATTATAGACTGATAATATATTCATTACTCAGCACAATCAATTCCTTGCATAACTATCTGCTTTATCTTGCTCTGTACGGTGAAAATAGTCAACACTTATTATCACGATATAAACAATACGTAGTATAAGGTAAAGTTTGGTTAGGTAGGTTAAGCTAAGTTAGACAGGTTAGGTAAAGTAGGACAAGTTAGGTTAGCTAGGTAAAGTAGGACAAGTTAGGTTAACTAGGTTAAGCAAGACAGGTTAGGTTAAGTATGATAAATTAGGTAAGGCAGGTTAAATTAGGCTAGGCCAGGTATGTTTAGAGAGGCCTGGTTATGGTTCCAGCGTTTCTCAACCTTTGTACCCTCGAAATAATTCCGGGTCGTACATTAGATAAACACACACACGGATACATTGTCAACTAAGTTAGTTAACTTAGTCACTTATTATGCACCCAATACCCATCCCGTGGGTTGTGTTGGAGAACGTTACAGAGGCATATAATGGGTCCAGGAACTGAACGCAACAATTCATTTAGTTAGCAAAAAAAAAATAAAAAATTGTGAAACTAATTACACAATTTTCGTTTTCTCTTACACAAATACTTTTACATATCAATAGTCTTTTTACATCAAGTGATTCAAATAAAAAGGAGACCACGAGAGTCTCAGACCAAATACCCAGGATTCTTTACTCTTGATGCTGGTTAAATGAGCAACGTTAAGCACAAAAAAATAGACTCGGAAGTACATTTACACATGATTAGAGTTAGTCTATTTATCACTCTCTTTCGGAACCCCTTATAGTTACCCCTGAGAGGCCTCGGAGCCCAGGGTGTGATACTCTGTTCATAAACATGTTAGACAATATTATTATTTGCCTGCAGCCTAACACTGTCAGCCCGTGCAGCGGGACTTTCAGTAAACATAACAACTGAACTGTGAGGTCGGAGGGTTCACTGTGAGGTCGAAGGGTTCACTGTGAGGTCGGAGGGTTCACTGTGCTGCACTGTGAGGTCGGAGGGTTCACTGTGCTGCACTGTGATGTCGGATGGTTCACTGCTGCACTGTGAGGTCGGAGGGTTCACTGTGAGGTCGGAGGGTTCACTGTGCTGCACTGTGAGGTCGGAGGGTTCACTGTGCTGCACTGTGAGGTCGGAGGGTTCACTGTGAAGGTCGGAGGGTTCACTGTGCTGCACTGTGAGGTCGGAGGGTTCACTGTGAAGGTCGGAGGGTTCACTGTGCTGCACTGTGAGGTCGGATGGTTCACTGTGCTGCACTGTGAGGTCGGAGGGTTCACTGTGCTGCACTGTGAGGTCGGAGGGTTCACTGTGAAGGTCGGAGGGTTCACTGTGCTGCACTGTGAGGTCGGAGGGTTCACTGTGCTGCACTGTGAGGTCGGAGGGTTCACTGTGCTGCACTGTGAGGTCGGAGGGTTCACTGTGCTGCACTGTGAGGTCGGAGGGTTCACTGTGAAGGTCGGAAGGTCCACTACGTACTACAACGCCCGCCACTCACACCCACACTATAAGGATGAGTGTCTTGTGACCTACACTGTCACTGAGTATACACTCTCGTACAAGTTTGGCTCAAGATTTCAAGTTTATATTTTGTTCATAGCAGTTATGAAGGGTTTGAACAACAGTTTTGTCGTAGCAGTTTGTGTGTAGAAGTATATCACTTGTGCTCTATTTGGACGATGACACTGTGACTTGTTGTCATGACCGCTTACTACACACGTGTTGGTCTGTACACCCCAGGGACACCTGTGTGTTTATGTTAGGTACACACACACACCCTAAAAAAAAGAAGCTATTACGAAGATCGTCAAGGACGACGATGGAAGCGGTCTGTTGCAACGTCCTCTGTAACACCCAGTCTGCCACCTTACGATCTGATGGGTCAACACACTCCCCATATATGAGGCCTTTTACGTGAGGTCAGCCACGCTGGTCAACACCCCTGCAGTGCCTCGTGTTCAGGGCAGGTTCCACCTGGGCACCGTACCACACACACATACTTGGAACGTTGTGACCCGTTCCTCTGTACATACAACCAGGGCTATTGTGTTGTCATACAAACAAAAGTGGCCATCGAACATTCTACTGCCTTCAAAATGTTCTATAGAACCTTCTTGAGAATATATATATATATACTTTTTATGTTAGCCTCAACTTGGAAGCCTCACTTATAGAAATATAAAGTGTTAGAAGAAAGTCAAAATAAGAAACAGAGCTCGATCGTAGGCTGATAGGACTGGGTCTCACAAGACTGTCGAGAAGAAACAACAAAGACACAACATACACACACTCGACGAAGTACATGCTACAATAGCGGTTTGTTGACGCTGCCTAAGAAACTCACCTTTCGGGGCAAAATTTCAATTTAAAACTAAGAGACACAGTTTTATAGTGCAGTTAGTTCTGAGCTACAATCTGTTCAAAGAAACAGGAATTCCTCCAATTGACCATCACACAATATACAACTAATTGAATTTACCAATCTCTTAATGCTGCAGCTGCCGGCTACATCAGCTGGCCATCAACACAGAAGTGACTGGTATAAATAATATGCATGTGAACTATCACACACCAGGAGGCTGAAGAGCAATGTACAGCTAAGAGAGATGTGTTTACTCTCAATGACACATGTAATAGTGAAGAAATGGTTTTTTTGTATTACTTAAAAGTAAATTGATGTAAATATGATCTTCATATTGTATATTATTTAATAAAGAAAATTGGGCCAGGCTAATCTAAGTAAATTTATGCTTATTGTTAGGCTAGTTGAGGAAGTAATTTAAATATTGTCACGGGGCAGGGATAGGAATGTACACTCATAGTTGTGACAAGAGCCTTAGCAGACCAACAGCAACATGTGCTTCCTCAATAAATAATGAATTAGATACACAACGTCCCCTGCTTAGTTTGTACTGCTTAACACACAGGAATATTTATGTTACAAACTTAATATATAAATTTAGTAACTCTGTGCCAGTAATATGCACAACATGAATGGAACCACAATAATAATTAGCAGTCATTCAGTTACTAATGAATATGGATATTCATTAGTATAAATATATAAAATAAATGGATATCATATCAGCACTGACATTATACATTTTTCACACTAGTATATTCCAACCACACAACACAGAATGACCACACAACACTGTACATACATACAGGGGATGAATGTCTGGCATCAAGAACTGTATCAGTGTTAGTGTACTCGCTACACACCACTGTTGTCTCCTTCATGCATCCTAGCACGACCCAGACAGATGGCAGGCAGTGTTACAGATCACTCTTAAACAGGCAGCATCCTCTCTCTCTCTCTCTCTTGCCTGGGGGATTATTCACTTATCTGTCCAAAGCCTCGTCCAATTTATTTTTACCGTAGAAAATCATTGCTAAATTAAGTGGTAACGCCAATCCTGCTATTTCTCTCGTGATCATCCAACTTAAAAAACACATTTTAAAGAGTATACATGTGCTAATTTACCAATTGCTTTAAAGTATCGGTCATATTTTCTTCAAACTTTTTGTTTGGTTATCATAAACATATATGACTACGGCCCAGAAACAATGAATTAATAAATTATGGTGCGAGTTTTCAGAAAACAATTAAAAATGCAACAGATATATATATATATATATATATATATATATATATATATATATATATATATATATATATATATATATATATACTGCAATAGCGGTGTGTGTATAAAATCAGAACCTTCTTTTGACCAAGCTTGGTAGGCGTATATACATACAATATATATAAATATACCAAGCTTATATATATATAAATAAATATATATATATATATATATATATATATATATAAATATATATATATATATAAATAAATATATATATATATATAAATAAATAAATATATATATATAAATAAATAAATATATATATATATATAAATAAATATATATATATATAAATAAATATATATATATATATATATATATATATATAAATATATATATATATAAATAAATATATATATATATAAATAAATATATATATATATAAATAAATATATATATATATATATATATATATATATATATATATATATATATATATATATATATATATATATATATATATATATATATTATAAGCGCTCATTTGTGGCCTTAACCGTGGCAGCGGCCCAGTTACGGGTCGCCGTCCTCAGCTCCGTGATTATATTAAAGGAATGACAATTAAAAAAACAGGGCTCGGGAACCTGGTCTCGACCGTGTAAACAAATAGATGTGAATACATTCATAGAGCATATCCGCTAACTTGTTCCTCATACTCCCTCTCCTCCTACTTCTCCTTCTCCTCCTCCTCTTGCCACATTCTGTTTCTCCTTCTCCTCCTCCTCCTGCCACATTCTGTTTCTCCTCCTCCTCTTCTTCATCCCCCTCCCCTCTCACCCCTCCCCCAATATAGTCCCAATATTCAACAGAGAGAATAAACAGGAGGCAATAATTTACAGACCCGTGTCGCTGGGAAGAATTCCGTGTAAAGTGTTGGAGAAGGTAATCAGGAAGAGGATAATGGAGCACCAACAGATGATAAGCTGTGAACGGGAGAGCAGCGTCGATTTACGAGTGGAAAGTCACGCCTGACAAACTGGATCGAGTTCTATGACAAGGTCACCAGAATTCGAAAGTCAAAAGAAGGTTTGATAGTCTGAATCTTTCTCAAGTGTTAAAAAGCACTCGATACAGTTCCTAACGTATAGCTGGTGTACAAGATAGTGAAACTAGCTGCGATGACTGGGAAGACACTCAACTGGGCAAAGGAACACCTGGAGGACAACAGACAAAGGCTAACAGTCAGAGGATTAACCAATAATGTTCCTAATTTATGTAAATAACTTACCCGAGAGAGTAAGCTCATATATGTCGATTTTTGATGACACAAAGCTAATGAACAATATAAAAACCGAGGAAGACCGCTCATAATCACAGGACGGCCTTGATAATCTCTACCAGTAGGCAGACAAATGGGTGTTTGAGTTGAATCTTAACAAGTGTAGCCTGAAAGAATCTACACTGTAAGAATTGTAAGTGTAAGAAAAAATATTTAAATTTAATATATAGCACAGACCCTCTGGTTTAATGCAGAATAAAAAATGTCATTCACGAATGATTGTACATTTATAACTAGCTTAGCCTATAACTTACAAGTGTATCAAACATTTACATGTGATTACAACCTGTCCTCAGGCTAGGCTCGTCCAAGCGGCGGTCCAACCCAGAGGTATTCAGAAAATTTAATGTATTGTGCATTCAAAATTAGTTGTTTTTCTCAATTACAAGTTAATATTCTTTAAAAGTAGAATATGATAACTAATTAGGCCTAACTTGGGTTAGGTTAGGTGGTTATGTTCTCTTGGCCATTAGAGCAGAGGATGTGACCGAAGCAATACTTGAGAAAAGTGCATAATGTCATCAGTGGTGTGTAATGAGTTATTTTTTATTCATAAACAAGAAGTTTGTCGCCTGGATTAACGAGGATGTTGGCCTCCGTTGATGTAGCCCGTCCTCATCAACAAAACTCAAATGCTCGTTAATCGGGGCCAAACCCCCTGTTAATGAATGAAAAACGCTTTACACACGACTCTCAACTGACGACATTCGAACATTTCTTGAGCAGTACATTACTGACGATTTCTGTTCGAATTACACCCCAAATGATTCACCCACGTATTACAAATACAAATAATTGCGAACAGAACCTAAACAATGTACCAAATTCTAATATATAATAAAAATAATAATAAATAATAGTATGTACATACGAGAAAACACTGATATTGAATACACAATACGTTAAAATAGATGAACACGTTTTTGATGGATGGCGACTGCATTGTAAATGTGTTTCTGTGGTAGAAAATAATAATAATAAAAAAACTGCTTTAACGAGCCTAGCCTGAAGACAGGTTGGTTGACGAGACCGGGTTGGTGATAAGAGGTAATAAATCAATTTACTGATGTTTGATTAACGGGACTGGGCACAAGGAGCTTGACCTCCCTACCTGCAGACAGGTGACTACCAAGTGTTAAACCACAGCCAATATATTCACATATCATGCAATTACGAAACAAAAATCGAAGAATTTAGCGATAACTCTATCACTAATATTCAAGAAATGTCCCAATATTTAAACTGGTATAACATAACCCTCGTTGAGTATCTTAAGTTTGCCTCGTTTCCGCGGCTAAGTGCTTTCTTTTGATAATAACTTCCTTCCTTTAGATACTGGATTACACAATGTATTAAGCTTGCACTGCCTACGACCAGTATATTACTTACATACCCGGTGACAACTGACACTCCCCAATAGACTTGCCCTTCGGGACAAGTCTAAAATAATATTCATATTTAACCGCGCCCCTTTTTCCTTTCCATTTCCAATCCAATCACGTCTCAACTGTAAAAAAAAAATATTTTTTGCTCGTATATCCTTCTTACCCTGGATGATTACTGTAAGAGGTCAGCAAAATACCTTTATATAAGTGATCAACAATCTGCTTCTTGTCCTTATGAATATATTAATATGTGAAGCCAAGGTATGTTGGTGTAGGTTTGAAGCATGAAGGAAAACAAATATTTTGGCGTGATAATGAGTGAGTGCCCTCGAGGGAGGCCGGAGACTGGAGGCAACACTTGGCAACTGCGGCATACTTGCCACAAACTGCTCTCACAAGTTGCCATATACTTATCATTACTAATATTATGACATTTTATCGTATTTTTGTAAATATAAGTTAATTTCCACTAGTTGTTTTATGAGAATGAGACGGTTTAAGCAACCCATCCTCTTGTTTAGACAGTACCTATTGCGACGATCGTCAATAGTCAGAATTCGTAAGTACTTTTAGATAGTATATTGACTAGTAAGAAATTCTTTTATAATAAATAAAGCTAAAAAACAAATTAAAATATTCCCAGGCCTAGTATAGTCCACATATGTATTATATTAATCCTCGGATATCGTGTATTAGGCCTAGGAAGGTTTGGTTAGTTAAGTTTGTCAAAGCAACACAAGTAAAAAATTGTTTTCCGGTTTGTCCAACTCAATAGTTCAGATTTATACTTTCATTGTACGTCGGTATATACTATGGTCCTCGGGCCAGATTCACGAAGCAGTTACGCAAGCACTTACGAACGTGTACATCTTTCCTCAAACTTTGATGACTTTGGTTACATTTATTAAACAGTTTACAAGCCTGAAAACTTCCCAATCAAATGTTGTTATTATTATAAACAGCCTCCCGGTGCTTCGGAGCTCATTGACTGTTTAATAACTGTAAATAAAGCTGCCAAAGATTGAGAAAAGATGTACACGTTCGTAAGTGCTTGCGTAACTGCTTTGTGAATCTGGCCCCTCGTCGTTACTGTAAGTACTACCACAACAGGAGGATAGAATGGTTTAAGGCACTACAATAGCTCTTCTTCTTAACACCAAATGGTAGTCTTGTTTATAATTCCCCAAATGATCGTCGCTAACACTTACTTACCTCACCGGTTTTCTCCTCTATAAGTATATCTGGATCAAAATGTTTATTCCTTATAGTAAATTTATATATTTTTTCAAGACGAGGATAGTTCTTTGGCGGCGGTGGCGAGACCTGGCAAATGGCAGCTAGATACCACGTGACCAGATCTTCCCCGATCTGCCGGTAACCCCAATATAACGACCTTGCTTCCAAGCTGGCATAAAATTCCCTTAAGTATCTTATGTTAAATGTCGAGGTCAGGAGGGGTGGGTCGTCAGACCCTGTGACTGTGTTGGGGCAAGTGGCAAGTGTTGGGGCAAGAGAAGTGTTTAACCCTCGGGATGAGACACTACCTCCACTCTCTCTCTCTCTCTTTCTCTCTCCATATATATATATATATTGCCTTCATCTCTACAACTGTTAAAAAAACCTGCTACAACCAAGTCTGGGATTTGCCCGAAACAGCACTAGCTCTACCAAGAAAGCCAACATTCTGTTTTAACTAATTTTATAAGTACTATTACATGAATAAACATTATTTCTATTATTATTATTATTATATTCCGGCCGTGCCAGGGGAGCGTTCTGTCTGCCTCAGGCTACCTCATTCATGTCTCATCCGTTTGTGGGGAGTACAGGTGACCGCTGCCCGCGGAGGCACCCTCAACCTCCGCCACTAAAACTGCACCAGCTCCGTTATTCCTTATCATCACCAATACTCCACCACCACCAACGCCCCAACTACACCACCACCACCACCACCACCACCACCACCACCTCCACCACCACCTACACGTCACCAGCATCATCACCACTAATGCCCCAATAGCATCGCCACCGCCACCACCACCATCTACACTTCACTCCATCAGCATCAAGCTCTTTATGCCCCGCCTACTAGCCTTGTTGTATCTATTGCGTTATAGTTCAACTATCCTTTGTTGACTCTGGCCTTAAAGTTGTGGATGAAGGTGGCTTCCACAACGTCTTTCAACACAAGCCACTTGTTGACCACCCGTACTGCCTAAGAGTATTTGTAGACGCATTTGCGTTTCCAGTTTCACCTTTTTCCTCTTGCTTTACTTTCTCTCAATTTAGAGAGGCTGTCCATTTCTTTTTCCCTTTACGTATACGCAAACCTTTGCATCTTTACAATTTTTCTTCTGTACTTCACAAGGTGCGAATTCCAGGCTAGTACTGCAAAATCCAGTTTTATTATATAATAGGCTTTGTAGATTGACTTGAAGGTGTCCTTATTTAAGTTTTTCATATAACGCTCTCTTTGCCAGCGTCGCATATGCTTCCCATGTTACTTTGCATGTGCGTGTGCCTCTGGTGTTTTTTGTTGAATTATATTACACGTTCTTTTTTCTTTCTCTGACTCCTGCAGTTACAGGAGATATCTCCATATGGTGTTGATATCTCCTGATCGCCTTTCTCCCTTTCCCATCTGCATTAGTTTACACTCGCGGGGAATGGATTCTGACAGCCATTTGTCTGGCCACTCCTGGTATTTGACAAAGTCCTCTTCTTTTTTATTATAGTCCCACCTGTTTTATACATTTCTCATCAGCTTTGCGACATCTACATAGATTGAAATGTACGAGTTCACTCCTTCGGGAAGGTCATTCATATAAATTAGGAATGCCAATGGACCCAAGACCGAGCCATTGGGATCTCCACTTGTCACATTTCTCCTGTTTGACATATCCTCTCTAACAGTGAGGATCTCTCTCTCTCTCTCTCTCTCTCTCTCTTTGCTTCCTGTCTTTCAGGAACTGCTTTACCCAGTTCAGACCAATCACCCCCCCCCCCGCCACCACAACCAGCGATGGATGGACAACAGGTGCTTCCACCTGTGACATCCTTGACCCTTACATGCAGGCACAGTGCCAACACTTCCCCCTACAGCAAGGAACTTAACACCCATATTAAGTGATCCCTTAAGATCTAGGGCGTCTGCAAAAATTGCGATGTTCCTATGTACATACTTTATTAAATACGCTTTTATCTTATATTTATATTAATTAATGTCAGCATCCAGGACAAGACTATATCAGTCACAATATAAATAAATAAATAAGTAAATAAATAAATAAATATAATCAGAAAACTTATCCTAGCGAAGGGTTCGAACCCAGACATCTAGGCGCTCCATACACCCTCGCATAGCTACTACCTTACTCACTACACCACACTGTTATAACAAGCTCACCACAAAGTGGTGAGGTTCAAGATCATTGTGGCCCAGAGCCTGAACCCATTATGTGGCACTGAAGCCTTTTTTGGCACTCGCCCACAGGATGGGTATTGGGTCCATAATAATGAAGCTAACAAACTCTCACTCGTGTTGGGACCTCTTGGGGGCAACGGTGACCTTAGACTGATAAACTGAATATATTCTTGATGTATCTGTCAACAAACTCTACAACTGCCTCATCAATCCCCTGACTTACTTAGGAACTGAATCCCAAAATTTGCTTAGCTAAGTCCATTATGTGCCGCTGTTCTCTTTTCCACTCCCCTTCACGTGATGTGTATGGTTTACATAATATATGAACTAAATTACAAAGTCAAATGTCTAAGATGGCAACACAACATTTACTTCTAAGATGGCAAGCGGTAATACTGCTAAGCGGCTCGGTTGCCAGAGCATGATAATCCAAAGATATATTATTCCTGCTTATTCTACAATAACGATATTGTCCTAGCTACTTATATTTTATATGCTAAATATTTAGCAAAACATGACGAGAATATAGTTATAAAAAAAGAACTGGATTATATCGATAAGTTAATTTTTGTTGAGGCGCCAACATTCGTCAGAGCAAGTACCAAGAATGCTGCCGCTCGTCCTGCTCACCTCGGCCGCCAGTGGCCCCTCAGCTGTTGCTGGGGGAGGACGTGCGCCGTTCTACGTGCGCACAAGATGGAGTTTTATATATAATGCACGTTTTTAAATATTCCTTTTTGTTAATTATGAATACGTTAATGGTTTATAAAGAAATGACAGCAGATTTTTATATAACATTTGATAAAATGGTAATGTCTTAGCTAGCTTTAGTATTTACATTTGCAAATATCTAAACTGGAGGCTTGTGGCACTTCCCATCTTAGCACATATTTTTTCCTAAAATAAACTTTGTCTTCATTTATACTATTTTTAGTTGTATTTCAAATGTTGATAAAACAACCTGGGACAGCGATATCAGGCCAGGGTTCGAACCCTAAGCAACGAGGGTCGACTGGGCACCGAACCTTAAAACGGTAAGGTTTCAGATGAGCCGTAAGAGTGTTCTATGTTTGCTAACAAGATGAGCAGTACGAAGAGACAGCTCTAAGCCCGCTAGCTGTGTTGGGGGGAAGGGATGTTTATGTCTATTATTATGATGAGAATTTAGAAGACATTTCTAAGCCTGCAAACATTAGACAAGTCACACAGTAAGACACCGAGACTGAGCCGCCTTGGGAGGTCAGTGGGGTTACCAGTGTTCTGTTTCAGTGTTTTCCATGTTAATGGTATTCCATAAGGGACGCAGGACTGTCAGCATTGAAACTGAAATAAGTTTATTGAGGTAGACCTTGAGCACCACTACAATTTTGTCCCCATTGCCTCAGAGACACTTGGTGCCTGGGGTAAAAGTGCTGCTAGCTTTTTGAAGGAGTTGGGGTCTAAGCTAATCGAAACAACTAGAGACCCTAGAGCTGCCAGTTTTCTTTTTCAGCGCCTTAGTGTGGCAAACCAGAGAGGAAATGCTCACTGCATCCATAGTTCCTGCCCGACATCTGAGGAGCTGGAGGAGCTATACAACTTGCGACAAGCAGCCTTGTACCCTGCATGTAATCAATATTGTAACTTTTTTGGTGTAATGACATTTTCAAATAAAGTTAGATAAATATATACACATACCAAAAGAATAGGGGTGGTATATATATATATATATATATATATATATATATATATATATATATATATATATATATATATATATATATATATATATATATATATATATATATATATAATGCACAGACTACCCTATTCCAGTAGCTGAAGTGTATAACTTTTTAGACACTCAACCCACCAGGTTTAAGTGTCTAAATCCACTCAATCCTGGTGGGTTGAGTGTCTAAAAAGTTATACACTTCAGCTACTGGAATAGGGTAGTCTGTGCATTAAGCATTTGGCACTGAGTTTTCCCATATAACAGGAACCGATGAAAGAGCATCCGAGGTCCCACACTATCTCATTGCCTGGGAGAGGATTGGAGTTCTGGTTGGTTAAATACCCCAGAATTCCTACCTCTCTTTATGGCTTTGAAGTATAGTGTAGTGGATACAGCATGCAACTGCAACCTTGTTGGCCAGTGTTCGAGTCTCCTGGTGGGTTGAGTGTCTAAAAAGTTATATATATATATATATATATATATATATATATATATATATGTCGTACCTAGTAGCCAGAACACACTTCTCAGCCTACTATGCAAGGCCCGATTTGCCTAATAAGCCAAGTTTTCATGAATTAATTGTTTTTCGACTACCTAACCTACCTAACCTAACCTAACCTAACTTTTTCGGCTACCTAACCTAACCTAACCTATAAAGATAGGTTAGGTTAGGTTGGTTAGGTTCGGTCATATATCTACGTTAATTTTAACTCTAATAAAAAAATTGACCTCATACATAATGAAATGGGTAGCTTTATCATTTCATAAGAAAAAAATTAGAGAAAATATATTAATTCAGGAAAACTTGGCTTATTAGGCAAATCGGGCGTTGCATAGTAGGCCGAGAAGTACGTTCTGGCTACTAGGTACGACATATATATATATATATATATATATATATATATATATATATATATATATATATATATATATATATATATATATATATATATATATACACACTTAGACATTGGTGACTGCAGCGCATTTACAATGCTAACCAGCCTGCATACATTCTCGTCTGTAATACAAAGAGATCTGTTCTACATATAGTCCCGAGGGTTATTGAGCACTCAGCCACAGAAGGTGATTGGCCGAACTGGAGGGTCTGAGACCATGTTAATCACAATGTACTTCTCTGCCCCCGCATGTGTATGCTGGCACGCACACCTTCTGTGAGTGATTGTTCTACTGAACAATCACCCACAGAAGGTGTGCGTGAACAATCAATGAATTGATTGTTCACTGACCAATATGTTCAACAGATCTCTAACCCTGCGCATGGAGGACGGGTCGTGGAGGATAGGCACTGGAGCAAACTGTGGAAGAGAGGCACTCGAACAGGCCGTGGAGGATAGGCACTGGAGCAAACTGTGGAAGAGAGGCACTCGAACAGGTTGTGGAGGATAGGCACTGGAGCGGACCGTAAAGAAGAGGCACTGAAACGGACCATTAAGAAAAGGCCCTGGAACGGGTCGTGGAGGATAGGCACTGGAGCGGGTCATAAAGGAGAGGCTTTGGAACCGGCCATGAAAAAGAGGCACTGGAACGGGCCGTGGAGGAGAGGTATTGGACATTAATAGGTTCGTTAAGCAATTGATTATTACTGAAAACGCGTTAAACAAATATACTTTCAATACTAGCAGCTTGGCTCTATGTATTAACGAAGGGAGGGCAATGACTGATACCGCAGGGATAGCAGACTATTATTAATTACAAATAGCTTGGCATTGATATGATTGACACCCTGAATTCAAAGGCAAAATATAAAAAGACAAAGACTAATTTCAATTCACAACTGTGGATTTACTAAACAATTTGATTGTGACATATTAACAGTTAGAATTCCCGCCACAGGCAGTTTAATATGGCAATGAAATGTATCACGGGAACAAGATCACTTGGCTTTGTTCTCAGCACCTTGGAAAATTCTCCACTAATAATAAACTGCAACTCTTAAATTATCCAAATTCTAAAAGATTATCTTTTCTCAAAATATAAGATATCTTGTCTCAAAGCCAGGTACCACACCTCCTTTGTGGTACCACAATCAGTCCCTTTGAAAAGACTATCTTACCTTTGAAAGGACAATCAGCACCTAGGAAATGTATATGTTTATCACTCAGAATGTTTGGTAATATGTTTATTGTTTGTGATGTGTGTCTGTGTATGTATTAACACGATGTACTGAACGGGGTGAGAATAGCTTGAGCTACCTCATCCCTTTGTGTGTATTTTACCTCAATAAACCTATTTCAATTTTGAATTTTCAATCAGTACCTGATCGTCCTTTAACGGCACACTCTGAGTGACTCTTTTTAGACTCCTTTCCTAAATCCAACAACCACTCACAAACCGGTTTACAAAACACCTTAGGCCTCTGCCCACTGACAATTAGCATTGGTCTAGTCTAGACAGCGCGTCACTTTGAACCAAATGACCAGAGATCAATGACTGCCCCCCCCCCTACTCTCTCCTTACCATCTCAGGAGTAGGTCCCCCTATACCCCCTATATGCTTCCCTCTTACCTAGTTAATGTGATCATCAGCAGTGGCAGTTGTGTGGCCTTCCTACACACCTGACACTCCACACCTGGTGTCCTGCACCACACTCAACGAGACAAGAATGTTCAAAAATGTTCTAGTGTTCTATTGTTCTAAAGCAACAATAGCGCTCCTTACTTGGCGAGATGGAAAGTCTCAGGTGTGTGGAGGAGAGCTGGAGAGTTTCAGGTGTGTGCTGGAGGGCTTAAGTAGCAGGTATGTAGGGGAGGACTGGGGTGAAGCAATACAGTTGGTGATTCAGGTGAGAATGCATAAGAGTGAATAAAAGTTTTGCTGGGAGTCGATAGATTTAAGTCAAGTATGTAGGTTACAATAACGCAGAAACAGGTGAAGGCAGCAGGAGGCCATAGGGACGCTAGTGAAGGCAGCAGGAGGCCATAGGGACGCTAGTGAAGGCAGCAGCAGGCCATAGGGACGCTAGTGAAGGCAGCAGCAGGCCATAGGGACGCTGGTGAAGGCAGCAGGAGACCATAGGGACGCTGGTGAAGGCAGCAGGAGACCATAGGGACGCTAGTGAAGGCAGCAGGAGACCATAGGGACGCTAGTGAAGGCAGCAGGAGACCATAGGGACGCTAGTGAAGGCA
Organism: Procambarus clarkii; assembly: GCF_040958095.1. Classification (NCBI taxonomy): domain Eukaryota; kingdom Metazoa; phylum Arthropoda; class Malacostraca; order Decapoda; family Cambaridae; genus Procambarus; species Procambarus clarkii. The sequence goes on along the minus strand of NC_091154.1, from coordinate 32,934,169 downwards.
GCAGGAGGCCATAGGGACGCTGGTGAAGGCAGCAGCAGGCCATAGGGACGCTGGTGAAGGCAGCAGCAGGCCATAGGGACGCTGGTGAAGGTAGCAGCAGGCCATAGGGACGCTGGTGAAGGCAGCAGGAGGCCATAGGGACGCTGGTGAAGGCAGCAGCAGGCCATAGGGACGCTGGTGAAGGCAGCAGCAGGCCATAGGGACGCTGGTGAAGGCAGCAGGAGACCATAGGGACGCTGGTGAAGGCAGCAGCAGGCCATAGGGACACTGGTGAAGGCAGCAGCAGGCCATAGGGACGCTGGTGAAGGCAGCAGCAGGCCATAGGGACGCTGGTGAAGGCAGCAGCAGGCCATAGGGACGCTGGTGAAGGCAGCAGCAGGCCATAGGGACGCTGGTGAAGGCAGCAGCAGGCCATAGGGACGCTGGTGAAGGCAGCAGGAGGCCATAGGGACGCTGGTGAAGGCAGCAGCAGGCCATAGGGACGCTGGTGAAGGCAGCAGCAGGCCATAGGGACGCTGGTGAAGGCAGCAGGAGACCATAGGGACGCTGGTGAAGGCAGCAGCAGGCCATAGGGACACTGGTGAAGGCAGCAGCAGGCCATAGGGACGCTGGTGAAGGCAGCAGCAGGCCATAGGGACGCTGGTGAAGGCAGCAGGAGACCATAGGGACGCTGGTGAAGGCAGCAGCAGGCCATAGGGACGCTGGTGAAGGCAGCAGCAGGCCATAGGGACGCTGGTGAAGGCAGCAGCAGGCCATAGGGACGCTGGTGAAGGCTGCAGCAGGCCATAGGGACGCTGGTGAAGGCTGCAGCAGGCCATAGGGACGCTGGTGAAGGCAGCAGGAGGCCATAGGGACGCTGGTGAAGGCAGCAGGAGACCATAGGGACGCTGGTGAAGGCAGCAGGAGGCCATAGGGACGCTGGTGAAGGCAGCAGCAGGGCATCGCGACGCTGATGAAGAATGGAAGCGGACGGGAGCTAGAGGATGCAAGAGATTAGATAATTAGCACAGGGATGGCAGGCCAGAGACTTGGCTTGGGGGCTGCCCATGTTATCCACACCCGTGGCTGCCCATGTTATCCACACCCGAGGCTGCCCATGTTATCCACACCCGAGGCTGCCCATGTTATCCACACCCGAGGCTGCCGATGTTATCCACACCCGAGGCTGCCGATGTTATCCACACCCGAGGCTGCCCATGTTATCCACACCCGAGGCTGCCGATGTTATCCACACCCGAGGCTGCCCATGTTATCCACACCCGAGGCTGCCGATGTTATCCACACCCGAGGCTGCCGATGTTATCCACACCCGAGGCTGCCCATGTTATCCACACCCGAGGCTGCCGATGTTATCCACACCCGAGGCTGCCGATGTTATACACACCCGAGGCTGCCCATGTTATCCACACCCGAGGCTGCCCATGTTATCCACACCCGAGGCTGCCCATGTTATCCACACCCGAGGCTGCCGATGTGCGATTCATAGACGTGCGGTTCTATGATAGATGGAGGAACTGGTGTGAATTTCACTTTGCCTCAAGTCTACTAGAATGTGTTGATGTTCCGGGAATATTACTGCCCCTCAGGCTGCTCAAGGGTAGTCCAAGATGGTAATCAACTCCCTCTTTCCCAGCAAACGTTTTGGCTAACTCATCAGTTTAAAAGAGAGACGTTCATACCCGGCTTGTTGTAATATATATTGGTATTGAAAAGAGTTCAAGTCCAGTGCTGGTTCTGATTTCATTACTGAGAAGTGACGAGATAATTTGAGAGTTATCATTGTTAATCCCCGAGAAGTAATTAATAACAAGGTAATTTATTCATTTAATAAGTAATTTACAATAGTATGTTGTTGTTTCAGATTTAGCTACTCAGAATGAAGTGTCCATGTAGCACGGGCTATGGTGAGCCCGTAGTTACAATAGTATCCCCCCCCCCCTCAAGTTATATACTGTGAGAGAGGTGAGTTGCCCGGGAGTTAACAAGGGCTGAAGTTGCTCCAAACGACCCACAAGGGCAGTGACGAGGGTTCGAACCTACGTCCGAGAGGAACCCAGACGCTGCCTTAATAAGTTAATACTAGTTAAGAGTATATACTTTAAGAAGCGCGAGGCTACACTCACAAACTGAGACGTTCAGATATCAACAGCATCTCGATACTCAGCTATCAACAGCATCACGATGTTCAGCTATCAACAGCATCTCGATACTCAGCTATCAACAGCATCTCGATACTCAGATATCAACAGCATCTCGATACTCAGCAATCAACAGCATCACGATGTTCAGCTATCAACAGCATGTCGATAAAGACAAATGCTGTTGACGGAACAAAGCAAATCAATAGAATCATGATGCAGCACCAATGATGCAATAAACCATGCCGCAATGCAGAAATAATTGTGCCATGTTGAAGGAACTGTCATGCAGAACGGCCTTGCACACCGTAACATCCCCCCCCACACACACACAACTGATTGACAGTTAAGAAGCGGAACCAAAAGCCAAAGCTCAACCCCCGCAAGCACACCTAGGTGAGTACAACTAGGTGAGTACATAAGCACGCACGCACGCACGCACGCGAACCCCACACACACACACACACACACACACATGCCGGGGGGCCTCGTAGCCTGGTGGATAGCGCGCAGGACTCGTAATTCTGTGGCGCGGGTTCGATTCCCGCACGAGGCAGAAACAAATGGGCAAAGTTTCTTTCACCCTAAGTGCCCCTGTTACCTAGCAGTAAATAGGTACCTGGGAGTTAGTCAGCTGTCACGGGCTGCTTCCTGGGGTGTGTGTGTGTGGTGTGGGGAAAAAAAAGTAGTTAGTAAAACAGTTGATTGACAGTTGAGAGGCGGGCCGAAAGAGCAAAGCTCAACCCCCGCAAAAACACAACTAGTAAACACACACACACACACACACACACACACACACACACACACACACACACACACACACACACACACACACACACACACACACACAGAATGAAATGAGAAAAAGAAAAAGACTTGGGGGTTGATATCACGCCAGACCTGTCTCCTGCAGCACATATCAAGAGGATAACATCAGCGGCATATGTCAGGCTGGCCAACATACGAACGGCATTCAGAAACTTGTGTAAAGAATCATTCAGAACTTTGTATACCACATATGTCAGGCCAATCCTGGAGTATGCAGCCCCAGCATGGAGTCCATATCTAGTCAAGGATAAGACTAAACTGGAAAAGGTTCAAAGGTTTGCTACCAGGAAAACAATGGCGTGTATTATATGGGCAAAGTTTCTTTCTCCCTGATGTTCCTGTTCATCTAGCAGTAAATAGGTACCTGGCTGCTTCCTGTGTGTGTGTGTGTGTGTGTGTGTGTGTGTGTGTGTGTGTGTGTGTGTGTGTGTGTGTGTGTGTGTGTGTGGAAAAAAAAAAGTTGGTTGACAGTTGAGAGACGGGCCGAAAGAGCAGAGCTCAACCCCCGCAAGCACAACTAGGTGAATATAATACACAGACACACACACTCCCTCCCTCCCTCCCTCCCCCCCTCCCCCTCCCTCTCTCTCTCTCTCTCTCACGCCACCCAGACAGTCGAGGGTAATGAGCACCGCCGCTTAGCAACAAAGGCATCCACAACGTCAGCAATCAACCCGTTCTCCTAATAGAACGTCGTATTTTGACGTATCACCCTCCCTCTCTTGACGTATCACCTTAGGCCGAAAAACTGTTGTTCAATAAAATGGTGGCGGCTCCCGCAATTGACAATGTCTCGTTTTCTGTTGGTGGGTCCTCTGACAGGTTAGGGTAAGGCACTTTAGTACGACAGTTTCTTGACGTTGATATACTTTCTACTGTTTAAATAAGGCTCTGCTGCAATTATTCAGCCTCAGCAGTCATTCCTTCTAAATACCAATTGTTCCACCCCTCCCACCCCACCTCATGCTCCTCCCCTCCCACTCCACCTCATGCTCCACCCCTCCCACTCCACCTCATGCTCCTCCCCCTCCCACCCCACCTCATGCTCCTCCCCCTCCCACCCCACCTCATGCTCCTCCCCTCCCACTCCACCTCATGCTCCACCCCTCCCACCCACCTCATGCTCCTCCCCCTTCCACCCCACCTCATGCTCCACCCCTCCCACTCCACCTCATCCTCCACCCCCCCATGCTCCTCCCCTCCCACTCCACCTCATGCTCCTCCCCTCCCACTCCACCTCATGATCCTCCCCTCCCACCCCACCTCATGCTCCTCCCCTCCCACTCCACCTCATGCTCCTCCTCTCCCACCCCACCTCATGCTCCTCCCCTCCCACCCCACCTCATGCTCCTCCCCCTCCCACCCCACCTCATGCTCCTCCCCCTCCCACCCCACCTCATGCTCCACCCCACCTCATGCTCCTCCACCTCCCACCCCACCTCATGCTCCTCCCCTCCCACCCCACCTCATGTTCCTCCCCTCCCACCCCACCTCATGCTCTTCCCCTCCCACCCCACCTCATGCTCCTCCCCCTCCCACCCCACCTCAAGCTCCACCCCTTCCCACCCCACCTCATGCTCCTCCCCTCCCACTCCACCTCATGCTCCACCCCCTCCCACCCCACCTCATGCTCCTCCCCTCCCACCCCACGCTCCTCCCCTCCCACCCCACCTCATGCTCCACCCCACCTCATGCTCCTCCCCTCCCACTCCACCTCATGCTCCTCCCCTCCCACCCCACCTCATGCTCCTCCCCTCCCACCCCACCTCATGCTCCTCCCCTCCCACTCCACCTCATGCTCCTCCCCTCCCACCCCACCTCATGCTCCTCCCCCTCCCACCCCACCTCATGCTCCTCCCCTCCCACCCCACCTCATGCTACACCCCTCCCATCCGACCTCTCACCTCACGTGCATCCCCTCCCACTCTACCCAGGGTGAAGGAAGAGGAAGGGTGAAGGAAGAGAGGGAGTTATGAAGGAAGAGAGCGAGGGACGGATGAAGGGAGAGAGGGAGGGAGGGTTAGAGGAAGAGAGAGAGGGAGGAAGAGAGACAGGGAGGGATGGAAGAAGAGAGGAAGGGAGGGAGGAAGAGAGGAAGAGAGGGAGGCAGAGAGAGAGAGGGACGGAGGGATGGAGTAAGAGGTAAGAGAGGGAGGGAGGGAGGAAGAGAGGCCACAGCAGAGAGAGCACCAGTGACCTGAGCGCGAGCCTCGTGTCTTCTTAAAGGTGTGGAGGCACATACATGGTCACTGCTTGAGACGTGAGGAGGGGGAGGAGGAAGACTCTTGAGAAAGGTGAGATGAGAGGCCGGGGAGAATGGTGGTGGGGGGGGGGGTGAAGATTCGGAGGGCGGTGTTATGCACGTGTTCTTCAAGTTATGAAGAACTTATGAAGAACAAGGTGCACCTTAAAGAACCCTCCCGGGGGTTTGTTGATCAACAGATGCCCAACCTCTCTCAGTGGAACACAACCCCTCCTGGATACTATATCCTCACCCCTAACACTCTCCCCCCCCCCCCTCGCCTCACAATCGTCCAAGCGCTTCCCTCACCCCAGACACTTCCCCTCCGTGGCAGGTCGTCCTCCCCCTTCCTCCAAGCAGCAAGGTACGCGGGCACTTCCCGCTCGACACGGCCCACAGTGGAGCCCATCCTTGTAGAGTGGTAATACTGCACGAGCTCAGCCGTGAGGTTGAGGGGCTGGCTGGCTGGGACGGTCAAGCCCGCCCCGACTATATTTATCACTTTTTTTTTTTATTAAGAAATGAGGTACATTTGCATTAGTGCAGCTACCCTAGACTATATGAAGTGGAGTACAGTGTGTCAAAAAAGCTAACTAGGTGATGCTAAGAAATCCCCATCACACAGGATGGTTAGTCATACAGAGGCATGTGAGAGGCAGTCTGCACTGGCAGACTCCGGATGCATTTTGAGGATATCATCAACACAAGATTGAATAAGGTAGCAGTGGTAATACAAGTCCCCATCTCGCAGGATGGTTAGTCATACAGAGCCATGTGTTTAATAGCCTGCCACCATGGGATATAAACTGGTGAGAAGTTACCAACATCTTCACCAAATATCCCTCTCCTTTCCAAGGCTTTTACATTATATTTTAAATATTGTCAGTTAGTCAAGATTTGCTCAACTCAACCACTCGGGCTGGACGGTAGAGCGACTGTCTCGCTTCATGCAGGTCAGCGTTCAATCCCCGACCGTCTAGGTGGTTAGCACCATTCCTTGCCCCCCCCCCCCCCTCCGTTCCATCACAAATCCTTATCCTTATCTTTATAGACGTAATGGCTTGGTGTTTTCCCCTGATAGTTCCCTCCCCTCAGTTTGGTTTTCGCGTTTAACGAATTTGAAATGAGAAAACATCGTATCGCGCATATCAGGGCAATGATGAACAGGAAAATGAGTTTGAAAACAATTCTTTCACTGGCTGTTCTTGTCAACCTCACCAGAATATATGGTATGTCGATTTTAGAAGCTTGGAGGTGAGGGGGGGGTAGAAATAACCTAAGCTACTCTATCCCTTTGAAATGTATTTTTTCCTTGTCTCAATAAACATACTTGAACTAGAACTGTACTTCAGAAAATGATATACACACCGTGAAGTGTACCTCGTTGCTCGTACACTTAGGCTGATGTTCTTAATGCCCTACACTAAGTCAAACCCTGCTTCTCAGTGTGTGTATATACCCTGAAACACAAGGGGTATACCTGATGATGAAGATTAAGCCACCCAAAAGGTGGCACGGGCATGAATAGCCCGTAAGTGGTGGCCCTTTTGAGCCATTACCAGTATCAAGAGCTGATACTGGAGATCTGTGGAGGTGCGACTGCACCTGCGTGACGGGAGATGTCTCCCGTGGGTATACTTCATTTATCGGTGTATATATACATCCGCGACACGACTCACACCTCACCGGAAGCGCCTCGCAAGCCTAGTCCTGTGAGTGATAATCTGATCTGCACGACGCAAAGCTTCCTACCAGCCCAAGCGGATGAATTTCTGAGAATATCACCATTTCTATGAGTTTCATCAAAATTACTGTATAAAGTTTAGTAGCATTTGTTTAAGAGTGGCGTGGCAAGCGAGGCGCGTCGCAGAGGTCGAGGAAGTGGTGACTCTCCCGCACATGAGTTGAGGGTTGAGTCCCAGTGCGAATCTTCAGTGGACATCGATACTGATCTTTTAGCTGTTCTTAGTGGAACCAATCGTATTGGCGTTTACCTTTCCACTGGAGACTTTCGGCGCCGTGGAGAGAAGGATGATATATATATATATATATATATATATATATATATATATATATATATATATATATATATATATATATATATATATATATATATATATATATATATTTGGCATGTGCCTAAATGCCAAAAGCGACTGCCCAGATAGGTATAAGAGGAGTGTTGTTAACGCATATGTCGACCGTGCTCTCAGCCACAGCTCAGAATGGAAGCAAGTCGACGAAGAACTCTGTAGGGTAAGGCAGGTCCTAGTCAATACCGGCTTCTCCAATGGTTTCGTCGAAGACATCATAAGAAGGAAAGTGAAACGCCATGCAACCTCTGAAGAGACAACCAACACAACACCTGTATATACCCTGTATATACCCCTATTAGACTATTTTACAGGAACTTCTTTTCCACAGCTCATAAAACGGAGGAAAGGGTCCTGAAAGATATTGTTAATAGAAACGTTATCCCTACAGACAAAAATCAGAGGATACAACTGACGATTTACTATAAAACCAGAAAAACGGCCAGCCTACTCATGAGAAACTCTCCAGACACAAAGCAGAACGCTTTAAAAGAGACCAACGTCGTCTATGCCTTCAAATGCCCACTTGGGGACTGTAAGCTCCAAAAAACCCAGTATATAGGCAAGACAACAACATCTCTTTCTAGGCGTTTAACGATGCATAAGCAACAGGGCTCCATTAAGGAACATATAATCTCTTCCCCCAACCAAACCATCGCCAGAGAAATCCTAGTAAACAACACAGAAATCATCGATAGATACAGCGATAGCAGACGGCTTGACATTTGCGAGGCACTGCACATTAAGAAGTCAACACCAGCAATCAACAGTCAATTAATGCACAACTATATTCTACCCACCTCAAGACTCCGCTCCAATATAGAAGCATCAAGAAATATGGACCAATAGGCTTTCTACAATCACTTCCATTTCAATACCCATTGTTTCGTGTTCTGTCTTGTGTTGATGAAATTAATACCCTATTAAATACCACCTCACCCCATCCACTTCACTCAAATCTAGATATAAACAAATCGGAGATATGTAAGTTCTATTCAGTTGTGTATGTGTAAAGTCTTTGAAAATGTAATAAGTTTTACGAAACGCGCTCAAGTGTCGCGTCAGACTAGAAATAAAAATGAATTTTGGAGAATTGATTTTTGAATTACCTCCAACAGTGAAAAGAAATGTACGAAAGATTGAGAGAGAAAATTCGTGTTAGAATTATTAATCTTACTTTTTCGGTCATATTTAATAATATATGTCTACAGGAAAGACTGCTACCAAAATATACTAATATATATATATATATATATATATATATATATATATATATATATATATATATATATATATATATATATATATATATATATATATATATATTATATATATATATTATATATATATATATTATATATATATATATCACAACAGAATTGAGACCGCAGCAGCTGCGACCGGAGCAGGTATTCCTTGTTCCAATAAAAAGGTCAGTTTTCACTGTGGCAACACACTCCACGGATATTACGCTTAAGGTCAGTAATGTTGCCTGTGGTAGTGTGACATTTGACAGGTCTTGTCAAACTGCATTTTTTAACAAATTGCATTTTTTTTGTCATATTGCATTGTATGTTGATAGAGCTGAGGACTTAATTATAGCTATTTTATTGGATATCGGCTCAAAGTATAGCAATATTTTTGTTTAAATGTTCCTGTTTTTAAATCATTCTCACTTATATCCTTCAGAGTAAACAGGAAAAGAACATACCTGGCTGAGTTCCTTAATTATGGGCTCACAGGAACAGAAAACAAGGGACAAATGAAGCCAAAATGAGTCGTCTGTTTGAAAGTTGTGACGGCATTCTGTCAAAAACAATCAGATGAAGAATACTTGTAAAATTTACACTCACATCCGTCTTCTAAGCTGCGAGAACACTTGAGAACAAAGGGGAGACACTGGAAAGCCACTTGAGAGGTACATGTGGTCAGCACCAAGAGCTATACCATTGAAGTGACTCGGTTGATTGCCCGAAGCAAGAAGCCAAATGCTATTGGTGAAGAATAGGTCAAACCTGCAGCAGTGGAAATGGCAGAAATCATGTGCGGGCAGAAAGAAGCTAGGCGACGGCGGTGACTTTGTAAGAATTTTGAAAGAGAATTTCCATCTTATCAGAAAATGTGAGGAAACAAGTCAAAGAGAGCAATCAATTGTCTCCTTCAAGCAACGAGAGTGCACATTTTGTTACTCAACTTGACGAGGTTACTGATGTCAGTAGCTATTCGCAGCTGATGGTGTATGTTATGTATGTTTGATACAAGGGTTTGGATGCAGTTGAAGAGGAAATGTTTTTCTGTTCTCGTCTTGAGTTGAGAGCTGATGCAATTGCTGTTTTCAACCATGTTGATACGACCCGTCCTCTTAAAAATAACGTCGTTTTTCGCTCGTATACGCGCTATGGCCAAATTTGGACGTAATTTGAAATGAAATCGACTCACAAAAGTGACGTACTGTCTCGTTTTCTGTTTGAGTCGTCCGGCCTACTAAGTAAGGTTAGGAGAGGAAACTTTCCATTAACGTTTTTCATACAAATTTGAAACTTTATGAGAATTTCCTGCCCACCTAACCTACCAGAGGACCCTTCACTTACTGTTGTTGAAAAAAAATCCCAAATTTATTTTCATTTTCAAATTACGTCCACTTTCGGCCAGACAGGTAAACGGCCAAGAGCGACGTTATCTTAAGAGGACAGGTTGCTGATGAGTGTTGATTTAAAGTGAGAAGACTATATTGGTGTGTCTGTTGTTGAAGCTCCAGCCATGTTGGGTCATGTTGATGGCTTTTCGGTTTTAGCGAAAAAACAGAATCCCAAAATAAGAGTAATCCAGCGTATGATCCATCGCCAGGCATTGCTTGTGAAGTCGTTATGAATGATGTTCATAATGATGTGACGTTATGAATGATCACGATAGTCGATGGTGCCAAAGGGCGTGCCCTTAACCCGTGACTACTTCCTGATTTATGTGAGGATGGGGAGGCGTAACGTGGCTTTCACGTGGAAATGTTCTGAAACACGTGAAATTCAGGAGCAATTACAAATCTTTCTGGTGGACTATAAACATGCCCTTGCAGATAGCTCGAGATCCTCCACTGGGTTTGCACGTCTCTCATATTTAGTTGACATCTTTGGGCATGTGAATTCATTGAAGTAGGAATTGCAACTGAAAAACATCAATCTCCGAGCGGACAGCACGCCGGACTTGTGATCCTGTGGTCCCGGGTTCGATCCCGGGCGCCGGTGAAAAACAATGGGCAGAGTTTCTTTCACCCTATGCCCCTGTTACCTAGCAGTAAATAGGTACCTGGGTGTTAGTCAGCTGTCACGTGCTGCTTCCTGGGGGTGGAGGCCTGGTCGAGGACCGGGCCGCGGGGACACTAAAAATCCCCGAAATCATCTCAAGATAACCTCAAGATCTCATTTCAGCAAAAGAAAAGATTTCAGCTTTTGGATCAAAGCTTCTGTACTGGAACCAAAAAGTGGAACAAAACAAGGCTGCTAGCTTTAGAAAGCCGGTTGAGTTTTCGGAAGCTCGTGAAGATCTCGGTCTTTGTGACACCAAGGAGTCAATTACAAGCATCTGACCGAACAAAAGGTGTTTTCTGATTACTTACCATGTAACAGGGTTCGTGTACTCTCAGTTGGGTTGTATATCGCTCCAACTGTCCGCCTGCTGGTGTACCTGAAGAACCTGAAGGAATGGCAGAGGCACTTCTAGAACTTCGCTCCAACAATGAAGCACGAATGGAATTTCAGAACAAGAGAGATAGAGATATCTTTTTGGATGTCAAAAACTACAAAGAGTTACAAAATGTGGATGCGACAAGAAATCTGCAGCTTTATGCAACAGCCTACCTTTCTGAACAAGAATTTTGTACCATTGTAGAACTTGAAGACAATGTTCAGAAATTGGTTGGCATCAAAAAGCCCCTAACATCGATGTTATTTTTTTATCAACAATGAAAGAGAACCATTTTTCCAAAACCTGAAGTGGCGATGTTTTGAATGAATTGCTCCAGTTCTTTAATCCTTTTTGTTAATGGTGTATGAGTGCTAGTCTTATAGCTTTGTAGCTATAAGACTAGCACATGTGTAGCTTTGTTAGTCGTCTATTAACTCATCTCGAGGGACGATTATTCTTCACTTTAAGAGCAATTAGCCTTAGGCTGCCTTTGTTTATTTTGAAGTCTGGGGTAATGTTATTTTAAGAAACAGCCTTGGGGTAATACCAAATTCAAATGTTTATTTAGGTAAAATACATACATATAAGGGGTAATACAAAAATTGATAAATTTATAGATAGAGCTAGTACATACAATGCCTAAAGCCACTATTACGCAAAGCGTTTCGGGCAGGAAAAACACTAAAGACTAAAACTTAATACTAATTGAGATTAAAGTTATAAAATGTTAAAATACATACCCAAGAATGTTCCCCGACTCCTGGGATAGATGGAACAGATCAACGACGAAAGGGAATGGAAGAACGAATAAAGGCATGGAAAAATCAATAAATATATATATATGTATATGTATATATATATATATATATTATATATTACACATACAAGTTAGGCTTATATCGAGCCCCCCCCCTCCACAACCCAATTGTACTACCATGGACAGGAAAGGTAGATAAGGTACATGGAGGGAACAGAGAGAGGAGAGAGAAGAGGTAGAGGAGACAGAAGAGAGGAGAGAGAGAGAGAGAGAGAGAGAGAGAGAGAGAGAGAGAGAGAGAGAGAGAGAGAGAGAGAGAGAGAGAGAGAGAGAGAGTGTGTGAGAGAGAGAGAGAGAGAGAGAGAGAGAGACACACACACAGGCTGGTGGTGTAGACTGTGCAGGCTGCCTGACCCATGTAGCTGTCACAGTACAGTTATTTCATCTCTCTCACTGTGGGAGTGTGTGTGTGGAGGGAGGAGGTGGAGAACCAGCCACGGTGTGGGGGGGGGGGAGAGGAGGGGGTGGTGAACTAGACACTGTGTGGGGGGGGAGAGAAGGAGGGGGTGGAGAACCAGACACTGTGTGGGGGGGGGGGAGAGGAGGAGGGGTGGAGAACCAGACACTGTGTGGGGGGGGAGAGAAGGAGGGGGTGGAGAACCAGACACTGTGTGGGGGGGGGAGAGGAGGGGGTGGAGAACCAGCCACGGTGTGGGGGGGGGAGAGAAGGAGGGGGTGGAGAACCAGACACTGTGTGGGGGGAGAGAAGGAGGGGGTGGAGAACCAGCCACGGTGTGGGGGGGAGAGGAGGGGTGGAGAACCAGACACTGTGTGGGGGGGGAGAGAAGGAGGGGTGGAGAACCAGCCACGGTGTGGGGGGGGAGAGAAGGAGGGGTGGAGAACCAGCCACGGTGTGGGGGGGAGAGAAGGAGGGGTGGAGAACCAGCCACGGTGTGGGGGGGGAGAGAAGGAGGGGTGGAGAACCAGACACTGTGTGGGGGGGGGGGGGAGAAGGAGGGGGTGGAGAACCAGCCACGGTGTGGGGGGGGAGAGAAGGAGGGGTGGAGAACCAGCCACGGTGTGGGGGGGAGAGAAGGAGGGGTGGAGAACCAGCCACGGTGTGGGGGGGGGGAGAGAAGGAGGGGGTGGAGAACCAGCCACGGTGTGGGGGGGAGAGAAGGAGGGGTGGAGAACCAGACACTGTGTGGGGGGGGGGGAGAGAAGGAGGGGGTGGAGAACCAGACACTGTGTGGGGGGGGAGAGGAGGGGGTGGAGAACCAGCCACGGTGTGGGGGGGGGGGAGAGAAGGAGGGGGTGGAGAACCAGACACTGTGTGGGGGGGGAGAGGAGGGGGTGGAGAACCAGCCACGGTGTGGGGGGGGAGAGAAGGAGGGGGTGGAGAACCAGACACTGTGTGGGGGGAGAGAAGGAGGGGGTGGAGAACCAGACACTGTGTGGGGGGGTGGAGAACCAGACACTGTGGGGGGATAGAGAAGGAGGGGGGGTGGAGAACCAGACACTGTGTGGGGGGGAGAGAAGGAGGGGGTGGAGAACCAGACACTGTGTGGGGGGAGAGAAGGAGGGGGTGGAGAACCAGACACTGGGGGGGGGAGAGAAGGAGGGGGGGGGTGGAGAACCAGACACTGTGTGGGGGGGAGAGAAAGAGGGGGTAGAGAACCAGACACTGTGTGGGGGGGGAGAGAAGGAGGGGGTGGTGAACCAGACACTGTGTGGGGGAGAGAGAAGGAGGGGGTGGAGAACCAGACACTGTGTGGGGGGGGAGAGAGAAGGAGGGGGTGGAGAACCAGACACTGTGTGGGGGGGGAGAGAGAAGGAGGGGGTGGAGAACCAGACACTGTGGGGGGGGGGGGGGAGAGAAGGAGGGGGTGGTGAACCAGCCACGGTGTGGGGGGGGGGGGAGAGAGAGAGAAGGAGGGGGTGGAGAACCAGACACTGTGTGGGGGAGAGAGAAGGAAGGGGGGATACTCGTGCTAGCAACCTCTTCCGTACTGCGACCATTCTCCTGCCCCCTCGTCCAATGACCACCTCCGTACAGCGAACACTACACCCCTCCCCTCAGTATCATGAGTCACCTGCCTATTCTAACGTTCTGACATTACCGACCACCTTCATATACCAACACCGACTACGTGAACTGCACCTCACGTCGCTGGAAGACAGAAGGGTTAGGGAAGACATGATCATCACATACAAAATCCTCAGGGGAATTGACAGCGTGGACAAGGATGGATTACTTAACACGGTGGCACATGCACAAGGGGACACAGGTGGAAGCTGAGTACCCAAATGAGCCACAGAGACATTAGAAAGAACTTTTTCAGTATCAGAATAGTTAGTAAATGGAATGCACTAGGAAGTGATGTGGTGGAGGCTGACTCCATACACAGTTTCAAATGTAGATATGATAGAGCCCAGTAGGCTCAGGAATCTGTACATCAGTTGATTGACAGTTGAGAGGCGGGACTAAAGAGCCAGAGCTCAACCCCCGCAAGCACAATTAGGTGAGTACACACACACACTCGCAGGAAAGGGAATTATCAGTGGAAAGCGCAAAGTCATTACTACTACTGTATATAGCACTTGGAAGGGATCAGGATAAGGATTTGGGATGGGACGGGGGGGGGGGGGGGAAGGATTACAACTTTTGATTAATTTTGCATCCTCGAGATATAAGACTACATTTCGCTTAGCTTCGCGAGCGATTTAGCCTGGGTTCATATCTTGGCCGGTAAGGATTGACTAGACGCCAATCCTTAGTGCTGTTGCCGCTGTTCACCCAGCAGTGAATGAGTACCTGGTTGTTAAACAATTGGCGGGTCGTATTCCAGGGGAAAATTAAGATTAAGGACCTGCCCAAAACGCTGTGCGTGCCAGTGGCTTCACAAGAATGCAAGAACTCTTTTATATATAAAATAAACAAAAACCCAAAAATAAACTCCTGTAGATAGGTCATTTACATCAATAAATATTGTGGGTCCCAGTACCAATCCTTGTCGCATTCCCAGAGAGAACAGACTCGTTACTCTCAATGTTTGACGATGATTATAAATAGGAGCTGCCTCGTATGGGCCAATAGGCCTTCTGCCGTTACCTTTGTTCTTATGTTCTTATGATGCAAAAATTATGAGGATTAATACCGAGGAAGATAACAAGAGGCTACAAGATAACAAAGACATACTGACGGTATGGTCCAACAAATGGTTACTAAATTTCAAACGAAGTAAATGTAAGGTAATGAAACTAGGCGGAGGGAATTTTTTTCCGAGAATTATATGTGGTGATCATGTCTCCCAGAGCTCTTCTGTCTTCCAGCGACGTGAGGTGCAGTTCTCGCAGCCTTTTCTCATAACTCATGCCTGCTAGTTCTGGGACTAGCCTAATGGCATACCTCTAAACTTTTTCCAGCTTCGTCTTGTGCTTGACAAAGTATGTGCTCCATGCTGGGGCCGCATACTCCAGGATTGGTTTTACATATGTGGTACACAAGGTTCTGAAGTATTCCTTACACAGGTTTCTCAAGACAGTTCTGATGTTAGTTAGCCTTGCAAACGCCGCTGATGTTATTTTTTTGGTGTGGGATTCAGGAGACAGGTTTGGCGTGATATCAACTCCTAGATCTTTCTGTCCGTTTCGTGAAGGACTTCATCTCCCATTCGGTATCTAGTGACTGGCCTCCTATTTCCTCCGCCTAGTTTCATCACATTACATTTACTTGGGTTGAACTTTAGTAGCCATTTGTTGGACCATTCCTTCAGTTTGTCTAGGTCATCTTGTAGCCTCATACTATCTTCTTGTGTCTTAATCCTCATCATTTTTGCATCATCAGCAAACACTCATAGGAACCAGTCTATTCCCCCTGGGAGATCATTTACATAAATGTGTGTGTGTACTCAACTAATTGTGCTTGCGGGGGTTGAGCTCTGGCTCTTTGGTCCCGGCTCTCAACCGTCAATCAACAGGTGTACAGGTTCCTGAGCCTATTGGGCTCTACACTTGAAACTGTGTATGGAGTCAGCCTCCACCACATCACTTCCTAATGCATTCCATTTGTCAACCACTCTGACACTGAAAAAGTTCTTTCTAATATCTCTGTGGCTCATTTGGGCACTCAGTTTCTACCTGTGTCCCCTTGTGCGTGTGCCCCTTGTGTTAAATAGCCTGTCTTTATCTACCCTATTAATTCCCTTCAGAATCCCCTGAACACACACATTCCTTTCAGAATGTGTGTGTGTGTGTGTGTGTGTGTGTGTGTGTGTGTGTGTGTGTGTGTGTGTGTGTGTGTGTGTGTGTGTGTGTGTGTGTGTCACCAATGATTATTTGAGTTAGAGAGTTTACGAACGGGGGTGATTGGGTGTAGGTGGGTGCTAGGGGACCGCGGGGAGAGAGTGGAGGGCGGGGGAGAGGGACAGTTGGGGGGGAGGGGGAGAGGGTGAAGGAGACACCCAACCTGGCAACCAGCAGACACAAGACTCTTCTGGAGGGATAACTTTTGAAGTTTATTTTTAATTATTATTCTAGACATTTTGAGGTTGTCTTCACTGTGGGTTCGGGTGCTGAGGCCGTTATTTTAACAGGTGCAGTTAGTCATCTGCCGACAGTGTTCACACTGCAGCCAATCCCAGCAGACGCATGAAAGGTTAAAGTAAATGTCGCAGAAGGTTGCTGGCTGCGGGCTCCCACACCATAACTTTAACCTTAGCAATGAGACTTCTTATTATTTTGGTGATGAGCGGCTTGAGTTGGTAGTAACACACTGAGGGTGGTCGCTTCCCGGGCTTGCCAGGTTCCACTGTCCCAGTAAACGAGGTTAAGGTTCCTTATACGAATCTGAGGAATCACTGTTTTTCCCCGCTCCCTCCACAGCACTTCTGTGAGGCATCTATAAACACCACTTTCACACGCACACACACACAAATGGTTGAACATGTTTCCTTTCACCTAATGCCTCTATTTACCAAGCAGTAAGTAGATACACAACTGTTGTGGGGGGATTGCATCCTGGGAAAGTTCAGTAGTTCGACCTTGGGGGGACCTCGATATCAGCTAACGTATTCTCACACACAGCTCAGTGCTTGAGTATGCAGCTAGGGAAAGTCTAAGAGTCCAGTTGGGCAGCAGTTAGTTGCTTCTGGAATCTTTCCTTGTGAAGGCTGTTTTGCCTGTACAAGAATGTAACAATTCTTGTATATATCTCAAAAAAAAAAATATATATATATATATTGGTAGAAGTCTTTCTTGTAAACATATGTTGTTGAATATGACCGAAAGGGTAAGAGTAATGGTTCTAACACGAATCTTCTCAATATTTCTTATGTTTTCCTTCACTGCCGAGGGTAGTTGAAAAATTAACTCTTCAAAGTTCATTTTCACACTTTATTTATGGTCTGACGCCTAGAAGCGTTTTGCAAGACACTTCTTACATTCTATATATTCTTACATTCTTACATACACCTCTTACATATATATATATATATATATATATATATATATATATATATATATATATATATATATATATATATATATATATATATATATGTCGTACCTAGTAGCCAGAACTCACTTCTCAGCCTACTATGCAAGGCCCGATTTGCCTAATAAGCCAAGTTTTCCTGAATTAATATATTTAATATATTTTCTCTAATTTTTTTCTTAAGAAATGATAAAGCTACCCATTTCATTATGTATGACGTCAATTTTTTTTATTGGAGTTAAAATTAACGTAGATATATGACCAAACCTAACCAACCCTACCTAACCTAACCTAACCTATCTTTATAGGTTAGGTTAGGTTAGGGAGCAGAAAAAGTTAGGGTAGGTTAGGTAGTCGAAAAAACATTATTTCATGAAAACTTGATTTATTAGGCAAATCGGGCCTTGCATAGTAGGCTGAGAAATGCGTTCTGGCTACTAGGTACGCCAGATATATCTACTACTTATATATATCTACTTATATATATATATATATATATATATATATATATATATATATATATATATATATATATATATATATATATATATATAAAGTATATTTGTTGGTTGGTCAGAGATTGACAGGCCTTATGCCCAAGACCAAAACCAAAAACTGTGCGTTCGATCCTGTATCATTTCCCCGTTAGCTGTCATGAAATTATTTAAGTCTTTTCTGAAATGGAATTATATAAGAATACTTGACACTAAAACAAAACAAAAACACAACTGAACACGTGAGAGTGGAAACAAGACTTGTTGCCGGAAGTCGCCAGAGGTGCTGGAACTCTTCAGGGTGTGGGAGACCGTGGGAGGTGCTCCCCAGTCAACACCACGCTCCTTCATTTAGTGTTGCACCTGAGACGTATATTGCGTCAATTGGTTGTCTGGAAAATAACGAATGGTTGTTAAACAGGTGTGGGTGAGGAGAGCCGGTGAAGACGATCATGTGTGCAGCAGTAGAGGAGGTGTGTGGTGTTGGAGGAGGTGGTGGTGGAACATGTGGCGGCAACATCCAGTGCTCGCGCTGCCTCTAACTGCATAACTGCGCACTTCTCCACCCATTGTGGTTTACGTGCCCCACCAGACAGCACCCACCCATCCCACCTTCCCCGCCAAGCCCCACCTCAATGATCTTCACCCATCCCGCCCTCCCCGCCAAGCCCCAACCTCCAAGATCTTCACCACAGCCCCCCTCTCCCTTCCCCACCTTGTAGGCTTCGGCTAATCCCGCCTCCAAGTTGGTCACCGTAAAATATATGACTCCCTCCCCTGCAGGGAGGCTTGCGGCGGGCCGTGAGTGGTGCAGTTAGTAATTAAAGTGCGGTAACTTGCAGTTAGAAGAGTCAGGGGTACACAGACTGCCTCTCGGCCAGGTATGCGTTCGCTGCACATGCGGCATGTGCGATTTCTTCACGTGGTATCAATAGAGGCATGTAGCCGAGGTCACACTTAAATCAAGTCATTTGTGTGAGGTTACACTTGCCCCAACAGAGGCATGTGAGCGGGACCCACCACCAGTCATTCACTATGTTAAGGCTGAATGTGTCTTGTTGACGTTGAGGCTCAGTTCGCGCTCAACAACGAGGTTATTAAAGATTCAAGCAGGGGTCAGGTGCAGCCACTCAGTGTAAAGTAAGCATGAGCACTCGTAGGACCAGACACGCAGATTGGAAGTTAACAGTTAAAGCCAAAAACTGGTCTCTGAAAGATGAAACGATGTGTTGTGTATTCTCCTCCATGGTGACACCACCACTGCTCTTCACAGTGGGTGTTGCACCCACCCGCGTCTATACCTGCTGGCGGTCTTGCGCAAGATTCGTCAACAATATTTGATGGGTTTAAGGTCTCTTTAAGCCCAGTGCTAGAAACTGCTAAGTTCTTCAGCTTGCTCCACATTTTTATAATTAAGTTTATTAAGGGGCCCTGTACCCATCGAGTGGGTGAATGGCAGTGAGTGGTCAGGTGCGAGTGGCACTCCCTAGTTTTGAGAGTTCGATTCCCGCAAACCAGCTGAGGGGACAGTCTTTTTTTTTTTCGCTGATACATTTATCGATACTGTTGCTTGTAGCGACCCGCATGTCTACATCTCTATTACAACCTGGATGATCCAGCACTTCCTGGATCTTGTCCAACTCTCATTTGATATATTTCAACTTTTGATTCGGCGATATTTTTTGGGGGGGAACCCATCCACCTGGGCTGGTCAGTAAAGCGATGGCCTCGCTTCTTGCATGGTCGGTGTTCGATTCCCTATAGTCCAAGTGTCATACCTCATATACCAGCTACTTATCCTCAAATCCCTTTCAAGTGGTATATAGTCATACTGCCTTAACACTTTCTTCTGATAATTTGATCTTACCCTATACCTGTGGAATGATGTTGCGAAGCCGTTGGTCTGTGATGTCACACAGCTTCCAGACTGTGCCTATGGCACCTCTACTCTTCACTGGGAATACATAGTAGGTAGTGACCTTGGAGTACCATGAGTACCATCATATCTCTCTTCTCTTGTCAAGGTGATCATTTTGAGTAGTCAGTCTGAGAAGGTCCCTGAATTTTTGGTATATATTACTGTGTCTATGGTGCAGTATAGGTTATCTGCAGATTTATTTTTCAGAGATCTGTCTTACCTACCTTAAAAGGAAAGGTGAGCGTCGAGCAGCAGTCCAGCCAAGAATGCACAAGTTGTTTGAAGGGTAGAAGAATTGTGGTGAAATCCCTGGGATTGAAAGTTCTCATAATCCTTCCTATAATCAACCCTTCGTATAGTGTAAGGAAGCTGCATAAATGACCAGGATTACAAGCCTGTTAAGACCATTCCGATCAGGTCACTGGTTTGGTTTGGCGTTGTGCCTGAGGCCTATCAGCCTCTGGAGGGTTATTGAGACAACCACAATATATTTGCTGACCAACCAGCAAGTATATTTTCGTCTTGAACATAGTCCAGGACTAAAGTGAACTCTCAAGAACATTATATCTTGGATTGTAGTAAAATTGAGCCATTTAGAGATAAATCTAAACTCACGTTGTATGATATGACAACCTATCTTATTACTAAGTATAAAATATCTGAAATCCTTGCAATGTATCCATATTTCGCTTCCAGTAGATAAACGACATATGAGATTAAGAAACAAGTAGTGTGTTGTGAAGACTAATAATAAACAGCAGCTCCTCTATGACTGTAATATCTCCATTGCTCAAACAATTATGTATTAGCAATAAGACCTACCATTAATGTATAATGACTTAATATACAGCTCTTGAAATAGAACATTCTCTGTACCTAGCTGGCATTGTAATTATAAGGTGTGAAGGATAGACGAAATTGTTTATGTAATAATCTCCGTTGAGGTCTGATAAAGACCTTTTATGCCCTCTGTAATCCTTTTTGCGCTACCGCTCACAGGATGAGTATGGGGTGCACAATAAACTAGCCGCCTCTGGCGGCAACAATCAATCTCAAGATAAGCCTAAGAGGGAAATTGCCAACTAGTTTGAAACCTCATACATGTTGGTACCTTTACCAGACTACACCAGTCAATCGCCAACAGTTTAAATATAACCCATTTTTTAAATAAATATATTTTAAATAGACTTGACTACCTGCCTGTGACTTCACTACCTGGCAGACACGTGACTACCTGCCAGACACGTGACTACCTGCCAGACACGTGACTACCTGCCAGACACGTGACTACCTGCCAGACACGTGACTACCTGCCAGACACGTGACTACCTGCCAGACACCTGACTACCTGCCAGACACGTGAGACTACCTGCCAGACACGTGAGACTACCTGCCAGACACGTGAGACTACCTGCCAGACACGTGAGACTACCTGCCAGACACGTGAGACTACCTGCCAGACACGTGAGACTACCTGCCAGACACGTGAGACTACCTGCCAGACACGTGAGACTACCTGCCAGACACGTGAGACTACCTGCCAGACACGTGAGACTACCTGCCAGACACGTGAGACTACCTGCCAGACACGTGAGACTACCTGCCAGACACGTGAGACTACCTGCCAGACACGTGAGACTACCTGCCAGACACGTGAGACTACCTGCCAGACACGAGACTACCTGCCAGACACGAGACTACCTGCCAGACACGAGACTACCTGCCAGACACGTGAGACTACCTGCCAGACACGTGAGACTACCTGCCAGACACGTGAGACTACCTGCCAGACACGTGAGACTACCTGCCAGACACGTGAGACTACCTGCCAGACACGTGAGACTACCTGCCAGACACGTGAGACTACCTGCCAGACACGTGACTACCTGCCAGACACGTGACTACCTGCCAGACACGTGACTACCTGCCAGACACGTGACTACCTGCCAGACACGTGACTACCTGCCAGACACGTGACTACCTGCCAGACACGTGAGACTACCTGCCAGACACGTGAGACTACCTGCCAGACACGTGAGACTACCTGCCAGACACGTGAGACTACCTGCCAGACACGTGAGACTACCTGCCAGACACGTGAGACTACCTGCCAGACACGTGAGACTACCTGCCAGACACGTGTGACTACCTGCCAGACACGTGAGACTACCTGCCAGACACGTGAGACTACCTGCCAGACACGTGAGACTACCTGCCAGACACGTGAGACTACCTGCCAGACACGTGAGACTACCTGCCAGACACGTGAGACTACCTGCCAGACACGTGAGACTACCTGCCAGACACGTGAGACTACCTGCCAGACACGTGAGACTACCTGCCAGACACGTGAGACTACCTGCCAGACACGTGAGACTACCTGCCAGACACGTGAGACTACCTGCCAGACACGTGAGACTACCTGCCAGACACGAGACTACCTGCCAGACACGTGAGACTACCTACCAGACACGTGAGACTACCTGCCAGACACGTGTGACTACCTGCCAGACACGTGAGACTACCTGCCAGACACGTGAGACTACCTGCCAGACACGTGAGACTACCTGCCAGACACGTGAGACTACCTGCCAGACACGTGAGACTACCTGCCAGACACGTGAGACTACCTGCCAGACACGTGAGACTACCTGCCAGACACGTGAGACTACCTGCCAGACACGTGAGACTACCTGCCAGACACGTGAGACTACCTGCCAGACACGTGAGACTACCTGCCAGACACGTGAGACTACCTGCCAGACACGTGAGACTACCTGCCAGACACGTGAGACTACCTGCCAGACACGTGAGACTACCTGCCAGACACGTGAGACTACCTACCAGACACGTGAGACTACCTACCAGACACGTGAGACTACCTGCCAGACACGTGAGACTACCTACCAGACACGTGAGACTACCTGCCAGACACGTGAGACTACCTGCCAGACACGTGAGACTACCTGCCAGACACGTGAGACTACCTGCCAGACACGTGACTACCTGCCAGACACGTGACTACCTGGCAGACACGTGACTACCTGGCAGACACGTGACTACCTGCCAGACACGTGACTACCTGGCAGACACGTGACTACCTGCCAGACACGTGACTACCTGCCAGACACGTGACTACCTGCCAGACACGTGACTACCTGCCAGACACGTGACTACCTGCCAGACACGTGACTACCTGCCAGACACGTGACTACCTGCCAGACACGTGACTACCTGCCAGACACGTGACTACCTGCCAGACACGTGACTACCTGCCAGACACGTGACTATCTGCCAGACACGTGACTATCTGCCAGACACGTGACTACCTGCCAGACACGTGACTACCTGCCAGACACGTGACTACCTGCCAGACACGTGAGACTACCTGCCAGACACGTGAGACTACCTGCCAGACACGTGAGACTACCTGCCAGACACGTGACTACCTGCCAGACACGTGAGACTACCTGCCAGACACGTGAGACTACCTGCCAGACACGTGACTACCTGCCAGACACGTGACTACCTGCCAGACACGTGACTACCTGCCAGACACGTGACTACCTGCCAGACACGTGACTACCTGCCAGACACGTGACTACCTGCCAGACACGTGACTACCTGCCAGACACGTGACTACCTGCCAGACACGTGACTACCTGCCAGACACGTGACTACCTACCAGACACGTGACTACCTACCAGACACGTGACTACCTACCAGACACGTGACTACCTGCCAGACACGTGACTACCTGCCAGACACGTGACTACCTGCCAGACACGTGACTACCTGCCAGACACGTGACTACCTGCCAGACACGTGACTACCTGCCAGACACGTGACTACCTACCAGACACGTGACTACCTGCCAGACACGTGACTACCTGCCAGACACGTGACTACCTGCCAGACACGTGACTACCTGCCAGACACGTGACTACCTACCAGACACGTGACTACCTACCAGACACGTGACTACCTGCCAGACACGTGACTACCTGCCAGACACGTGACTACCTACCAGACACGTGACTACCTGCCAGACACGTGACTACCTGCCAGACACGTGACTACCTGCCAGACACGTGACTACCTGCCAGACACGTGACTACCTACCAGACACGTGACTACCTGCCAGACACGTGACTACCTGCCAGACACGTGACTACCTGCCAGACACGTGACTACCTGCCAGACACGTGACTACCTACCAGACACGTGACTACCTGCCAGACACGTGACTACCTGCCAGACACGTGACTATCTGCCAGACACGTGACTACCTACCAGACACGTGACTACCTACCAGACACGTGACTACCTGCTTGAGATATTAATTCCCTGACAATTGACTACCCGAGTCCAGTTATAACTTGTTATTGACGCTGCAAACTGCAGACATTTAAACTTAATATTTTTTGTACTTTAGACCATTATGGTCACAAACCTGTTTTAATCTTTTTAGTTTACACGGATCTAAATATCATAGCTTCGTGTCAGCAGCATGAATCTTGATGCCTTTGAACTTCAGACAAATGTCACTCCTTGTTAAACATTATTAACACCTGGGGAAGGACATCAATACCAGGGAGGGGGGACATCAACACCAGGGGGGGGGGGGGGGGAGGACATCAACACCATGGTAGGACATCACCATTACCCTCCGGACAGTGAAACAGACAATCCCTCCAGCCAGTCATGTAACCCGAGCGCCTAATTTTCTCATGAATAAATTAAACAGGACTTCGGGGGGAGACGGAAATGAAAGGACAATATCATTTATTACAGCGTGGCTGGACGTTCCGTCCAAGCGGCCGGCACAGACACACCCTCCCGCCCGGCCTGCCGACGGCACACTGGCAACACCTGTCTGACTGTCTCCCGCCGCGCGCCTCCCCGCGGACCCGCTGACTTTCCTCGCCAGGGTTTAAATATAAAACAAAAAACCATCGTTCCAACGACCCTCGCTCACAACCATCCTTTGAGAATAATTTCATAGCATTGTTAGTAATATTTTGGGGAGGGTTTTTGCTAATGAATAACTTGCAATAAATATTTGAAAAGTTGAAGCGTAGATTCTTTCTCCTCCCCTCTCTCTCCCCCGTCAACCAGGGTGTCTTCTCTCTCCCCCGTCAACCAGGGTGTCTTCTCTCTCCCCCGTCAACCAGGGTGTCTTCTCTCTCCCCCGTCAACCAGGGTGTCTTCTCTCTCCCCCGTCAACCAGGGTGTCTTCTCTCTCCCCCGTCAACCAGGGTGTCTTCTCTCTCCCCCGTCAACCAGGGAGTCTTTCCCCTCCGCCCCGTCAACCAGGGTGTCTCCTCCCCCCTCGTCAAGCGGGGGTGCCTTCAGCAAGCATGCTACAAGGTCAAGTATGGCCTAGCACATCCCCCCAGCCCGCCGCCGAGCCCCTTCTACCGCTGTATCACAAGGGTCGTATTACCCCTGCTCGTAGCCCTTGGCTCCCCCCTAACATACGACTCTCGACTCTCTCTTCCCCCGCCATAGAGCCCACAGAGGCTCGTCCCCCGCACGCTCTCGTGTTTATTATTAACCAAAAGCAGTTATAGAGCTCGTGTGATTTAATCATTTTCTGCCGCCCGCCGCGCCAGGTTCTAGCCTCTGCGTCCCGCTGCGACAGGGGCGAGTGTCGCCTGCAGCGCCTCGCTCTACCTTTTATCTCCGCTTGGATACCCTCCACACTATTTTTCATATAGTTTTGTGCCTTATTTTTATATATTTCTTATCGGTTTGACATCGGTATACTTTTATATTGTATGATATTTCCAGCGAATGGCTCTGTTAAAGGATGAAAAATAAACAGGTTTTAAGTGTGGTTGTTATAGAACTATAGATAAGGCATTCGACAACGGGTTGACTTAGTTTCGCTTCGGCATCACTGGCCAATCAGAAGCTGGTTCATGCATTGGTTAAATTCTAATTAGAGGGCAAAGCAGCGTCCAGTGGAGCAAGCTGAGTGCCCAGCTGCAGATGAGTGAGTGTGTGTGTGTGTGTGTGTGTGTGTGTGTGTGTGTGTGTGTGTGTGTGTGTTTGTGTGTGTGTACTCACCTAGTTGTACTCACCTAGTTGTGTCTGCGGGGGTTGAGCTCTGGCTCTTTGGTCCCGCCTCTCATCCTCTCTCTACGTGTGTGTGTGTGTGTGTGTGTGTGTGTGTGTATTTACTCACCTAGTTGTGCTTGCGGGGGTTGACCTCTGGCTCTTTCGGCCCGCCTCTTAACTGTCAATCAACTGTTACTAACTACTAACCAATTATTTTTTTTATTTTTTACACACACACACACACACACACACACACACACACACACACACACACACACACACACACACACACACACACACACACACACACAATTCTTCAGGAGTCAGAGAAGGAAAAAGACTTGGGGGTTGATATCACGCCAGACCTGTCTCCTGCAGCACATATCAAGAGGATAACATCAGCGGCATATGCCAGGCTGGCCAACATACGAACGGCATTCAGAAACTTGTGTAAAGAATCATTCAGAACTTTGTATACCACATATGTCAGGCCAATCCTGGAGTATGCAGCCCCAGCATGGAGTTCATATCTAGTCAAGGATAAGACTAAACTGGAAAAGGTTCAAAGGTTTGCCACCAGACTAGTACCCGAGCTGAGAGGTATGAGCTACGAGGAGAGACTACGGGAATTAAACCACACTTCGCTGGAAGACAGAAGAGTTAGGGGGGACATGATCACCACATTCAAGATTCTGAAGGGAATTGATAGGGTAGATAAAGACAGTCTATTTAACACAAGGGGAACACGCACAAGGGGACACAGGTGGAAACTGAGTGCCCAAATGAGCCACAGAGATATTAGAAAGAACTTTTTTAGTGTCAGAGTGGTTGACAAATGGAATGCATTAGGAAGTGATGTGGTGGAGGCTGATTCCATACACAGTTTCAAGTGTAGATATGATAGAGCCCGATAGGCTCAGGAATCTGTACACCTGTTGATTGACGGTTGAGAGGCGGGACCAAAGAGCCAGAGCTCAACCCCCGCAAACACAACTAGGTGAGTACAACTAGGTGAGTACACACACACACACACAGGAAACAGCCCGTAACAGCTGTCTAACTCCCAGGTACTTATTTACTGCTAGGTAACAGGGGGCATCAGGGCGAAAGAAACTCTGCCCATTTGTTTCTGTCGGCCCCGGGAATCGAACCCCGGTCCACATGACTACGTATCAAGCGTGCTGTCCACTCAGCCACCGCCCCCCCCCCACACACACACAAAAAGTGTGCACGCGCGCGTGCGTGTTTACCTATTTATAGTTACTTATTTGTACCTGCGGGACTGAGCTGTTAGCTCTTGGACCCCGCCTTTTTAAATTTCGTTTGTTTAATGTACTGACTCCTGACATATTTTTCTATCATATTTTTGCTATACCTGTATATATTTCTCTCACGCGCGCGCACAAATTCGCAGGAAGCAGGCCTCAACCGCTCTCAGGTATCTATTTACTGCTAGGTGAACAGCGGCATCAGGTGAAAGAAAAATCTGCCAAATTGTTTCTATTCGAGTCCTTTCATATGTATTTACTCACATATTTGTGTCCACAGGATCGAGCTTAAGTTCTTGGACCCTACCTTTCCATACATCGGTTGTTTCACTCAATGACACCCAATGTATTTTTATATATTATCTACTTTTGACATGAGAGTTTCTACAACCTTGCCGTTTACTTTATCAGTTTTTAATTATGTAATTATGGCTCATTTCATTTTCAAGCTTTCATCCTTTCCTCTTGTTCTATTGGTATTCATATTAAACATCTAATCTTTTTACTCCCTTTCAATCACTCTAAATATTTTGTATGTCTTTACCATGTCTCTTCTATTCTCTCCTCTCTTTTTTTTCAGCGACGTTGGGTTCACCTCTTCCAGTCTTTCTTCATACCTCATCCCTCGCAATTTTGGAACAAGCTTTATTGTAAACCTCTCTAGCTTTTCAAGTTTCCTTGTGAGCTATTTTGTGGTGGGGGTCCATGATGGGCCACACACACTAGCACCGGTCTCGTGCAACTAAATCATTAAAGATCAAAATAAAAGTATACAATTTAAACATCCACGGTGATATATCATTTGATCCAATAGCTATATTTTCGTCTAGTGATGCTAGCTGTTATCCCCCAATATATATATCTCTCTCGTCTAACGTTACCTCCTCTCCTGTGTGTGTGTGTGTGTGTGTGTGTGTGTGTGTATGTGTGTGTGTGTGTGTGTGTGTGTGTGTGTGTGTGTGTGTGTGTGTGTGTGTGTGTATGTGTGTGTGTGTGTGTGTGTGTGTGTGTGTGTGTGTGTGTGTGTGTGTGTGTGTATGTGTGTGTGTGTGTGTGTGTGTGTGTGTGTGTGTGTGTGTGTGTATGTGTGTGTGTGTGTGTGTGTGTGTGTGTGTGTGTGTGTGTGTGTGTGTGTGTGTGTGTGTGTGTGTGTGTGTGTGTGTACTCACCTAATTGTACTCACCTAATTGTGCTTGCGGGGGTTGAGCTTTGGCTCTTTGGTCCCGCCTCTCAACCGTCAATCAACTGGTGTACAGATTCCTGAGCCTACTGGGCTCT
Organism: Procambarus clarkii; assembly: GCF_040958095.1. Lineage (NCBI taxonomy): Eukaryota > Metazoa > Arthropoda > Malacostraca > Decapoda > Cambaridae > Procambarus > Procambarus clarkii. The sequence goes on along the minus strand of NC_091154.1, from coordinate 32,905,915 downwards.
ATCATATCTACATTTGAAACTGTGTATGGAGTCAGCCTCCACCACATCACTGCCTAATGCATTCCATTTATTAACTACTTTGACACTGAAAAAAATTCTTTCTAACGTCTCTGTGGCTCATCTGGGTACTAAGTTTCCACCTGTGTCCCCTTGTTCGTGTCCCACCCGCGCTGAAGAGTTTGTCTTTGTCCACCTTGTCAATTCCCCTGAGAATTTTGTAGGTGGTTATCATGTCTCCCCTTACTCTTCTGTTTTCCAGGGATGTGAGGTTCAGCTCCTTTAGCCTTTCCTCGTAGCTCAATCCTCTCAGTTCCGGGACGAGCCTGATGGCATACCGCTGAATCTTCTCTAACTTTGTCTTGTGTTTAACTAGGTATGGACTCCAGGCTGGAGCTGCATACTCCAGGATTGGTCTTACATAAGTGGTATACAGGGTTCTGAAAGATTCCTTACACAAGTTTCTGAAGGCAGTTCTTATGTTGGCCAGTCTAGCATATGCTAGCATATGTGTGTGTATGTATGTGTGTGTGTGTGTATGTGTGTGTGTGTGTGTATGTGTATTCACCTAATTGTGCTCTCGGGGGTTGAGCTCTGACTCTGATCCTGCCTCTCAACCGTCAATCAACTGGTGTACAGATTCCTGAGCCTACGGGGCTCTATCATATCTACATTTGAAACTGTGTATGGAGTCAGCCTCCACCACATCACTGCCTAATGCATTCCACCTGTTAACTACTCTGACACTGAAAAAATTCTTTCTAACGTCCCTGTGGCTCAATATTGTACTCAGTTTCCACTTGTGTCCCCTTGTTCACGTACCACCAGTGTTAAACAGTGGTGGTCACTTTAGCACTTTAACAGTCACTTTATCTACCCTGTCAATTCCTCTGAGAATTTTGAAGGTAGTGATCATGTCTCCCCGAGCTCTCTTGTCTTCCAGCGACGTGAGGTGCATTTCACGCAGCCTTTCCTCGTAATTCATGCCTCTTAGTTCTAGGACTAGCCTAGTGGAATACCTCTGATTATTTTCCATCTTCGTCTTGTGCTTGACAAGGTACGGGCTCCATGAGGGGGGCCGCATACTCCAGGATTGGTTTTACATATGTGGTATACAAGGTTCTGAAGAATTCCTTACACAGGTTCCTGAAGGCAGTCCTGATGTTAGCCAGGCTTGCATACGCCGCTGATGTTATTCTTTAGGTGTGAGGTTCAGGAGACAGGTTTGGCGTGATATCAACTCCTAGATCTTTTTCTCTGTCTGTTTCATTAAGGACTTCATCTCCCATTCGGTATCCTGTGTCTGACCTCCTGTTTCTACTGCCTAGTTTCATTACCTTGCATTTACTTGGGTTGAACTTTAGTAGCCATTTGTTGGACCATTCATTCAGTCTGTCTAGGTCATCTTGTAGCCTCATACTATCATCCTCTGTCTTAATCCTCCTCATAATTTTTGCATCAGCAAACAATGAGAGGAACGAGTCTATTCCCTCTGGGAGATCATTTACATATGTCAGAAACAGTATAGGTCCAAGGACTGAGTGTGTGCGTATTCCCGCGTTTAAAGGTACAATACAGCATCCAAATTTATACCCCTTTCACTTTTTAAATCATAATTTCTTAAATAGAACGATGCTGTTATCTTGGGAGGCTCACAAAAGCAGCATCAGCGGTGCGTCCGAGATCTCTAAACACCACCAGCCATACACCCAACAAATTTGCAGTTGTGCCCGGTTTCAGACGTCAGTTTGGATATTGCTCACGGATACTTGACAGATAAAACTGGATACTTGTTAACATGAGGGAGGAGGGTGAAAATATATGAACGAGAGCATCGTCTCTCTCTCTCTCTTTCTCTCCTCTCTCTCTCTCTCTTTCTCTCCTCTCTCTCTCTCTCTTTCTCTCCTCTCTCTCTCTCTCTCTCTTTCTCTCCTCTCTCTCTCTCTAGGTGTAGCCAGACAGTGCGTGGATATAAATCCAGTACAAGATAACAATGTAACGAAGGTAAGAACGGGAAAAGAGGGAAGAGGAGGAGATAAAACGGGAATAAGGAGATAGGAAAAGCAGGTAAAGATGGAAGAGGAAATTGTCCCTTAAACTTATCATAATTCGACACCATGGCGCCCTCCCGCTGCCACTAGAGGGGCAGATGGGGCTGGCAAAAGGTTGTATTAATTCTTGCTCTTAAATCTCCTTTTCAAGTTCAAGAACGTTTATCGAGACAATAACATACATCTCAAAAAAATTGAGTAGCTTAGGCTATTTCTACCCTCATAAATCTCCTTCATGGCAGCTTTTACATCGTCTTGGATTTGCTTACACAAGAGATACAGGATACACACTACCATCACGGCTGTACATACATACACAAGATAAGAGATACAAACTACCATTATAACTGCATGAACATATACAAGAGATACAGAAACACAAGTACATTACCCAAGGACAGTGACATAGTGCCTGGAGGGCTACAGTAGAGGTAACTGTGCAGAAAAAAATACAAAAGACAAAACAGAATGAATGACACCACACCCAGAGGAGGAGCGGTGAAGCTGTGAGGACACAACATCCAAGGCAGCTGCTACAAAACCACATTAGGAGGAAGAGGTGAGTAAGTGAACAAGTGACCAGACTCACAAGTGTATACACAAGAGGACACACACACACACACAGTGTGTGTGTGTGGCACAGGTGGAAACTGAGTACCCACATGAGCCACACACACACACACAGTGTGTGTGTGTGACACAGGTGGAAACTGAGTACCCACATGAGCCACAGAGACGTTAGAAGGAACTTTTTCAGTGTCAGAGTAGTTAACGGATGGAATGCATTAGGCAGTGATGTGGTGGAGGCTGACTCCATACACAATTTCAAATGTAGATATGCTAGAGCCCAGTAGGCTCAGGAATCTGTACACCAGTTGATTGACAGTTGAGAGGCGGGACCAAAGAGCCGAAGCTCAACCCCCCGGAAGCACAACTAGGAGAACACAGATCTACGACGCGGCACGCTTGGCCTGGCCTCAGTGTGCGACGCAGGTTACTCCCGCCACTTTCCCTTCCTGTCATTATGTGGTGTTTGTGTAGAGTTGCTGTCCTGCCCTTGCTCCCCTGATGCTGGCCTCCCTGCTCCACCTCCCAGCCTCATGGTAAGATTTATGCCCACAAGATCACCTCTTTTCTTTTTACGGGAGACGTCTCCCGTCACGCAGGGTGCAGCCGCACCTCCCCAGATCCCCAGTATCTTCTATTGATACTGGTAATGGCTCAAAAGGGCCACCACTTACGGGCTATTCGTGCCCGTGCCACCTTTTGGGTGGCTTAATCTTCATTAATCATCAATCAATCGATCATCTCTTACCTCTGCCACCACCGCCTTCTTAACCATCGAATGTCTATAGTACTGACTTCTGACCTATTTTTATTATGTCATAACTGCTGTATATATTTTCTCTCTCACACACACATACACACATGCGTGCACAAACACACAAGGCCAAGCGTGCCTCATCAGAGGTGTGAGTGTATTTACTATTTGTGTCTGCTTTTAGCTCTTGAACTCCGCCTTTCTAACCAATCTATTTTTCCTCTAATATATCTACTACATATATATCTCTCTAACCCACGTACACACATCCCCAGGAAGCAGCCCGTAGCAGCTGTCTAACTCCCAGGTACCTATTTACTGCTAGGTGAACAGTCCCATCAAGGTGAAAGAAATTCTACCCATTAATTTCCGCCTCCAACGGGAATCGAACCCGGGCCATTAGGACTACGACTCCCCAGGCGCTATCCATTCAGCCGCGAGGCCCTGATGTGTACTCATCTCGTTGTGTTTGCAGGGGTTGAGCTTTGGCTCTTTGGTCCCGCCTCTCAACTGTCAATTAACTAGTGTACAAATTCAGGAGCCTATTGGGCTCTATCATATCTACACTTGAAACTGTGAATGGAGTCTGCCTCCACCACATCACTGCCTAATATATTCCATTTGTTAAGTACTCTGTGTGTGTACTCACCTAGTTGTGCTTGCGGGGGTTGAGCTATGGCTCTTTGGTCCCGCCTCTCAACTGCCAATCAACTGGTTTGGTCAATATAATACAGGAATTTCCTTAAGTATTTTCGTATTTAATAATACATCTTAAGAAGGAAGGATTTACAGTTCAGTGGGTGTGGATATATAGGCAGGATAGAGGTGAGGTACACTGTCTTTAATGAGAATATGGGTTATTAATAAGGTAATTAGTGAGATGTGTATTAATGATCCCTTATTAATATCCTATATTATCCCCTTTCACCCGAGACCGGTTTCCTTCATGACCCGGCAGTAGGATGAGTAATAATTATTAATTATATTATTATAATAATATTTATAATTGTTGTAATTAATAATTACTATTATTAATCCTTTAATTAATTAAAACTTTCTGCCTACATAAAGAGGTCAAAGAGGTAAAATAATTATAATTATCATATAATTATTAGACTAATAACTATAATAATAATTGCTATTAGATTAACTCGATTAAAAGCCGGCCTCGGGTGAAAGAGAGCTGTCACGATCTGTCTGGAACTATGAACTCCATTTATAATGTCAAAAATAGATATAATAGAGAGATAGAGAGAGAGAGAGAGAGAGAGAGAGAGAGAGAGAGAGAGAGAGAGAGAGAGAGAGAGAGAGAGAGAGAGAGAGAGAGAGAGAGAGAGAGAGAGAGGGAGAGAGGGAGAGAGGGAGAGAGGGAGAGAGAGAGAGGTTGGGAGTCATTGCATTAAACAAATTCCGTTTTTTGTTTTGTTAGGGGACATGCAGCCTGTGTGTGTGTAAGTCAGGCTGGTATTGGTGTCCCCCCCCCCCCTAAGGTCAACTACTGACCCTCCCCAGGATGTAACCCCATAACAGCTGACTAACTCCCGGTATATCTTGAGATGAGATCTTGAGGTGATTTTTGGGGCTTAGCGTCCCCGCGGCCCGGTCCTCGACCAGGCCTCCTCTTTATCCGGTACCCATTTACTGCACCCCATCCTCCTGATAAGATAGTACTTGTTGTAACTATGGAGACCATCCTACAAATATCGACGTGACGGACAAAAATAACATAAAATTGGGGCACTTTTAATTTTAAAGTCAGGAAAAAAACTAACTAAAAGCCAAACTTAAATATTCCTAGGGGGCCAAGTATAGCATATATACATGTACTATGTAAGGCCTTATAGCGTCTATTACGCCTAAGATGGTTAGGTTTCATTTGTAATAATATAAATCTTTTCCGACGTGTCCAAATTGAATAATTCAAAGGTCTACTTTTTTATTGATCCATCACGTCCATATTCGTACGATCGACCACATCGTTACTCTTAAGTACCTTTATCTTAGTAGTATGGGCTGGTTCACTGCTCTAGGTGCCCAACCACTTGGGCTGGACGGTAGAGTGACGGTCTCGCTTCATGCAGGTCGGCGTTCAATCTCCCGACTGTCCGAGTGGTTGGGCACCATTCCTTCCACCCCCCATCCCATCCCAAATCCTTATCCTGACCCCTTCCCTGTGCTATATAGTCGAAATGGCTTGGCGTTTTCTTCCCCTGATCATTACCTTCACTGCTCTAGGTGAACACAGAGATAACTTGAAGGAAAACAAATGAACAAAATTTCGATTAGCTCAGTCGATTTAAGGCAGCGTCTGGGATGATCTCGGACGTAGGTTCGAATCCTCGTCACGGCCCTTGTGGATTTGTTCATTGATGCATCACGCTATTGTGATTTCTGTGTCTATTGAAGGGAAACAAGGCCAACCATTTCCCTCCAGCACGGGATTCCAATTCTCAGTCTGGTAATCGACTCCTCTCTCCCCGACAGAGAATCGAGAACGTGGGTAACCCTCTTCCTCCAAATGGTGACGTGAAAAGCGGGGTTCAAGAGCTCAAGCTCGGTCATGTAGGCACACATAGGGATCATTAAAAATAGGCGAGTATACACCGGGGAATCGAGCGCGCACGTAACACATCTAATGGATATAGAGCAATTAGGCTCCCCAGACGCTTGTTACACGGTCGGGGGAGCGCTCTTGGTGGGGGAGGGGGAGGAGCGCTCTTGGTGGGGGGAGGGGGAGGAGCGCTCTGGGGGTGGGGGGAGGGGGAGGAGCGCTCTTGGTGGGGGGGAGGGGGAGGAGCGCTCTTGGTGGTGGGAGGGGGAGGAGCGCTCTTGGTGGGGGGAGGGAAGTGCTGACATGGGTGAGGCAGAGGGATTGACAGGAAAGCGGACGGGAAGGATTTTTTTTATTTTAGTAAAGAAAGGAACAGGTGAAGGGAAGTTTAGAAGTGGGAAATACAGTGAGAGTTATGACAGGAGGCGGGCTGTCCGCCTTGCTGACACGATGTGTGGGTGTTGGCAGCTAAGCTAAGCTGGCTCCCTCTTGTCAGGGAGCTGTGAGTGTGTGAGAGGTTCTTCACATGTGTTTCACCATATATGGATGTCTATAGATGAATACTGTGTAGCATTCATATATACACACACCGATGTTTCCACACATCAGAACCCCTCCCCCCCCCCCCCCCCCCCCTCCCAGGGACCTGATAGATGAGTGGACAACGCTTTGTACTCGTAATCCTAAGGACGGTTCGGGTTCGATCCCCGGTGATGGCAGAAACAAAATGGGCAGAGTTTATTTCACCCTGATGACCTAGTTACCGACCAGTAAATAGGTACCTGGGAGTTAGACAACTATTATGGACTGCTTCCTGTGAATGTGTGTGTGTGTGGAAATTTTGTTTCAGTTAGTACTGTAGTTAGTAAGAGTTGAGAGGCGAACTGAAAGAGCAGAGTTCAACCCCCGCAAGCACAACTAGGTGAATACACATGTTTTGGATGTTAAGTTTGAAGGTCTTTATTTGGTTGCTATTGATTTTTCTTATGAAGGCGAGGTGGAGAATAGACAATGATGAGCAGGGAGGGCTGACAGGGTTAAGGTGAAGCAGGGTGGACAGGAGAAACGTAGTACCCCCTCCCCATCAAGTAAGAGTTGGGGGTGAAGGCTGACAGGGAGGGAGATGTTGGGGTGGGGGTGGTTTAGAGGGCGCGGAGGGTTGACGGGGGGGTAGAGGGAAGCAGAGGTTGTAAGAGCCGGGCTTAAACATGAGACACACATAAGCGTACACTAACAGGATCTGGGTATGTGATGCCTCTCGTCGCCTCTGTTACCATCTCCAGTGTGGTGACAACAAGGAATCTGTTAATGGGTGCAATATGCTTACTCAAATGTTTCTTACAGAGTTGTTTGGAGCTGGCTCAATTGAACTTGAACATCTATAAGAGACCAGAGTTCAACCCAAGTAAGACAACAGACTTTGAATTGAAATTGAAATAAGTTTATTGAGGTAAAACAGACACAAAGGGATGAGGTAGCTCAAGCTATTCTCATCCCGTTCAGTACATCGTGTTAATACATACATAGACACACATCACAAACAATAAACATATTACCGAACATTCTGAGAGACAAACATATACATTTCCTACACAACAGACTAGATTGGCCAGACCACACACTAGAAGGTGAAGGGACGACGACGTTTCGGTCCGTCCTGGACCATTCTCAATACGATTGTGAGAATGGTCCAGGACTGACCGAAACGTCATCGTCCCTTCACCTTCTAGTGGTCAAACTACTTCAGCCACGTTATTGTAACCCATCGCCTGCAACAGACTAGATAACCAGAACACCACAGAGGTGAACAAATCTCTGATAACCAGAACACAGAGGTGGTGGTGGAGTCTACGAGACATAAAGCGAGATTGTCTCTCCGTGTGGAGACCCCCCACACACCTGCTACATTACACATCAGTCACGGCTCTTTGATCGTTTGTTTATATCTGGGCCAGTGATCAATTCCAAGCTGCACCTTGTTTGTGTAGCAAATATATATGTAAATGCTTGAATATATTTGTCTAAAAATTTTCCCCTCAAAATGACTAGCGTAGCTTTATGTTCATTGATTCTAGAAAGATATCCACAATAAGTTCGAGATCACAAAAAACACGCGATTCGGTTATGTGTAAATATCCGCTAGCAAAATTACACGAAAATTTCGAACTTTTTGTTTCGACAAGATGAGATCACTGATCTTATCTTTTGGAAGGGTGAGAATCATAGATCTCACTCTGTCTCACCGATAATGATTATAGCGCAAATCTTCTCTACTTACATTTGTCTTCACTTGAGAAGGAAGATGAAAAATGAACTCTCCAAAGTTAATTTTTAAGTTTCATTTGGCCTGACGATGAGATACGCTTCGTTAACTCTGGTTTGCTTGGTGCATAATGCCTCGCCCATGTCCAGTCTTATATTCTTGACAACAGAACAGATTCAAGACAATTTATTTATGGCTTGGGGACCAGTCAAGTTTTCATAACGTATATATCAGAAAACTCTTGACCCCCTCGACCCCCGAGTTCGAAGGACTCGAACTCGGTTATCCAGGGCCTCCATGCCCCTTGGCGTGTCTTGTACCATTCTGCCACAGACTGTACACAAATATTGGGAAGTCGTCTAACTTTTAACCCCAATACCCGACAGCACTCGTGACCATTTTAGGCACAGATATTTCATCAAATCACTTGAGCATACTGGGGGATGCATGAGTATCATTGGTGCATCAAGACTGAATGGTCCCCAAGCCCAACATGCATCAGGAAATTCTTGATTCCTGAAGGGTTCGAATCGGGTTCTAATCCTCCAGGGGGTCAAGAATTTTCTGACCATTCAAACTTGACGCAAATATATATTTGCGTCAAGCTTATATATATATAACCTTATATATGTGAACAGATCGTCCGGCATCAGCTCACGGACCGTTTGGGCCCGGTGCATAGATTGTTTAGCGGTGAATGAATCGTCTGGCAGCGATGCGTAAAGCGTCCGACAACAACGGATGGGTCACTGGCAGCGGTGCACGGATCGTCTGGCAGCGATGCACGGATCACTGGCAGCGGTGCACGGATTGTCTGGCAACGGTGCACGGATCGTCTGGCAGCGGTGCACGGGTCGTCTGGCAACGGTGCACGGATCGTCTGGCAGCGGTGCACGGGTCGTCTGGCAGCGGTGCACGGGTCGTCTGGCAGCGGTGCACGGATCACTGGCATCGGTGCACGGATCGTCTGGCAGCGGTGCACGGGTCGTCTGGCAGCGGTGCACGGGTCGTCTGGCAGCGGTGCACTAGTCGTCTGGCAGCGGTGCACGGGTCGTCTGGCAGCGGTGCACGGGTCGTCTGGCAGCGGTGCACGGGTCGTCTGGCAGCGGTGCACGGGTCGTCTGGCAGCGGTGCACTAGTCGTCTGGCAGCGGTGCACGGGTCGTCTGGCAGAGGTGCAGTAGTCATCTGGCAGCGGTGCACGGGTCGTCTGGCAGTGGTGCACTAGTTGTCTGGCAGCGGTGCACTAGTTGTCTGGCAGCGGTGCACGGGTCGTCTGGCAGCGGTGCACGGGTCGTCTGGCAGCGGTGCACTAGTCGTCTGGCAGCGGTGCACTAGTTGTCTGGCAGCGGTGCACTAGTTGTCTGGCAGCGGTGCACGGGTCGTCTGGCAGCGGTGCACAAGTCGTCTGGCAGCGGTGCACGGGTCGTCTGGCAGCGGTGCACTAGTTGTCTGGCAGCGGTGCACGGGTCGTCTGGCAGCGGTGCACTAGTTGTCTGGCAGCGGTGCACAAGTCGTCTGGCAGCGGTGCACAAGTCGTCTGGCAGCGGTGCACTAGTCGTCTGGCAGCGGTGCACGGGTCGTCTGGCAGAGGTGCAGTAGTCATCTGGCAGCGGTGCACTAGTCGTCTGGCAGCAGTGCACTAGTCGTCTGGCAGCGGTGCATGGGTCGTCTGGCAGCGGTGCACGGGTCGTCTGGCAGCGGTGCACGGGTCGTCTGGCAGCGGTGCACTAGTCGTCTGGCAGGGGTGCAGTAGTCATCTGGCAGCGGTGCACGGGTCGTCTGGCAGTGGTGCACTAGTCGTCTGGCAGCGGTGCACTAGTCGTCTGGCAGCGGTGCACGGGTCGTCTGGCAGCGGTGCACAAGTCGTCTGGCAGCGGTGCACAAGTCGTCTGGCAGCGGTGCACAAGTCGTCTGGCAGCAGTACACGGGTCGTCTGGCAGCGGTACACGGGTCGTCTGGCAGCGGTGCACAAGTCGTCTGGCAGCGGTGCATGGGTCGTCTGGCAGCGGTGCATGGGTCGTCTGGCAGCGGTACACGGGTCGTCTGGCAGCGGTGCACAAGTTGTCTGGCAGCGGTGCACTAGTCGTCTGGCAGCGGTGCACTAGTCGTCTGGCAGCAGCTGGGGACCTGCCTGGCGGCAATGCGGCATCCTGGCTCCACCCAGGACTCCTACTATTAGCCCGCCCGGGGGACCTCTTACCTGGGGTTTATGGCGTGAAATATGACCTTTAGAGGATGCCCTTGGCTATGGGTGCTCACAGCCAGGCGACAAATACCTCTTACCTCCCCAGGCGCTGCCGGAAGGGAACTATGGAGGGAAACCGCCAAGCCCTTACCACTATATAACACTTGGAAGGGATCAAGATTTGGGATGGGACGTGGGGAAGGAATGGTGCCCAACCGCTTGGACGGTCGGGGATTGAACGCCGACCTGCATGAAGCTAAACCGTAATACTTTAAAGTAATACTTTATATTACCCTTGTAATATATTTATGTGGCATTAGCTGCTTATATTGCCCTTCAAGAAGGGCCTTTACAACGAATTGTTATGCCTTTTCAGCTGAATAATTGATATAAATTAATATCGGCCTTTGCAATAAGAGTATTAGTAAGGCGTTCTTACTTACTAAGAACTAAGAGTTCTTCTTAATGTGAACCCTGTAAGGAGAGTATTTACCACCGTCATGTATACTTGTACCCCGACTGAGAGTATGTGAACAAAGTCAGATGATATATTTGCAGTGTGAGGCTAAGAGTAGTCCCTACGAGGAGGGTGGATGGTCGAACCCTTGTTAGAATCGTCAGCACCGCTCTTGTGCCAGGTAAGTCCACTACGGGCTCACCATAGCCCGTGCTACTTGGAACTTGTTCCGAGTAGCTGAATCTATAACAACAACAACCTGTTACAATCAGACCCAACTATGGGATGGGTCAACCCAAGTACATTTATTAAACAGTTAATGAGCTCCGAAGCTCCAGGAGGCTGTTTATAACAATAACAACAGTTGATTGGGAAGTTTTCATGCTTGTAAACTGTTTAATAAATGTAACCAAAGCCGTCAAAGATTGATAAAAAGATGTACACGTGCGTAAGTACTTGCGTAACTACTTCGTAAATCTGGCCCCTGCTTTTGTTTGACACATTTTAATGCGATATCAAATGGCTATACAAGTCCCTGCTTGCACTCTTCCGCTTGCTTTAAATTATTCTAATATTTCTCCTCTAACGATAGTTTTTAGGACTGTTCGACATTAGATTATATTCAACATTATTTGTATTTACTACAAGCTTGGCAAATATATTTTTATAATGTTTTTGTAGATGCCACAATTTCCTGGGACTAGGGACCAGTCTAGATGTTTATGTCTCAGAATGTTTGGTAATATGTTTATTGTTTGTGATGTGTGTCTATGTATGTATTAACACGATGTACTGAACGGGATGAGAATAGCTTGAGCTACCTCATCCCTTTGTGTGTATTTTACCTCAATAAATTTATTTCAATTTCAATTCAATTTCAATTCGGAAGCCCTCAATCGCCCACCCCGACCCTTAGCCAGGGGCCGAGCTCCTCCAAAAATGGCGCCATGAACCAAGGCACGAGGGGAAACGAAGAACCAAAAGAGGCCCTAATAGCCCCCAGTGTACTCACCTAGTTGTGCTTGCGAGGGTTGAGCTTCGGCTCTTTGGTTCCGCCTCTCAACTAACAATCAACTGGTGTACAGATTCCTGAGCCTACTGGGCTCTATCATATCTACATTTGAAACTGTGTATGGAGTCAGCCTCCACCACATCTACTATCTGTTAACTACTCTGACACTGAAAAGGTTCTTTGTGACGTCCCTGTGGCTCATTTGGGTACTCGGTCTCCACCTGTGTTCCCTGTGTGTGTGTGTGTACTCACCTATTTGTACTCACCTATTTGTGCTTGCAGGATCGAGCATTGACTCTTGGATCCCGCCTTTCCAGCTATCGGTTGTTTACAGCAATGACTCCTGTCCCATTTCCCTATCATACCTAGTTTTAAAAGTATGAATAGTATTTGCTTCCACAACCTGTTCCCCAAGTGCATTCCATTTTTCCACTACTCTCACGCTAAAAGAAAACTTCCTAACATCTCTGTGACTCATCTGAGTTTCCAGTTTCCACCCATGTCCCCTCGTTCTGTTATTATTACGTGAGAACATTTCATCTATTTCCACTTTGTCAATTCCCCTGAGTATTTTATATGTCCCTATCATATCTCCTCTCTCCCTTCTTTTCTCCAGTGTCGTAAGGTTCAGTTCCTTCAAACGCTCTTCATATCCCATCCCTCGTAACTCTGGGACAAGCCTCGTCGCAAACCTCTGAACCTTCTCCAGTTTCTTTATGTGTTTCTTCAGGTGGGGGCTCCATGATGGCGCGGCATACTCTAAGACGGGTCTCACGTAGGCAGTGTAAAGCGCCCTAAAAGCCTCCTCATTTAGGTTTCTGAATGAAGTTCTAATTTTCGCCAGTGTAGTGTAATTTTCGCCAGTGTGTGTGTGTGTGTGTGTGTGTGTGTGTGTGTGTGTGTGTGTGTGTGTGTGTGTGTGTGTGTGATTATTCACCTATTTGTATTCACCTAGTTGTGCTTCTGGGGGTTGAGCTCTGCTCTTTCGGCCCGCCTCTCAATTGTCAATCAATCAACTGTTACTAACTACTAATTTTTTTCTCACACACACACACACACACACACACCCAGGAAGCAGCCCGCAACAGCTAACTCCCAAGCACCTATTTACTGCTAAATAACAGGGGCATCAGGGTGAAAAACTCTGCCCATTGTTTCTCGCCGGCGCCCGGGATCGAACCCGGGACCACAGGATCACGCGCCCAGTGTTCTGTCTGCTCAGCCACCGGCTGAGGCCCTGTGCCAGCTACTGACCTTCCCCAGAGTGCAGCCCCCAGCGCTTGCCTGACTCCCGTGTGCCTATATTTACGGCTAGATGAACACAGGGGGTTACGGGGTCACCATAGCCCGTGCTACATGGACACTTCGTTCTGAGTAGCTAAATCTGAAACAACAACAACATTTTCCACTGCCATTCACAGGTTGGTTATGGCGGCCACAATAAATGAACTAAACTTACAGGTATCAGGTGTAAATTGAAATTGAAATAAGTTTATTGAGGTAAAATACACACAAAGGGATGAGGTAGCTCAAGCTATTCTCACCCCGTTCAGTACAACGTGCTCATATAAGTGTAGATGTACAGTTAGAGACGAGACGTGGGTGGAAATGAAAGGGAAGAGGCAGAAGAGAGAGTGGAGGAGAACTGCGTAGAAGAGGAAGCAGAGGCGGCGTGTCGTCGTAATACAGGTTGGTTGCCCCAGGCGTAAGCCACCATCCACGCACACACACACGCACACGCACGCACACACGGGCACACACACACGCGCGCGCACAGTCAAAACACCTCATCCGTATTTCACATTATTCCCCTTATGTCCCACATTATATATTTTATGGATCTTTGTGTGCGGCTATCCACGCTATCTTACAATAAAAAAGGGTTATACAAGACCTTTGTAACATCAGCTGTTTTCTACTTGTTCGCCGGCTTCGGACACGTTGCAGAGTTGCCAATCTCATGCCGTTCCTCCTCTTGACTATATATCCCTGATGAAGAATGACTTACACTCCTGCGTCAATGTAAACTCAGTTAAAACCATTCAGTCGCCTTTATTATTCAGCTCAATGTTACATACAGGTCTCCAGTGGCTGCCTGAGTGAGTGTGAACACAGAGGGGTAGATAAACCCCGATCAGGTACCTGGCGGCCCGGGTGAGGAGGCATGGTTGGGTGACTATTGTAAATTCTCCTGTGGTTCTTGCTTTTGTTTGGCATTCTTTGCGGCAGAGCTGGAGCCGCATGCAATATGATTGTCTTCATCAAGGCTTAAGAGATAATGTGTTCGTAATCCGGCTTCTTGCTTGCTTCGTACTGGTCACAAGAGATGCTGACTTCTTTTCTCGACTCACAATCGGGACTCAGAGTTGTTCTTCGCTTCCCGAGCGACGCTGAAGTGGTTGGGGCCCCGTTTCCTTTTCACCTAACAGTGAATAGGTCCCCCAATACTTAAGTCAACTGTTGTCGGGTTGCATAGTGGGGATGGTCAGTAGTTCGACCTTGGGAAAACCTCGATACAAGCCTAAAGTATATTATATATATATATATATATTATATATATATATAATATATATATATATATATATATATATATATATATATATATATATATATATATATATATATGTCGTACCTAATAGCCAGAACGCACTTTTCGGCCTACTATGCAAGGCCCGATTTGCCTAATAAGCCAAGTTTTCCTGAATTAATATATTTTCTCTAATTTTTTTCTTATGAAATGATAAAGCTACCCATTTCATTGTGTATGAAGTCAATATTTTTTTATTGGGGTTAAAATTAACGTAGATATATGACCGAACCTAACCAACCCTACCTAACCTAACCTAACCTATCTTTATAGGTTAGGTTAGGTTAGGTAGCCGAAAAAGTTAGGTTTGGTTAGGTTAGGTAGTTTAGGTAGTCGAAAACCAATTAATTCATGAAAACTTGGCTTATTAGGCATATCGGGCCTTGCATAGTAGGCTGAAAAGTGCGTTCTGGCTATTAGGTACGACATATATATATATATATATATATATATATATATGTCGTACCTAGTAGCCAGAACTCACTTTTTGGCCTACTATTCAAGGTCCGATTTGCCTAATAAGCCAAGTTTTCCTGAATTATTATATTTTTTCTAATTTTTTTCTTATGAAATGATAAAGCTACCCATTTCATTATGTATGAGATCAATTTTTTTTTATTGGAGTTCAAATTAACGTTGATATATGACCGAACCTAACCAACCCTACCTAACCTAACCTAACCTATCTTTATAGGTTAGGTTTGGTTAGGTAGCCGAAAAAGTTAGGTTAGGTTAGGTTAGGTAGGTTAGGTAGTCGAAAAACAATTAATTCATGAAAACTTGGCTTATTAGGCAAATCAGGCCTTGCATAGTAGGCTGAGAAGTGCGTTCTGGCTATTAGGTACGACATATATATATATATATATATATATATATATATATATATATATATATATATATATATATTATTAAATATGACCGAAAAAGTAAGATTAATAATTCTAACACGAATTTTCTCAATCTTTCGTACATTTCTTTTCACTGTTGGAGGTAAATCAAAAATCAATTCTCCAAAATTCATTTTTATTTCTAGTCTGACGCGACACGAGCGCGTTTCGTAAAACTTATTACATTTTCAAAGACTTTAGTTTACAAATACACAACTGAATAGAACTTACGCATCTCCGATTTTATATCTACATTTGAGAGAGGTGGATGGGGTGAGGATAGATATAAAATATATAAATATATATATATATATATATATATATATATATATATATATATATATATATATATATATATATATAAAGGATGGATATAAAATCGGAGATGCGTAAGTTCTATTCAGTTGTGTATTTGTAAACTAAAGTCTTTGAAAATGTAATAAGTTTTACGAAACGCGCTCGTGTCGCGTCAGACTAGAAATAAAAATGAATTTTGGAGAATTGATTTTTGATTTACCTCCAACAGTGAAAAGAAATGTACGAAAGATTGAGAAAATTCGTGTTAGAATTATTAATCTTACTTTTTCGGTCATATTTAATAATATATGTCTACAGGAAAGACTGCTACCAAAATATACTAATATATATATATATATATATATATATATATATATATATATATATATATATATATATATATATATATATATATATATATATATAAAATATATATATATATATATATATATATATATATATATATATATATATATATATATATATATATATATATATATATATATATATATATATATATATATAAGCTAAAGTAATCTCTGTGTGTATGCACCCCGAGAAGTGAGGTACACCTCCAGGTGTACCTCTACACCTCCAGGTGTATACCTACACCTCCAGGTGTATACCTACACCTCCAGGTGTACCTGTCCGTACGAGAGACGTGGAGAGGAAGGTAATATAACCCAGAGCTCACCAGCTGGATGATGTAATGCACATTATCAACATTGTCTCCGGGTCTCAGATGAGTGCTGGACGGTTCTAACACCAACGTCATTAACCGTGTGCTTGTGGGCCTCGGGATGATGAATTACAGATGAATTACGCTCAAGACACAGACTGGAACCTCGATCGCGACTCTGGAAGCGCTCAGGTATCGTAATGTCTAATTTTTTTCCCCCCATTTGAAATTGCGTGAAGTGCAGCGTGCACTGCCACCAGTAATGGTCTATTGTAACTGTTCAGGACGGAGGAGACAATTGCCGGCGGCCGTGACACTCAGCACCACAACTCAGGGAGGAACTGGACACGGATACAAGGAAGGAAAACAAAAGAACTGGCTAATGTGGGGGTCCTGGTGCACAGATGTTTAACGTTTTCGACTCACGATCCCGGGTTCGATCCCCCAGGTGGAACAGAAATGGTTGAGCTTATTTTCGTTACCTGATGCCTCTCTTCACATAGCAGGTGCATGGGAGATACAAGAAACTGTTGTAGGTCGCATCCTGCGGAAAGTCAGATGCTCGTCCTATGCAAGACCTCGAACCCTTTCCGCCACCACCCATGGGATGGGTATGGGGTGTATATTAAACGTGGGGTGGTGAGTCTACCCTGTGGTGAGTCTACCTTGTGGTGAGTCTACCGTGGTGTCTACCCTGTGGTGGATCTACTCTGTGGTGAGTCTACCTTGTGGTGAATCTACCCTGTGGTGAGTCTACCCTGTGGTGAGTCTACCCTGTGGTGAGTCTACCACCTTCGCCTCATATGACATGTTAGGTTTCACTCACCCACCTACTCCACCAGTTGATTTTCGTACCTCTGAACTTTTTCCAGCTTCGTCTTGTGCTTGACAAGGTACGGGCTCCATGCTGGGGCCGCATACTCCAGGATTGGTCTTACATATGTGGTATACAAGGTTCTGAATGATTCCTTACACAGGTTTCTGAAGGCTGTTCTGATGTTCAGCCTCGCGTATGTGTGTACTCACCTAATTGTGCTTGCGGGGGTCGAGTTCTGGCTCTTTGGTCCCGCCTCTCAACCGTCAATCAACAGGTGTACAGATTCCTGAGCCTATCGGGCTCTATCATATCTACACTTGAAACTGTGTATGGAGTCAGCCTCCACCACATCACTTCCCAATGCATTCCATTTGTCAACCACTTTGACACTAAAAAAGTTCTTTCTAATATCTCTGCGGCTCGTTTGGGCACTCAGTTTCCACCTGTGTCCCCTTGTGCGTGTGCCCCTTGTGTTAAATAGACTGTCTTTATCTACCCTATCAATTCCCTTCAGAATCTTGAATGTGGTGATCATGTCCCCCCTAAATCTTCTGTCTTCCAGCGAAGTGAGGTTTAATTCCCGTAGTCTCTCCTCGTAGCTCATACCTCTCAGCTCGTGTACTAGTCTGGTGGCAAACCTTTGAACCTTTTCCAGTTTAGTCTTATCCTTGACTAGATATGGACTCCATGCTGGGGCTGCATACTCCAGGATTGGCCTGACATATGTGGTATACAAAGTTCTGAATGATTCTTTACACAAGTTTCTGAATGCCGTTCGTATGTTGGCCAGCCTGGCATATGCCGCTGATGTTATCCGCTTGATATGTGCTGCAGGAGACAGGTCTGGCGTGATATCAACCCCCAAGTCTTTTTCCTTCTCTGACTCCTGAAGAATTTCCTCTCCCAGATGATACCTTGTATCTGGCCTCCTGCTCCGTACACCTATCTTCATTACATTACATTTGGTTGGGTTAAACTCTAACAACCATTTGTTCGACCATTCCTTCAGCTTGTCTAGGTCTTCTTGAAGCCTCAAACAGTCCTCTTCTGTTTTAATCCTTCTCATAATTTTAGCATCGTCCGCAAACATTGAGAGAAATGAATCGATACCCTCTGGGAGATCATTTACATATATCAGAAACAAGATAGGACCGAGTACAGAGCCCTGTGGGACTCCACTGGTGACTTCACGCCAATCAGAGGTCTCACCCCTCACCGTAACTCTCTGCTTCCTATTGCTTAGATACTCCCTTATCCACTGGAGCACCTTACCAGCTACACCTGCCTGTCTCTCCAGCTTATGTACCAGCCTCTTATGCGGTACTGTGTCAAAGGCTTTCCGACAATCCAAGAAAATGCAGTCCGCCCAGCCCTCTCTTTCTTGCTTAATCTTTGTCACCTGATCGTAGAATTCTATCAAGCCTGTAAGGCAAGATTTACCCTCCCTAAACCCATGTTGTGTGTGTGTGTGTGTGTGTGTGTGTGTGTGTGTGTGTGTGTGTGTGTGTGTGTGTGTGTGTGTGTGTGTGTGTGTGTGTACTCACCTAGTTGTGCTTGCAAGGGTTGAGCTCTGGCTCTTTGGTCCCGCCTCTCAACCGTCAATCAACAGGTGTACAGATTCCTGAGCCTATTGGGCTCTATCATATCTACACTTGAAACTGTGTATGGAGTCAGCCTCCACCACATTACTTCCTAATGCATTCCATTTGTCAACCACTCTGACACTAAAAAAGTTCTTTCTAATATCTCTGTGGCTCATTTGGGCACTCAGTTTCCACCTGTGTCCCCTAGTGCGTGTGCCCCTTGTGTTAAATAGCCTGTCTTTATCTACCCTATCAATTCCCTTGAGAATCTTGAGATTCCCTTAAGATTCCTTTGAGAATCGTGTGTGTGTGTGTGTGTGTGTGTGTGTGTGTGTGTGTGTGTGTGTGTGTGTGTGTGTGTGTGTGTGTGTTACGACTACTATTACCTCATTCACTCTACCGCTTCGCCCCTACCAGAGCTTGCCGAGAGATTAACTCCTGTAATGAGGATAATTATGTTGATATTAACATGATAACTACAGGTGGTCGTAAGTAAGGCTAATTACAGCGTCCCTCAAGTAGGAGGAAGCTGCCCTCTAGCGGTGAGGCCGCAACGAGCGATAATGATCTGATCATAAACGCATGGTAGTTCAGTAATTACCAACCTTATCAAAACCTTGTGTTTTGTTAAAAAAAAAAATATTCTCAATGCTTACCAAAAAATATGTTTTATTCTCATATTTAAATGTTTATGAGTATTTAATATCATTTACTTTCGGTGTTTATTTAATGAGTTTATTTATATAAGCAGCACTATAAACATCACTAATGGCGTAGTGGTAATTCACTCGCCCCGCACCTTGCCAGCGATTTGGTCCTAGGTTCGAGTCCTGGTCAGTGGTCCTTAAAGAATGATTGGACAACAGTCTATAATTGTTCGCAGGCGATGAGTCACAATAACGTGGCTGAAGTATGTTGACCAGACCACACACTAGAAGGTGAAGGGACGACGACGTTTCGGTCCGTCCTGGACTATTCTAAATCGACTTGAGAATGGTCCAGGACGGACCGAAACGTCGTCGTCCTTTCACCTTCTAGAGTGTTCTCTGGTCAAGATAATTGTTCGCCTCTATTCACCCAACAGTAATTGAGTACCTGGTTGTTAACCGATTGGCGGGTTGTGTTCCAGGGAAAACTCGTGGGTTGCTAGCTCAGCTGTTGCACTGTCTATGCAGCTGCATAGTGTTGCATTACGTCTCTGTGGATCGAACCCTATATTCCAATATCATGTAATTTAGACCTGCGTGCCAGATTTTTATCAAAAGCTTTTGATATATCTCTGAGCACTATTACACTGTTTTTTCGTCATGGTATCATACTTTTTTCCTCTTCCATACACTTTAAAACTTTTGTCAATTATTTTTTCGATTATTCTGCCTTATACCGATTATTCGAGAAGGGAAATTAGTCTGTAATTTTCTGTTAAAGTTATGGTTTTCTCGGCTTAGGATTTAATCTGATAATGGCGTTTTAGAAGTATGTAAGGTGGTGTTTGTATGGAAGACCTACATTTAATATACGTGTATATTATATTGTGTATTTTGTTCGGTGCCTTATTCTTGAAATATTTTTATTTTCTTCTTTATTTTTTTACCTCTTCGATGGTTATGTGTTTCATAAGGTGGAACACAATATTGTTTGCGTCGTTAGTAATGTTATAACAAATCTATCAATTAGATTTCTGATTTATCTTTCTGTGGTGGGATAAAAATTAACATTTTCCTCAAGCTTGTTTTGATTTTTCCTCCCCCAATGCTTCTGAAATTTAGGTGTTTGTTCTCTGCCTTTGAAAGCCTATTTCCACGGAGGACAGAAGAAAATGTATATATGCTGGTTAGCATTGTAAATGTGTGGCCACGTCTGTGGTAGAAAAAAAAGCCTATTTTCCGAGGCGTTTTGATGTAAGACGTTTCCTCGGTTCAGGCTTCCATCAAGTTTTATATTTTTTCCAAAATGTTTCTGGGTTTCTGTCGTCCGTTTTGGTTTGCCTTACTAGATTATCTCCTTTTCTGACGTGATCTGTTTTGCATAAATCCAATAACTCGTCCTGTAATACCTCTGTAGTCTTCGGCGCCGGTCAGTTGTGTATTATAAGTTGTAGGAGTTTTTTTTTTTTTTTTTTTTTTTTTGAGATATATACAAGAGTTGTTACATTCTTGTACAGCCACTAGTACGCGTAGCGTTTCGGGCAGGTCCCTGGAATACGATCCCCTGCCGCGAAGAATCGTTGTTACAACCAAGTACACATTTTACTGTTGCGTTAAACAGAGGCTACAGTTAAGGAATTGCGCCCAGTAAATCCTCCCCGGCCAGGATACGAACCCATGACATAGCGCTCGCGGAACGCCAGGCGAGTGTCTTACCACTACACCACGGAGACTGTAACTGTTGTTTGCGACTGTAACGGTTGTTGCATCTTGTTTACAGTGTTGCGAGTGCAACAGTGGCTGCCGGGTGTAGGAACATCATGTGTGATCAGGTGACAGGATGAACAACCCAGCGGGTTTTCTTCCTATTGGGGAGTGTTGTACATGCTGCTATGGCGGTATGTCCACTCACAGGATGAGTGGCGCTGCCCAATACTGTCACTATGGCGGTGTGTCCACTCACAGGATGAGTGGGGCTGCCCAATACTGTCACTATGGCGGTGTGTCCACTCACAGGATGAGTGGCGCTGCCCAATACTGTCACTATGGCGTTATGTCCACTCACAAGATGACTGACGCTGCCCAATACTGTCACTATGGCGGTGTGTCCACTCACAAGATGAGTGACGCTGCCCAATACTGTCACTATGGCGGTATGTCCACTCACAAGATGATTGACGCTGCCCAATACTGTCACTATGGCGGTGTGTCCACTCACAAGATGAGTGGCGCTGCCCAATACTGTCACTATGGCGGTGTGTCCACTCACAAGATGAGTGGCGCTGCCCAATACTGTCACTATGGCGGTGTGTCCACTCACAAGATGAGTGGCGCTGCCCAATACTGTCACTATGGCGGTGTGTCCACTCACAAGATGAGTGGCGCTACCCAATACTGTCACTATGGCGGTGTGTCCACTCACAAGATGAGTGGCGCTGCCCAATACTGTCACTATGGCGGTGTGTCCACTCACAAGATGAGTGGCGCTACCCAATACTGTCACTATGGCGGTGTGTCCACTCACAAGATGAGTGGCGCTGCCCAATACTGTCACTATGGCGGTGTGTCCACTCACAAGATGAGTGGCGCTGCCCAATACTGTCACTATGGCGGTGTGTCCACTCACAAGATGAGTGGCGCTACCCAATACTGTCACTATGGCGTTATGTCCACTCACAAGATGAGTGGCGCTGCCCAATACTGTCACTATGGCGGTGTGTCCACTCACAAGATGAGTGGCGCTGCCCAATACTGTCACTATGGCGGTGTGTCCACTCACAAGATGAGTGGCGCTGCCCAATACTGTCACTATGGCGGTGTGTCCACTCACAAGATGAGTGGCGCTGCCCAATACTGTCACTATGGCGGTGTGTCCACTCACAAGATGAGTGACGCTGCCCAATAAACTCGCCCCTCCAGGCAAAATTTAAAATTTAAATGTGTGATCAGACATAGGAATATGTTCCTTCATGCATTTGTCTATGGTATTTATCCCTTTATTTAGTTCTGTATTTATACTTGGTTTCGTAGCCTCTAAAAGTCTGTGACACTGATTTCCTGTGCGCTGCTTTTGTGTGATCCTCAGTCAGTGTTTGTGTTTTGGAGTCTTGAATGGACTTCTACCCGATTGTTTCTCTGACCCGCCTCTTCCTCCACTCTACCCTCTCCCTCCATTCCCTCCCTGTCCCCTCTCGCCCCCTTTTCTCTCACCCTCTCCTCACCACCACCCACCACAAACATTGTGTAAGCCACACCACCCACCACAAACGCTGTGTAAGCCACACCACCTACCACAAACATTGTTTAAGCCACACCACCCACCACAAACGCTGTGTAAGCCACACCACCCACCACAAACGTTGTGTAAGCCACAACACCCACCACAAACGCTGTGTAAGCCACACCACCCACCACAAACATTGTGTAAGCCACACCACCTACCACAAACATTGTTTAAGCCACACCACCCACCACAAACGTTGTGTAAGCCACACCACCAGCCACCACAAACGTTGTGTAAGCCACACCACCCACCACAAACGTTGTGTAAGCCACACCAGCCACCACAAACGTTGTGTAAGCCACACCACCAGCCACCACAAACGTTGTGTAAGCCACACCACCCACCACAAACGTTGTGTAAGCCACACCACCCACCACAAACGTTGTGTAAGCCACACCACCCACCACAAACGTTGTGTAAGCCACACCACCCACCACAAACGTTGTGTAAGCCACACCAGCCACCACAAACGTTGTGTAAGCCACACCACCCACCACAAACGTTGTGTAAGCCACACCACCCACCACAAACGTTGTGTAAGCCACACCACCCACCACAAACGTTGTGTAAGCCACACCAGCCACCACAAACGTCGTGCAAGCCACACCACCCACCACAAATACAGGAGGACAGATTGTAAGCACGGACTATGAGTGAGTTGTGGGGGGATGATGAGATATGAGGGAGGGTTTACGAGGGTGAAGATAGGTTATGAGGGAGGGTTTGCGAGGGGTGAACGAGTAATGAGAATTACCAGGCTGTTCCCTGCCCCCCATCGCTTCAATCACGGTAAAATAACATAAACTGTTGTCACTAGAGCTTCCTTGATCATGGCAGTGTTCCGGCCAATTTTATTAGTGTTTCAGTCAGTGTTCCGGCCGGTGTTCCAGCCAGTGTTCCGGCCGGTGTTCCAGCCAGTGTTCCGGCCGGTGTTCCAGCCAGTGTTCCGGCCGGTGTTCCAGCCAGTGTTCCGGCCGGTGTTCCAGCCAGTGTTCCGGCCGGTGTTCCAGTCAGTGTTCCGGCCGGTGTTCCAGCCAGTGTTCCGGCCGGTGTTCCAGCCAGTGTTCCGGCCGGTGTTCCAGTCAGTGTTCCGGCCGGTGTTCCAGCCAGTGTTCCGGGCAGTAAAGTGCTCCAGTCAGTGTACCAGCACAGCCACACTGCGCCTCCCGCCTCAACACGTGAAACTCGCCACGTTTGGTCCCCATCGATTATGACAACTACGCAATACGCCATTTTCCTCCCGCACTTCTCACCCCCTCCCCCCCTACCCATGACGCTCTCTCTTGCCCCTCCTTCTCTCCCTCCCTCCCTCCCACACTCCTCACCCCTACTACCCTTGACTTGACTCGAACTTGAAGCAAGAACTTGACTCTTGCCCCTCGTCTCCCTCCCTCCCTTTCTCCTCACCCGCTACCCCTTCACGCTCTCTTACTCCTCCTCCTCCCGCTCCCTCCCTCTCTCTCCCTCCTCCGCACCTCACCCTTCTACCCGTGACGCACTCTCCCTGCCTCTCGCCTTCTCCTTCCTTCTCTGTGTCTCTCTTCCTTCCTACTCCTGCCCCCTCCCCTCTTTCCGCTGACACGGCGATGTCAGCGGAAAGATACATGACACATATATATACATGACACTATACATGACACTGCCCAATACACACGGCGATGCTCACTATACATGACACTGTCCAACACAGAGTCAAAGCTCATTACTTTTTGGGGTAGGGGTGGGGGGGGGTGGAGTAAAGAGGGAGGAGAGGCATAGGTGAAGGGAAGTATAGAAGTGGGAAATACAGTGAGAGTTATGACAGGAGGCGGGCTGTCCGCCTTGCTGACACCATGTGTGGGTGTTGGCAGCTAAGCTAAGCTGGCTCCCTCTTGTCAGGGAGCTGTGAGTGTGTGAGAGGTTCTTCACTTGTGTTTCACCATATATGGATGTCCATAGATGAATACTGTGTAGCATTCATATATACACACTCCGATGCTTCCACACATGTTGCTCTGTTTAAGGTTATTAACTTTTTTATTATTATTATTATTTATTGATTGATTTATACATACATACATACATACATACATAGGAGGGGTACCACCTCTGGTGCAAGTGTAGGGACCCATAGCCTCGGAGAAGAAACTAAAGAGTACTCAGTATACATACATGGTCCTCATGGATCCTTGTGGATCCTCCCTGAACACTTTGATATTTTCTTTTCCTACCACCCCTATTCTTTTGGTATGTGTGTATATTTATCTAACTTTATTTGAAAATGTCATTACACAAAAAAGTTACAATATTGATACATACATATATATACATTTATATACACACAAACATATATACTAAATTTTTAGCTCACTACGCATCACCTGGCTTACTACGCATCGTCAGTGACCCTCCTACCCCTGGCTCCCTCCCCTAGGTCCTCTGCTCTCCCAGTGACAGCACCAGTACCCACATGTCCACTCTTCTGTACCACCAAAATAGTGCACATTCTACACCAGTGGAACTATAAATGGTTTAACAATGAACAGAGTATACCATAACCCTCTCCTATATGCTAGGCCTAGGAAGAGTTAGATATTGATTACTTTCTTGGGGCCTTTTTTTAAGTTAATAGTACAAAATGTGGATTTTTTTTAGGGAGTACAACAGTATGTACTTTGTACTCGCGTCCATAGTAGCTATAGGTACTATCACTAATGCAGGACAGGTGGATCCACCACTGCTGAAAACTTCGTGGCGAAGTGGTAAGCGCAGTTAGGTCACAACTGAAAGGTCGCGGGGTTAGGCTCCTATGGGAGGACAGAAGCGTTTTGACAAACGCTTCCTTTCGTCAAGATGCCTGTCACTAGACCTGTCTGCCCAGTACCCTGAAGACAAACTGGCACTTCACCCTGGCCCAGTCCACGAAGACTGCCCAGCTCCAGTCCCCTTGATAACCAACCCACACCACATTAAATGGAGACACGACGACGTTTCGGTCCGTCCTGGACCATTATCAAGACGTATGTGCACGACGTTATAATGGTCCAGGACGGACCGAAACGTCTTCGTTTCTCTATCTTCTGATGTGTGGTCTGGTCCTCAAGTCTTCACCACCGTTGTGACTCGATGTCTGCACTCAGTCCCCCCCTTCCTGCACGTATTTCATCTAGCAAGGAGCTTCCGCAGATTCAGCGAAGAGAGAAGAGTTACCCTTCAGGAATCCTTCACTCCGGGGGCCCCTTTTCACCTCACCACACGATCCCTGACCTCTATACTTTCTCCCCCTCTCCCCTTACCTCTACAAGACCTTACCCAGATGCACACTTGTCACAGGCGATACTGTATCTCTGCTGACGCTGCCCTTCAGACGGTTTTCCTCGATGCTTCAGCACCTGCCTAATCCTACTTAATTATACCCTTTTACACGGGAGAATTTTGGCTCTAAAGTGACTGTTATCCGACTGTCACTTTTTATAAAGTTGTGATTTATTACTGGACATCTTAATATGCCAACAATGAGGTTTAGTTTCAATGTGTTTGGCGGTGAAGAAGTGCTGGAGGAGTGTATTAGTGTTGGTGAGGGTGTTATCATGGGAGGGCGTGTAGCCTACTCGTACACGGAGCTCCTCAATGGTCACTACAGCTCGCCCAAGGTGTAGTGACCATTGTAAGCTGTAGCGACCACTGTAAGCTGTAATGACCACCCCCCCCCCCCCCGGCTTGGCTCCATCTCCATAACATTGTCACCAAAACACAAGGTAATATTAACGTACCTTAAAACTGTCGGAGTTGTGTCCCTCGACGAGCTGTTATCCCTTACCTGTAATGGCATCAAAGACAATTATTATTAACAGTGAACAACTTACAGCATTTCAATTCTCACACAGCACAAATAAAGCATATAAACAATCACATTTTTATCCATATGCATCAATAGCTATAAAAGATCACGTGTATTCAGTGATGGGGGCCCAGACGCTTGTGGCCAGCCTCACTAAACTTTGCAGGGTGACGGGTCTTTGGTCGTCGACCGTCATAGTCGGCCAGGGGTCGAGCCCCATGCCACCCCTTTACGTGAAATGATAAATGATGCTAATTTCCAATCTCACTAAATACCTGACTCCATCCTCACTAAGATTCATCTAAAACATTACTTTACACGTGATCAAATGTTACTTTCCCTCATGTAGTTTATCTGTTAAAACTGTAACGATGTTTACTAAACACTGAGATGAAGGAAAGTGGTGAAGTGAAGGGTAGGGAAGGTGGTGAAGGGTAGGGAAGGTGGTGAAGGGGAGGGAAGGTGGTGAAGGGGAGGGAAGGTGGTGAAGGGGAGGGAAGGTGGTGAAGGGTAGGGAAGGTAGTGAAGGGTAGGGAAGGTGGTGAAGGGTAGGGAAGGTGGTGAAGGGTAGGGAAGGTGGTGAAGGGGAGGGAAGGTGGTGAAGGGGAGGGAAGGTGGTGAAGGGGAGGGAAGGTGGTGAAGGGTAGGGAAGGTAGTGAAGGGTAGGGAAGGTGGTGAAGGGTAGGGAAGGTGGTGAAGGGTAGGGAAGGTGGTGAAGGGTAGGGAAGGTGGTGAAGGGTAGGGAAGGTGGTGAAGGGTAGGGAAGGTGGTGAAGGGTAAGGAAGGTGGTGAAGGGGAGGGAAGGTGGTGAAGGGGAGGGAAGGTGGTGAAGGGGAGGGAAGGTGGTGAAGGGGAGGGAAGGTGGTGAAGGGTAGGGATGGTGGTGAAGGGTAGGGATGGTGGTGAAGGGTAGGGAAGGTGGTGAAGGGGAGGGAAGGTGGTGAAGGGGAGGGAAGGTGGTGAAGGGTAGGGAAGGTGGTGAAGGGTAGGGAAGGTGGTGAAAGGTAGGGAAGGTGGTGAAGGGTAGGGAAGGTGGTGAAGGGTAGGGAAGGTGGTGAAGGGTAGGGAAGGTGGTGAAGGGGAGGGAAGGTGGTGAAGGGGAGGGAAGGTGGTGAAGGGTAGGGATGGTGGTGAAGGGTAGGGAAGGTGGTGAAGGGTAGGGAAGGTGGTGAAGGGGAGGGAAGGTGGTGAAGGGTAGGGAAGGTGAAGGGTAGGGAAGGTGGTGAAGGGGAGGGAAGGTGGTGAAGGGTAGGGAAGGTGGTGAAGGGTAGGGAATGTAACAAACTAGGCTGTTGTAAGAATTATCCAGAGGGGTTTATCGACAAAAGAGAATGGGAAGCTGAGCCGCATGGTGACCTGACCCCCAGGGGAATTCGCGGTGGAAATAACCAACGCTTTGTTCATAGCTGCGTATAATGAATCATCCTATAGTATTCAGTAATTTAGAGAAAATTAGCCTTTATTCATTTTGCATTAAAATTGTATTGTATAATAGTACTGGATACAATATCAAGAGTATTCTAATTATTGAGTTTAAGTCACCATCAGTGACGTCACGAATCAGATCTAACTTCTAAAGCGGAGTGACCGGCGGTCATAGGTCAGCAGGGTTGACATGTCTAATATTTCTCAAAGTTTTAATAACCATTTTTGTGATCGGGAACAGCTCTGCCGTTAGATGTTTGTAATTTAATTCAGTAAAATAATTCAACCAGTCTGGATCAATTAAGTACAACAGAGGTTAATTGTTATAACTTAAACCTTGCTAGTAACTGGGTAGGACTTTGACTAGGCGGAAGGATACAATACTGTCTGGGGTAGTCCAGACAAGGAAAAAATCAGTGTGGAAACGGTAGCAGCTGGGATAAGAGGCCAACCATCTTACCTCTCCCCAAGACCAGCCCCAACATCTAGAGCTGTGGTCGCCCAAGGTATAGTTGCTGTTGTTAATTATAGGGATAGTCTTCTCATTTGCCACTCAGGTCAAGTAGGGAGTGTTAAAGTGATAGGGAGTGAACATTTTTAGATTTTGTTTTAGTTTTTCTTTTAATAAATTAAATTTGTTAATATTTTTGCATTTCATTATTTCCATGTGTTTTTTTTGTGTAAACTTGTCCTGGTCACGTGGTCCACACGAGGCAGAGTTGTATTGGGCGCCGATTCTAACATCGAGTCGGAATTATCATTACCGTGTAATTTATTCCACACTCAAGGTCATCGTATATAGTGGGGATCAAGCCCCAAGGTTGAGTAATTAGCGTGATCGATCCAGACCTCGATCATTGCTCTGTAGAGCTGGTCTGGTGGTGGCAGCATAGAGGCGACTCTAGGGTTTTGCTCAGAGCTTAGCTCACGTCATACTGGGTGTAGAATCCTAAGTCGGTCAATCGTCTTAGGACCACGTGGCGTGGAGTTGGCTTTGGTAAAAGTTTTGGAGTCCCTTGGTAGAGAATAAAAAGTAAGAATACGGGTAGAGGGAGTAGAAGGTAGAGAAGTAAAGAGAGAGGAACCAAACCCGTGTTACAATGGTGGCAGCGGTGGGAAGGGGAAGGTAGTGAAGGGTAGGGAAGATGGTGAAGAGTAGGGAAGGTGGTGAAGGGTAGGGAAGGTGGTGAAGGGTAGGGAAGGTGGTGAAGGGTAGGGAAGGTGGTGAAGGGTAGGGAAGGTGGTGAAGGGTAGGGAAGGTGGTGAAGGGTAGGGAAGGTGGTGAAGGGTAGGGAAGGTGGTGAAGGGTAGGGAAGATGGTGAAGAGTAGGGAAGGTGGTGAAGGGTAGGGAAGGTGGTGAAGGGTAGGGAAGGTGGTGAAGGGTAGGGAAGGTGGTGAAGGGTAGGGAAGGTGGTGAAGGGTAGGGAAGGTGGTGAAGGGTAGGGAAGGTGGTGAAGGGTAGGGAAGGTGGTGAAGGGTAAGGAAGGTGGTGAAGGGTAGCAAAGGTGAAGGGTAGGGGAAGGTAGTGAAGGGTAGGGAAGATGGTGAAGAGTAGGGAAGGTGGTGAAGGGTAGGAAAGGCGATGAAGGGTAGGGAAGGTGGTGAAGGATAGGGAAGGTGATGAAGGGTAGGGAAGGTGGTGAAGGGTAGGAAAGGCGATGAAGGGTAGGGAAGGTGGTGAAGGATAGGGAAGATGGTGAAGGGTAGGGAAGGTGGTGAAGGATAGGGAAGGTGATGAAGGGTAGGGAAGGTGGTGAAGGGTAGGGAAGGTGGTGAAGGATAGAGAAGGTGATGAAGGGCGCAAGGTTACAGTGATGAGGACGGTCATGTGCAGTGTGCAAGGTTAGTGTTGCAGGTAGCATGTAACCAACGTGGTCGTCACACTGATAATGACTGTATAATAGAGATAGCTACAGTAATGAAGATCAGTGTGTAGTGAAGACGCTGCCCTGTCGTCCGAGCAACGCCTGCCAAGTTAAACATAAAATACCTGTACAGGTATAAATGACATTTGAGGCTGGAGGAGCAGCTTACCTTGACAAGAAAGATGAGGGCGCTGGGCGGTATGCCTCGTCCAGTGGGGCCAGACTTGGGGCGGGAGACTCACCTACATAGGAAGTGGTGTTTCCTGCCTTCGTCTCACGCTTATTCCTCACAGAAGACGTTAATGTCATTCCTAGAGAAACAAGGAATAATTAAAACACTTGCAGAGCTTATGAGATGATGATGATGATTTTGCAGAAACACTTGAGACGTTCCTGTCACAGTAACACCTGAGACATTTCTGTAACTAAAACCTTAATGATCTGACCCGCCAGGGTGAAGGGTTGTATTCGCTCGAAGCCAGCTGGTGCTTCATCCACCCCGTCCCCTAAACAAAACAAAATGCTTGTTAATCCAGCCACAACACCCAATGTTTTATTATTAATGAAAATCGCTTTACACGCGACTCACAACTAATGACGTTCGAAGTTCTCAAACTTTGCTTTGTTTTCTTTCTGTGTTCGAATTGTACATAAATGTTTCACCCAGGTACTACGAACACAAATAATTACCAACAGAACTTAAACATCTAACCTACCCTACGCTTATACCTTGAGGTGCTTCCGGGGCTTAGTGTCCCCGTGGCCCGGTCGTCGACCAGGCCTCCAGGTATGCATGTAAGCTATGCATACAATTCTAAAAATAAACATGTTAATATATATTTTAAAAAATTAACAGACTGAATGCTGATGGCGATCATTTTCTTTATATATATATATATATATATATATATATATATATATATATATATATATACAAGAGTTCTTACATTCTTGTACAGTCACCAGCGTTTCGGGCAAGTCTTTAATCCTAATTTTCATACACACACATCCCCAGGAAGCAGTCCGTAGCAGCTGTCTAACTCCCAGGTACCTATTTACTACTAGGTGAACACTTGCATCAGGGTGAAAGAAACTCTGCCTATTTGCTTCTGCCTAATTTTAACATACACAGTATGTTAAAATGTATGAATACGTCTGGGGAGGACGGCCGCTGCTTTAAACAGCCTAGTGAGGACGGGTTGAAATAAAAATAATTACCAATACAACCTAAACACTTAACCTAACCAATCTCCTAATCTAGGCTCAATTATACATCAAATTCTAATATATATATATATATATATATATATATATATATATATATATATATATATATATATATATATATATCGTACCTAGTAGCCAGAACGCACTTCTCAGCCTATTATGCAAGGCCCGATTTGCCTAATAAGCCAAGTTTTCATGAATTGTTTTTCGACTACCTAACCTACCTAACCTAACCTAACATTTTCAGCTACCTAACCTAACCTAACCTATAGAGATAAGTTAGGTTAGGTTAGGTAGGGTTGGTTAGGTTCGGTCATATATCTACGTTAATTTTAACTCCAATAAAAAAAATTACCTCATACATAATCAAATGGGTAGCTTTATCATTTCATAAGAAAAAAATTAGTGAAAATATATTAATTCAGGAAAACTTGGCATATTAGGCAAATCGGGCCTTGCATAGTAGGCTGACAAGTGCGTTCTGGCTACTAGGTACGACATATATATATATATATATATATATATATATATATATATATATATATATATATATATATATATATATATATATATATATATATATATATATATATCTATATATATATATATATATATATATATATATCTATATATATATCTATATATATATATATCTATATATATCTATATATATATATCTATATATATATCTATATATATATCTATATATATATATATATCTATATATATATATCTATATATATATATATCTATATATATATCTATATATCTATATATATATATATATATATATATATATATATATATATATATATATATATATATATAACTGAAAACTCACACCCCAGAAGTGACTCGAACCCATACTGCCAGGAGCAACGCAACTGGTATGTACAGGGACGCCTTAATCCGCTTGACCATCACGACCGAACATAAGGAAGTGATAGCCGAAGCTATTTGAACCACTTCCCCGCCGGCACTCGGATAGTAATCTTGGGCATAGCATTTTATCAAATCACCTCATTCTTTGGGGCACACGTGAGGAACACAAATGCAAACAAGCCTGAATGGTCCCCAGGACTATATACAACTGAAAACTCACACCCCAGAAGTGACTCGAACCCATACTGCCAGGTATGGTTTGATAAAATGCTATGCCCAAGATTACTATCCGAGTGCCGGCGGGGAAGTGGTTCAAATAGCTTCGGCTATCACTTCCTTATGTCCGGTCGTGATGGTCAAGCGGATTAAGGCGTCCCTGTACATACCAGTTGCGTTGCTCCTGGCAGTATGGGTTCGAGTCACTTCTGGGGTGTGAGTTTTCAGTTGTATATAGTCCTGGGGACCATTCAGGCTTGTTTGCATTTGTGTTCCTCACGTGTGCCCCAAAGAATGAGGTGATTTGATAAAATGCTATGCCCAAGATTACTATCCGAGTGCCGGCGGGGAAGTGGTTCAAATAGCTTCGGCTATCACTTCCTTATGTCCGGTCGTGATGGTCAAGCGGATTAAGGCGTCCCTGTACATACCAGTTGCGTTGCTCCTGGCAGTATGGGTTCGAGTCACTTCTGGGGTGTGAGTTTTCAGTTGTATATAGTCCTGGGGACCATTCAGGCTTGTTTGCATATATATATATATATATATATATATATATATATATATATATATATATATATATATATATATATATATATATATATATATATATATATATGTCGTACCTAGTAGCCAGAACGCACTTCTCAGCCTACTATGCAAGGCCCGATTTGCCTAATAAGCCATGTTTTCCTGAATTAATATATTTTCTCTAATTTTTTTCTTATGAAATGATAAAACTACCCTTTTCATTATGTATGAGGTCAATTTTTGTTATTGGAGTTAAAATTAACTTAGATATATGACCGAACCTAATCAACCCTACCTAACCTAACCTAACCTATCTTTACAGGTTAGATTAGGTTAGGTAGCCGAAAAAGTTAGGTTAGGTTAGGTTAGGTAGTCGAAAAACAATTCATGAAAACTTGGCTTATTAGGCAAATCGGGCCTTGCATAATAGGCTGAGAAGTGCGTTCTGGCTACTAGGTACGACATATATATATATATATATATATATATATATATATATATATATATATATATATATATATATATATATATATATATATATAAACGTTGTGCGATTTTGTAATTAGTGTAATATATTCTTCAGTTATTCAATTCTTTTCTTCACCTAAAAACAACATGACTTCTCTAGCTGAACCCTGATACAAGAGCATTAGTAAGAGGGATAGAAGCCCTAAATCAGAAAATAGTAAATACGGAATATGCTGTCATAGTCAATGAGACATGCATAAAAGAAAACCTGCTGCCAGTATACACCAATATATATATATATATTATATATATATATATATATATATATATATATATATATATATATATATATATATATATATATATATATATACCATTAATTTACATTAGAAAATGTTAAAATTTTAATACACGCAACATTAAAATTTATGAATGCGTATATGAGGTCTTCATAGCCTGAGGTAGGGTTAAAGAGTCCATACTCATAAACACCACCCATCCTAGGGCTATCATCCAAGCTGCAACCAATTCAATTTCTTTCTTTATTATGCACCCAATACACACACTCGTCAGTTTTAACGTTATGGTGTATTCAAAATCGGTATTTTATGAATATAAATTAATTATGATATATTAGAATTGTATGTAATGTTAGGTTGTTGTTTAAGATTCGCTACCCGAAACAAAAAGTTCCAAGCAGCACGGGCTATGGTGAGCCCGCAGTGTTTTATTGTTAGGTATTATTACGAGCTCAAACTACACTTCCGTTTCTATCCCTTCCCTCTCATACTTAAGATACTCCCTTCTCTCCCCATACTTCCCTTCTCTCCCCTGTCTCTCACACGCTTTCATTCTTCTGCCCCCTCTCTTGCACTCCCATTCCCCTGCCCCCTTCTCTTACACTTCCCTTTCACTTCTCTCTCAAGCACTTCCCTTTCTCTCCCGTCTCTTTCTCATACTACAATTCCTATGAATCTCTTTACCGTTTAGCCTCGTCTTACCACTCTTTCACACTTCCCTTGATCTTCCTCTTGCACTTCTGCGCTCCCTTCTGTCACCCCCCCCCCTTCTCTCACCCCCTCCCTTCTCTCACCCCCCCTTCTCTCACCCCCTCCCTTCTCTCAACCCCCCCCCTTCTCTCTCTCTCTCCCTCCCCCCCTCCTTCCTCTCCCAGGCTCCAGCACCAGAGACAAAGACAAGTGGCGGGTCTGGCCATCTCCCAAATTCCATTTCCTCTCGTGAACCTTTCCTCTCCTCCTTCTCTTTGGTTCCCCTTCCCTCTCCTTGTCTCTCCTTCCTCCTCGTACCCCTTCCCTCTCTCACACTCTAGTAGGCCTTTCCCATTATACTAAATACTCCTGTTTCATTTTATTTATTTTCAGATTCTTCGATCATTATTTACCTCTTACTCTTCCTTTTTCTATATTTCCATTTTCTTTATTTAATCGTCTATGGTTCATTTCTACCCTCCCTCATTTTTCATCCATATCTCCCTCATTATCTATTTACCCCTATTATCTATTCACTTGGACTGGTCGGTACAGCGGAGGGTTCGCTTCTTGTAGGTCAGCATCCAATCCCTGATGGCCCACGTGATTGGGCACAATTCCTTCCCTGCACCCACCCCCAGATATTTGTCCTCATATTCCCCGCCAAGTCCTATTTTTCTCCTCCCTCCCTCCCAATACCTCCTTCAATCGCACCATTCTATTTGTCCCATCATCCTTCTCTCCCCTTTCCTCTTCTGCCCTCTCTCCCTCATCCACTCAGACAACGTTACCCAGTTTCCTCTCAGGACTGAGGGAGGACCCGACTCCGCCTCTACCTCGATCTATCAGCTCGTGCTGGCTTGGGGGAGATGATATGGTGAGAGAAAGAGAGAGAGAGAGAGAGAGAGAGAGAGAGAGAGAGAGAGAGAGAGAGAGAGAGAGAGAGAGAGAGAGAGAGAGAGAGAGAGAGAGAGAGAGAGAGAGAGGTGTGAGAGAGAGAGAGGGGGAGAAAGAGGGAGGGAGTGAGAGGGAAGAAGGGGGAGAGGGATGGGGAAGGAGAAAAAGGGGGAGAGGGAGAGAGAGGGGAGAGGAGAGGAGAGGGAGGGGGAGGGGAGGGGAGGGGAGTGGAGAGGAGAGGGGAGTGGAGAGGAGAGGGAGAGGAAGGCGGAGGGTTCTTGGAATTTGAATTTTCATTTAATTGATTTGTTCAGATCAGAAACCTATGTTCATGGGCAGCACAAATTGTGGACCAGACTGTGCGACACAGTGGTTGCCAGGATCAGGTTGGGTTACCGTTACCTGGTGACGGCTACAGGTGACGGATATCCTAATCCTGAGCACTCCAGGTGCAAACTCTGTGAGCAGGAACTGGGTAGTGATCTTGCACACTACATCAGTTATCTTATAAATGCCCAGATATCAAACCATTCAGACCCGTTGGTATGAGGTACCTGGAGCTTTACAATTAGTTTATTCACTCTCGTGTTCTTGAAGATATCCTCATATTGCACCTAAAATTTGCCAGTGCAGGCTACTGAACATATGGCCCTGTATGGCTAACCATCCTGCGAGATGGGGACTTTCAGTATCACTGTTACCTTATTCACTCTTGTGTTCATGATATCTTATTTTTTTTTCTTTACTTAAGAAAATACAATATAAATTACATATACATAAGTTTTACAAGGCAATTATACATTACAATTCTTAGTGAACAAGTGTTTCAGTAGTACAGAACAAGATCTTTAAAAAAAAAAAACCTGAATGTTATACTTATTTACCTATAAACGATTTACAAAAATTGGAGAATAAATTTACATTAAAATACAGGGGAAATTATTACATTTTTATATATTTTATACAATTCTCAGTAAGCAAATTTTCCATATCATCAGCGAACATGAACCTTAAACCCCAAATGTTATACTTGATCCTGCAATGCATCCAGAGTCTGCCAGTGAAGACTATTGATCACTTGCCTCTTTATGACTAACCATCCTGTGTGATGGGAATTTTAGCATCACGTAGCTAGCTATTTGTGACACGCTGTACTGCCCTTCATATAGGCTAGGGCAGCTGCACAAATGCACATGTACCTAAATGTGTTAATAAAAAATACAAAAGGTCTATTAGCTAATGCGAGGGCTATTTTCCTATTTATATGTAGCCACGCACAACCACCAACCACTCCCTCTTGTGGGTGTGTGTGTTCAAGCACTCCCTCTCGTGCGTGTGTTCAAGCACTCCCTCTCGTGTGTGTGTTCAACCACTCCCTCTCGTGTGTGTGTGTTCAAGCACTCCCTCTCGTGTGTGTGTTCAACCACTCCCTCTCGTGTGTGTGTGTTCAAGCACTCCCTCTCGTGTGTGTGTGTGTTCAAGCACTCCCTCTCGTGTGTGTGTTCAAGCACTCCCTCTCGTGTGTGTGTTCAAGCACTCCCTCTCGTGTGTGTGTTCAAGCACTCCCTCTCGTGTGTGTGTGTGTTCAAGCACTCCCTCTCGTGTGTGTGTTCAAGCACTCCCTCTCGTGTGTGTGTGTGTTCAAGCACTCCCTCTCGTGTGTGCGTGTGTTCAAGCACTCCCTCTCGTGTGTGTGTGTTCAAGCACTCCCTCTCGTGTGTGTGTGTGTTCAAGCACTCCCTCTCGTGTGTGTGTGTGTTCAAGCACTCCCTCTCGTGTGTGTGTGTGTTCAAGCACTCCCTCTCGTGTGTGTGTGTGTTCAAGCACTCCCTCTCGTGTGTGTGTGTTCAAGCACTCCCTCTCGTGTGTGTGTGTGTTCAAGCACTCCCTCTTGTGTGTGTGTGTTCAAGCACTCCCTCTCGTGTGTGTGTGTGTTCAAGCACTCCCTCTCGTGTGTGTGTGTGTTCAAGCACTCCCTCTCGTGTGTGTGTGTTCAAGCACTCCCTCTCGTGTGTGTGTGTTCAAGCACTCCCTCTCGTGTGTGTGTTCAAGCACTCCCTCTCGTGTGTGTGTTCAAGCACTCCCTCTCGTGTGTGTGTTCAAGCACTCCCTCTCGTGTGTGTGTTCAAGCACTCCCTCTCGTGTGTGTGTTCAAGCACTCCCTCTCGTGTGTGTGTTCAAGCACTCCCTCTCGTGTGTGTGTTCAAGCACTCCCTCTCGTGTGTGTGTTCAAGCACTCCCTCTCGTGTGTGTGTGTTCAACCACTCCCTCTTGTGTGTGTGTGTTCAACCACTCCCTCTCGTGTGTGTGTTCAACCACTCCCTCTTGTGTGTGTGTGTTCAACCACTCCCTCTCGTGTGTGTGTGTGTTCAAGCACTCCCTCTCGTGTGTGTGTGTTCAAGCACTCCCTCTCGTGTGTGTGTGTTCAAGCACTCCCTCTCGTGTGTGTGTTCAAGCACTCCCTCTCGTGTGTGTGTTCAAGCACTCCCTCTCGTGTGTGTGTGTTCAAGCACTCCCTCTCGTGTGTGTGTTCAAGCACTCCCTCTCGTGTGTGTGTTCAAGCACTCCCTCTCGTGTGTGTGTTCAAGCACTCCCTCTCGTGTGTGTGTTCAAGCACTCCCTCTCGTGTGTGTGTTCAAGCACTCCCTCTCGTGTGTGTGTTCAAGCACTCCCTCTCGTGTGTGTGTTCAAGCACTCCCTCTCGTGTGTGTGTTCAAGCACTCCCTCTCGTGTGTGTGTTCAAGCACTCCCTCTCGTGTGTGTGTTCAAGCACTCCCTCTCGTGTGTGTGTGTTCAACCACTCCCTCTTGTGTGTGTGTGTTCAACCACTCCCTCTCGTGTGTGTGTTCAAGCACTCCCTCTTGTGTGTGTGTGTTCAACCACTCCCTCTCGTGTGTGTGTGTGTTCAAGCACTCCCTCTCGTGTGTGTGTGTTCAAGCACTCCCTCTCGTGTGTGTGTGTTCAAGCACTCCCTCTCGTGTGTGTGTTCAAGCACTCCCTCTCGTGTGTGTGTTCAAGCACTCCCTCTCGTGTGTGTGTTCAAGCACTCCCTCTCGTGTGTGTGTTCAACCACTCCCTCTCGTGTGTGTGTTCAAGCACTCCCTCTCGTGTGTGTGTTCAAGCACTCCCTCTCGTGTGTGTGTTCAAGCACTCCCTCTCGTGTGTGTGTTCAAGCACTCCCTCTCGTGTGTGTGTTCAACCACTCCCTCTCGTGTGTGTGTGTTCAACCACTCCCTCTTGTGTGTGTGTGTTCAACCACTCCCTCTCGTGTGTGTGTGTTCAACCACTCCCTCTTGTGTGTGTGTGTTCAACCACTCCCTCTTGTGTGTGTGTGTTCAACCACTCCCTCTCGTGTGTGTGTGTGTGTGTGTGTGTGTGTGTGTGTGTGTGTGTGTGTGTGTGTGTGTGTGTGTGTGTGTGTGTGTGTGTGTGTGTGTGTGTGTGTTCAACCACGCTCACTCATATCTGTCCAATCTTGCAACTTTCCATTGAGTATGCTAGTGGTAACTTGCTCAACAAGTTACAAAGCAGCAGTGTAATGCTGGCTTTTAACTTGCTGAGCACTTCTGCTATCCAATCTCCGTGTCTACCTACTTATTTTATAAATAAAAAATTATCCAATTTGAGTATTTTTCTTGTGGTCGATCTTGGGTTAATATTTTTAGCATCCAATTAATATCTTTCTCGATGAACTGTTTAATCCACGCAAACACTTCGCTCAAGCCAGGGAGCCGGTCGGCCGAGCGGACAGCACGCTGGACTTGTGATCCTGTGGTCCTGGGTGTGATCCCAGGCGCCGGCGAGAAACAATGGGCAGAGTTTCTTTCACCCTATGCTCCTGTTACCTAGCAGTAAAATAGGTACCTGGGTGTTAGTCAGCTGTCACGGGCTGCTTCCTGGGGGTGGAGGCCTGGTCGAGGACCGGGCCGCGGGGACACTAAAGCCCCGAAATCATCTCAAGATATGCCCCTCTTAATGGATGCCTTTCTAGACACTGTAGATTAAGTTTTTTTAATCACTCTTCGTGAGGAAGGTTCCTAATTAACCAGCCTTTACTACATAATTTCAAGAGGATTTACAGCCGTACGGTGCCTCACTGTGCACATACTGATCGGATAGTTCGGTGTGTTGAGCAAGAATACCGGACACCAGGCTTCCACTCCTCTCGCTCTTCCGTTCCCTCCTTCCTCATTTATACGGACACTCCCTATCCGGGACGACGCCAAGCCATAAAATCCACAACCTGACAGCTTGACCATATTTGTTTATTTTCTGAGTCAGACATCTGCGAATATTATCATAGTTGTTGAGCAGAAACTCGTTGCAAATTATTTGTTGTGGTTCTTGCCTCACTTATCACTCCATCTAAAATTAATTCATTGCATATTTTAGCACTTACAAACGGCTGGCTTCAACTTATTTACATAGTAACCGAGAGCGATGTTCAAATGCTATGTCTGGTACCTATGTAAACAACTGTGGGTGACATCTACACAGACTGTGAGAAAATCGCCGTTTGGTAGCCTCGCCGCTACACTCTTTCTCTAGACCCCATGGGGGGCGCTACACTCATATTCAAATCCAAATCTCGAAGGATGGTTATTTATACGTGTGATCGGCAGCCGATTCCCGGGGCAAGACAAAAGTATTTGGACAAACCACACACTAGAATGTGAAGGGACGACATTTCGGACCCCCATACCCATCCTGTGGGCGGTAGTGGACCATTCCGTTCTGGAGAATGGTCCAGGACGGACCGAAACGTCTTGTTGTTCGTTGTTTCAGATTTAGCTACTCAGAACGAAGTGACCATGTAGCACAGGCTATGGTGAGCCCCAAACCGAAACGTCGTCCCTTCACTTTCTAGTGTGGGGTTTGTTCAACATATTTCAGCCACGTTACCGTGACTCCTCTTCTGCATATTTGGGCAATTTGTATATATAGATAATCAGGAATCAAACGACTCTTGTGAGTTGCATGGGGAATGAAAGGTCAGTATAGTTAGCCTATGGGGATCTAAATAAGCCTAACAGGGTCCCTGTCCCCGACTAAGGTTAACCATATCCTCAAGAGTACAAGAAATGTTAAGCCCCAAGTAATTCATACCGGTAAGTCTAAAGGGTCATTTTTTATCTTTACTTAATAAAATACAATATAAATCATATATACATAAATTTTACAAGGCAAAACTACATTACATATACAGTAGTATAATTTTCAGTAAACAAGTATTTCATATCATCACAGAGCATGAACTTTAAACCCTAAATGTTATACTTATTTTTCTTTAAATGATTTACATTTTTTAGAGATTATATTTACATTAATTTACAGGGGAAATTATTACAGTCATTCAATCATTTACTGTTGGAGAGTACTTGGAGTAGGCTAGTTCAATTTCATCTTTGTAGCATCCTAATTCGGCTGCTACGATTGCGTCATTATGTGTGTGATTATGATGTTATTTTTCATCGAGATGCTATCCATCAAAAGAGATTCTAAAATCATACAACAGGTAATTATTAAAGTAAGTGATGAATATATTAGCATTGCTTAAAACGCTTGGATGAGGTGAAAATTGGGTCTTCTAATCAAACTTTGCCTCACCTTACCTAACCTAACATAATCTAGTCAAACTTTGCCTAACCTAACCCAACATTACCTAGCCTAGCATAACCTTACCTACATAGCCTATCCAGCTTTACCTACCTAACCTTACCTAGTCTAGCACAGCCTAGTTAAACTACATTGCTTAGCCTACTAACTTTACCTAGGCAACCCTAATGTAACTTAGCTCGATTATTTGACCTAACTTTACCATCTTAGTGTTGGGCCTTAAGGTCACCAATCGGGTTTCGCAAACACTTGGTTAAACAATATTAAAGAAAATTAAATTTTAACCAAGTCAGAAGCTTAATTATTCGTAATTTTAATTATTACATTGTTGCAGCTATATGACGGACTTGCAAAGAAATGAATAAATCCTAGCAATGCTCCTACTCCCCCCCCCCCACCCAATGAGACGTGTATGTGTTACTATAATTAATAATGTTTTTGATCAATACTTAAAGTTAAAGTGCACGACGAAATATTGTCGTGCGTCCTCGACTCCTAGTCGAGGACGGTGAAGGTCAGCTGCAAGTCTGGCCACATCCTGGTATGGAGAGAGGGGGTGTTGTGGGGAGGGGGATGTTGTGGGGAGGGGGATGTTGTGGGGAGGGGGATGTTGTGGGGAGGGGGGTGTTGTAGGGAGGGGGTGTGTTGTGGGGAGGGGGTGTGTTGTGGGGAGGGGGTGTGTTGTGGGGAGGGGGTGTTGTGGGGAGGGGGTGTGTTGTGGGGGGGGGTGTTGACTTAACTGGAGTTCCCCCCCCCCATCATGGAGGGGGCGCTGCTGTAATGGTTATTACCATGCGGAGGATGTGGGGTAGGATTTTCATTTAAAAGTACATCAACATTCTGTACTTCCCGTTTTTATTTATTTGTTTAATGAGTGCTTGTACTGGCTCTGTGGACCGGTCGATCGTCTCACCTCCTGCACAGAGGTTAGTTCATTTATTATGTACCCCATACCCAACCTGTTTGTGGTAGTGGACCCCTCATACCCAACCTGTTTGTGGTAGTGGACCCCCCATACCCAACCTGTTTGTGGTAGTGGACCCCTCATACCCAACCTGTTTGTGGTAGTGGACCCCTCATACCCAACCTGTTTGTGGTAGTGGACCCCCCATACCCAACCTGTTTGTGGTAGTGGACCCCTCATACCCAACCTGTTTGTGGTAGTGGACCCCCCATACCCAACCTGTTTGTGGTAGTGGACCCCTCATACCCAACCTGTTTGTGGTAGTGGACCCCTCATACCCAACCTGTTTGTGGTAGTGGACCCCTCATACCCAACCTGTTTGTGGTAGTGGACCCCTCATACCCAACCTGTTTGTGGTAGTGGACCCCTCATACCCAACCTGTTTGTGGTAGTGGACCCCCCATACCCAACCTGTTTGTGGTAGTGGACCCCTCATACCCAACCTGTTTGTGGTAGTGGACCCCCCATACCCAACCTGTTTGTGGTAGTGGACCCCTCATACCCAACCTGTTTGTGGTAGTGGACCCCTCATACCCAACCTGTTTGTGGTAGTGGACCCCTCATACCCAACCTGTTTGTGGTAGTGGACCCCTCATACCCAACCTGTTTGTGGTA
This sequence comes from Procambarus clarkii, assembly GCF_040958095.1. Taxonomy (NCBI): domain Eukaryota; kingdom Metazoa; phylum Arthropoda; class Malacostraca; order Decapoda; family Cambaridae; genus Procambarus; species Procambarus clarkii. The sequence continues at coordinate 32,863,783 of NC_091154.1, read as the reverse complement.
GTGGACCCCTCATACCCAACCTGTTTGTGGTAGTGGACCCCTCATACCCAACCTGTTTGTGGTAGTGGACCCCTCATACCCAACCTGTTTGTGGTAGTGGACCCCTCATACCCAACCTGTTTGTGGTAGTGGACCCCTCATACCCAACCTGTTTGTGGTAGTGGACCCCTCATACCCAACCTGTTTGTGGTAGTGGACCCCTCATACCCAACCTGTTTGTGGTAGTGGACCCCTCATACCCAACCTGTTTGTGGTAGTGGACCCCTCATACCCAACCTGTTTGTGGTAGTGGACCCCCATACCCAACCTGTTTGTGGTAGTGGACCCCCGTACCCAACCTGTTTGTGGTAGTGGACCCCCATACCCAACCTGTTTGTGGTAGTGGACCCCCGTACCCAACCTGTTTGTGGTAGTGGACCCCCCATACCCAACCTGTTTGTGGTAGTGGACCCCCGTACCCAACCTGTTTGTGGTAGTGGACCCCCCATACCCAACCTGTTTGTGGTAGTGGACCCCGTACCCAACCTGTTTGTGGTAGTGGACCCCCCCCATACCCAACCTGTTTGTGGTAGTGGACCCCCCATACCCAACCTGTTTGTGGTAGTGGACCCCTCATACCCAACCTGTTTGTGGTAGTGGACCCCCCATACCCAACCTGTTTGTGGTAGTGGACCCCCCATACCCAACCTGTTTGTGGTAGTGGACCCCCCATACCCAACCTGTTTGTGGTAGTGGACCCCCCATACCCAACCTGTTTGTGGTAGTGGACCCCTCATACCCAACCTGTTTGTGGTAGTGGACCCCTCATACCCAACCTGTTTGTGGTAGTGGACCCCCCATACCCAACCTGTTTGTGGTAGTGGACCCCCCATACCCAACCTGTTTGTGGTAGTGGACCCCTCATACCCAACCTGTTTGTGGTAGTGGACCCCTCATACCCAACCTGTTTGTGGTAGTGGACCCCCCACACCCAACCTGTTTGTGGTAGTGGACCCCCCATACCCAACCTGTTTGTGGTAGTGGACCCCTCATACCCAACCTGTTTGTGGTAGTGGACCCCTCATACCCAACCTGTTTGTGGTAGTGGACCCCCCATACCCAACCTGTTTGTGGTAGTGGACCCCTCATACCCAACCTGTTTGTGGTAGTGGACCCCCCATACCCAACCTGTTTGTGGTAGTGGACCCCCCATACCCAACCTGTTTGTGGTAGTGGACCCCCCATACCCAACCTGTTTGTGGTAGTGTACCCCTCATACCCAACCTGTTTGTGGTAGTGGACCCCTCATACCCAACCTGTTTGTGGTAGTGGACCCCCCATACCCAACCTGTTTGTGGTAGTGGACCCCCCATACCCAACCTGTTTGTGGTAGTGGACCCCTCATACCCAACCTGTTTGTGGTAGTGGACCCCATACCCAACCTGTTTGTGGTAGTGGACCCCCCATACCCAACCTGTTTGTGGTAGTGGACCCCTCATACCCAACCTGTTTGTGGTAGTGGACCCCTCATACCCAACCTGTTTGTGGTAGTGGACCCCTCATACCCAACCTGTTTGTGGTAGTGGACCCCTCATACCCAACCTGTTTGTGGTAGTGGACCCCTCATACCCAACCTGTTTGTGGTAGTGGACCCCTCATACCCAACCTGTTTGTGGTAGTGGACCCCTCATACCCAACCTGTTTGTGGTAGTGGACCCCTCATACCCAACCTGTTTGTGGTAGTGGACCCCTCATACCCAACCTGTTTGTGGTAGTGGACCCCTCATACCCAACCTGTTTGTGGTAGTGGACCCCTCATACCCAACCTGTTTGTGGTAGTGGACCCCTCATACCCAATCTGTTTGTGGTAGTGGACCCCTCATACCCAACCTGTTTGTGGTAGTGGACCCCTCATACCCAACCTGTTTGTGGTAGTGGACCCCTCATACCCACCCTGTGGGCGGTAGTGGACCCCATACCCACCCTGTGGGCGGTAGTGGACCCCATACCGATCCTGTGGGCGGTAGTGGACCCCATACCTATCCTGTGGGCGGTAGTGGACCCCATACCCATCCTGTGGGCGGTAGTGGACCCCATACCCATCCTGTGGGCGGTAGTGGACCCCATACCCATCCTGTGGATGGTACTGGACAATATTACATGCACTAATGAACTCAGGACTGAACCCCAAGATAGATCATGGTCTAAAGATCAAGACTAACCAAGTTACAGTCTTGATAGACGACAAATGTCTGGCTTTTAACAGTGGACTGCTAAACACTCTAACAAAGGCTACTGACGCATCACCCCCAATTCCCACATCAATTTATAAATGACAAAAGTAAAAATAATAAGTACTCTAATAACTTATTTATGAGGCGTTACCCCGCTAATGATTTCTCCGCTCATTATTGTGACATTCTCATTATAGCAAAAAATAGTCATTGGGCAATTACACTAATCTCTCTCTACTTAACTCCTGGTAGTTTTGAAGGCTGACGCGGAGCCTTGAGTGTTACTGGGGTTGGGTGCATAGTCAAACACGGGCTTTAAGTTGTCTTCAAGTGACGGTGCGAGTATTTCGGAAAATCATTTGACTGCAGGTGGGAGCAGCAGCAGCGCCCTCACCCGCCCGCCTGCTGGTCCTCCCGCGCACTGGAGCTGGAGGCGTCCCGCGTCCTCTGTATCCCCTCAAGATTTTGTACGAAATTAATTTATATTTATTTTAATCAACACGGCATCCGCTGTTGATAGTTATTTGTATATATATAACTCAATATTAATTTAACTATCGGAAGGTTATTATGCATCTTGGTTATTCATTATTCATTTAATCCGAAATGTGACTCTACGAATCTAATATATTTGCATTTTGAATTCTTTCGTTTATGCATATCCACCTAATGTTATTGTGGGGATTAACATACATATATTTTTGGATATCTATGGGAATTTTTCACGCTAAGAATTAGCGCTATTAGAGTTAAACAATCTTTTAAGAAGCAGGTCGAGCTAGCCTTTATCAATACCAGTGATTAAAAGTCTTATGTTGTAATTGCACGGTTCCTTAGCTATACTGGATCTCATATAATAGTTGAGCAAATATAGTGGCTGCGTTAATAACGTTTAATTCATCCACAATATTTCCACTGTTTATTCTATGATATTGATCCTTTAGCGGTGTCTACACTTCACCCGGGTGGTGTCTGCACTTCACCCGGGTGGTGTCTGCACTTCACCCGGGAGGTGTCTGCACTTCACCCGGGTGGTGTCTGCACTTCACCCGGGTGGTGTCTGCACTTCACCCGGGTGGTGTCTGCACTTCACCCGGGAGGTGTCTGCACTTCACCCGGGTGGTGTCTGCACTTCACCCGGGCGGTGTCTGCACTTCACCTGGGCGGTGTCTGCACTTCACCCGGGCGGTGTCTGCACTTCACCTGGGCGGTGTCTGCACTTCACCCGGGCGGTGTCTGCACTTCACCTGGGCGGTGTCTGCACTGAACATCGGTAGACTTTACCTGGCGACATCTTAACACCTGGCATTAATAGAGTTGCGCCCTAGCTGCTGTGGGGTATGGACGTGTTTCCTGACCTCTTCGGCAGTTGGTGGGTGTTTGCCAGTTTGACCAGCTGGGGGCGTGTGCGTCTCTGCCCGCCTGGTAGTGCTGCCGTGGATTTCAAGATGGGAGTCCCACTTCCCCCTGTAGTGCGGGGCTCAGTCCGTGGGCCTCTTCTGACCAAGCTGGGTACCCTGAGGTGGCGCTCGTGTTGTGTGAAATGCTTCATGTTCCTGTGGTGGACGCTTATGGCGTCGAGTTGGTGACAGCACGTCGGGCAAGCATAATAAAGAAATTTAATTTAAATCAGCCTTCACGGACCGACTGCGTAAGGCCGAAGTCGCAAATTGGCGCTACATAGCCCCGGCACCGATCTACATTCCCCAGAACGTTCTCTCCACTAGCCTAGCGTTTATTAGGGTTGACTATGCTGTGTCAGCCGCTTACACTAAGTCATTTATTATACACCCCATACCCATCACGTGGACGGTAGTGGAAAGGGTTACAGAGGCACATAATGGGTTCAGGAACTAAACCCCAGAGTTCGTTTAGCTAAGCAAGTGACAGTCTTGTGACTGTCCACATACATGTAGGTATGGGGGTCCACTATCCTCTTGTAATATTCCATCGACGTGTCCTTATGTTTTCAGAATAATGGGTTATTATTTATATTATATATATATATATATATATATATATATATATATATATATATATATATATATATATATATATATATATATATGTCGTACCTAGTAGCCAGAACGCACTTCTCGGCCTTACTATGCAAGGCCCAATTTGCCTAATAAGCCAAGTTTTCCTGAATTAATATATTTTCTCTAATTTTTTTCTTATGAAATGATAAAGCTACCCATTTCATTATGTATGAGGTCAATTTTTTTTTATTGGAGTTAAAATTAACGTAGATATATGACAGAACCTAACCAACCCTACCTAACCTAACCTAACCTATCTTTATAGGTTAGGTTAGGTTAGGTAGCCGAAAAAGTTAGGTTAGGTTTGGTTAGGTAGGTTAGGTAGTCGAAAAACAATTAATTCATGAAAACTTGGCTTATTAGGCAAATTGAGCCTTGCATAGTAGGCTGAGAAGTGCGTTCTGGCTACTAGGTACGACACATATATATATATATATATATATATATATATATATATATATATATATATATATATATATATATATATATATGCGAACAAGCCTGAATGGTCCCCAGGACAATATGCAACTGAAAACTCACACCCCAGAAGTGACTCGAACCCATACTCCCAGATGCACAGAACTGGTATGTACAAGACGCCTTAATCCACTTGACCATCACGACCGGACATAATGAGGTGATAGCCGAGGCTATTTGAACCACCCCACCGCCGGCACTCGGATAGTAATCTTGGGCATAGCATTTTACCAAATCACCTCATTCTTTGGGGCACACGTGAGGAACACAAATGCGAACAAGCCTGAATGGTCCCCAGGACAATATGCAACTGAAAACTCACACCCCAGAAGTGACTCGAACCCATACTCCCAGATGCACAGAACTGGTATGTACAAGACGCCTTAATCCACTTGACCATCACGACCGGACATAATGAGGTGATAGCCGAGGCTATTTGAACCACCCCACCGCCGGCACTCGGATAGTAATCTTGGGCATAGCATTTTACCAAATCACCTCATTCTTTGGGGCACACGTGAGGAACACAAATGCGAACAAATGCGATCAGTTGCATATTGTCCTGGGGACCATTCAGGCTTGTTCGCATTTGTGTTCCTCACGTGTGCCCCAAAGAATGAGGTGATTTGGTAAAATGCTATGCCCAAGATTACTATCCGAGTGCCGGCGGTGGGGTGGTTCAAATAGCCTCGGCTATCACCTCATTATGTCCGGTCGTGATGGTCAAGTGGATTAAGGCGTCTTGTACATACCAGTTCTGTGCATCTGGGAGTATGGGTTCGAGTCACTTCTGGGGTGTGAGTTTTCAGTTGCATATTGTCCTGGGGACCATTCAGGCTTGTTCGCATTTGTGTTCCTCACGTGTGCCCCAAAGAATGAGGTGATTTGGTAAAATGCTATGCCCAAGATTACTATCCGAGTGCCGGCGGTGGGGTGGTTCAAATAGCCTCGGCTATCACCTCATTATGTCCGGTCGTGATGGTCAAGTGGATTAAGGCGTCTTGTACATACCAGTTCTGTGCATCTGGGAGTATGGGTTCGAGTCACTTCTGGGGTGTGAGTTTTCAGTTATATATATATATATATATATATATATATATATATATATATATATATATATATATATATATATATATATATATATATATATATATATATATACACACACACACATACATACAGTGATTCAAGACGAGACCCACTACAGTCTGTATACAAGGCAGTTTACATCTATGGTGAGTCACGCAGTGGTCTTGCTCCACACCCACCCAACTGGGTGGCAGCTTTACAGTCATGTGCAGGCTGCACCTACAGTAAGCAAAATTTTGATATTTGTCTAAGATCCTTCGCAGTACATCATTATGAATGAAGTACTTGAACTTTTCTTTAACACCATTGATCTCTGAATTCCGCGACTTTTCGCATTCTATAATATAATGTCGCAAATTATGTAAATAGTTCTGCTGACAGAGTATACATTACACAAGTCTATATCAACAGTTGATGCAAACTCCTAGAGGTACTTGTAACCGAGCCTGAGCCTAGTAGTGATAACATCTAAAGGTCTGCTAGTCTTATTGACCTTATGAGCGGCTTTTGCGGGTGCTGTCGAGAACGCCAAAGACCATCACTATCGACTGTTAGGTTGTTCTGGTGGTTATCTCGATTTAGTGTACGAAAGCTAAGCTTTCAACGCCACTCTAACCCTGCCTGTCCTAGCTGCTTCTCAAGTGTTCTTTTACTCACAACGAGTTCCGCCTGCACCATCGGCGGACCCTCCGGGAAAATTGTCCACCACTTTCTTTTCACCGAAAGTATCATATCCGAATCCTCAGACACAGCCGACCACGACGAGGGTTGCACAACCTGCATGGGCCGCCTTTGTCCCTTCCGACTCCTGAACTCTGCTACCTCGTCTTACAGAGAGGGAGGAAGAGCACGAAAGTGCCATCTGTCGCCTCCCCCAACACAACGTGAGTCAGAGGAGCCGGCCAGACAACTCTCGCCTGGAAAGCATCACCATACTGTCGATGTCTCTCGTTCCCTACCTGGGCACCGACATATTTAACAATATACTTATTATACTGTTGACAGGCGTTTGATTAACCCTTGTCTAGTGGTTGAGATACTAAAATAAGCTCATTAAATGTTTCTATATAGTCAGTCTTTATCTGAACTGATGTATGATAATAGTTTTAGCTTACAGATTCAACATGAGCCTTAGTTGAGAGAGAGAGACACACATACAGACACAGACGGGGGAGGGGGAAGCAGGGTAACAAAACAAATATAAGCAACCTGCCCCGATGAGCTGAGAGTGCGCAACATTGGGAGAGTTGCTGGTCAAGGCCGCCGTGATTTTATCAACTGATCCGTCTGTTTATATATTATCTTATATTTCTATTCCTCGGTATACAATAGAAATATATATTGATCTAAATCAATTAAGGGTAGATCATGTACATCTCTTATTAAATGTTCAAATGCTATATTAAACCAACCTGTCCTCTTTATAACACGTCGCATTTTGACGTATACTTTACCCAAGACCAAAACCGACGTACACGACAATAGTAGCGGCTGCCGAAATGACAAACGTGTCCCGTTTGCTGGTCGTGGGTCCTCTGGTTGGTTAGGTTAGGGCCCTTTAGGACGACAGTTTCTTGACGTTGGGAACACCGGCGAGAACAGGCTTATTCAACTGTATGCTGTAATGCACTACAGTTCCCAGCGCCACAAGGGGGCTGACAGCTAAGTGGACAGCGCTCGGGATTCGTAGTCCTGATGTTCCGTGTTCAATTCCCGCTGGAGGCGGAAACAAATGGGCAGTTTCTTTCACCCTGATGTACCTGTTCACCAGCAGTAAGTAAGTACCTGGGAGTTTGACAGCTGCTACGGGCTGCTTCCTGGGGGGTGTGTAACAAAAAGGAGGCCTGGTCGAGGACCGGGCCGCGGGGACGCTCACTGCCCCAGTCACTGATAGGTAAGCACTGGACATTTAATGACCTTGAAGGCGAGCTGGTGTATTGCAAGGACCGGCGACGTCTGTACAAGGATGAATCTGGCTTCGTTTTACTCTAATTTTACCTCTATAGTATAGTCGGTGCTGCGGCAAGTCAGTGAAGGTGAACTCTCGTTATATCACACTAATGCTGTGTAGCAGTAAAGTAAAAATAAAAATAAGTAAAAGTAAGTTTACCAGGATCCTTGAGTATGGTAGTCTACACTGAATATGCGGTTGGATTAATGGCAGCAGTGCTGTGCAAGTAATATAATTACAGTATCGACAGGATGGACATGGCGTTCATAATAACTGAACAAAACTAAAAAAACTACAGAAACGATACAATGCCAGTTAAAAGTAGATAAATATATAGCGAAAAACACAATAAATCTGGCAACCCCTAATCTGAATTTATCGCATATTCGATAACAGTAGCTACTATCTCGCTACTCTTTTACATATATGTATGTATACTGTAATAATTATAACAGTGGGCCTTTACATTTAAAATATACAAATAAAAATTAGAATGTAAATATAAAATCAAAGCTAAATACAAATTGGGACTTTTGGATTTTTTAAGACGACACTTGGCAACTTCGACGACTGGGTGAAGGAAGATTTAAGACGTTAACTTGTGGCAGTTCTCCCGACCCGTCTCTCCACTACACTCCTTACGCCTACATTACATTACTATAACTGAGTTCTTAATAAACCTAATAAATTTATATACTTATTTATATACAAGAAGGTACACACTCTTGCAATGCCACTAACACGCAGTGTTTCAGGCAATAAACCCCCCACATTGTTTGAGTTGGGAAAATACCATTTGCCAAACAGATACTGTTATTAACAAGATTTCCCTATTTTGCACCCGCAAGATAACGTAAGATTTTAAAGGTTGACGAATGTTCATCTTCTTGTTTGATAAGCTGTTCACTTGAGACAGTTAAGCAAGTCCCAGCTGTGTCTGGGTACAAGTGCAGGATAAACAACCCAGCGGTTTTCTTCCTATTGGGGAGTGTTGTAGATGCTGTTATGGCGGTACGACCACTCGCAGGATGAGTGGCGCTGCCCAATAAACTCGCCCCTCGGGGCAAAATGAAACAAAATATCTAAAGTATTTTTTCCTTTACACTTGTGGAGGGAGGATTGGGAAAGGGGGGAGGGGAGGGGACGGGGGTTTGGTGTGTGGAGTGTGCGCGCGTGTGTACTTACTTACCTGTTCCTGTCCTCGTCGAGGGCACTAGTGTTAGTGGCCCTCGAGTAGAACTCGAGAAAATTACCTATCAGTGTCTACAGGGGATTGAGGTGTAGCTCCTTACAACTTCCCTACCTTGTACCTGTTGAGTTTCAGTTTTACTATTGTCAAATTCTTTGTCGAACTGGCCTTAAAGTTATGGATGGAAATGGCTTCCACATACGTACATGCATGCACGTGTGGTGACTAATAGCCACAACCACACCACTTGGCCTAGTATGCAAGGTCCAATTTGCCCAACAGGCTGAACGATTTTTGTATTTTCAAATATTACTTTCCAGATTACTTCTTTTCTAACATTAATAATCTACTTTATTAGGAAGATGAATTTCTGACATTGGATAGGTTAGACAATTATAAATCCAATACTTTATGGGCATTTGCTGACAGAGTGGCTACAGTACCGGACTGCTGGGGCATAGAGGCCCTGGCTGATCAGGTTTGAATCCTTCAGGGGTCAAGAGTTTTTGGATTAAAAATGCAAACAGAGTGGTAGAAGGTTGGAACAAGTTAAGAAGGTGGTGAAGGCCAAAACCGTCAGTAGTTTCAAAACATTATACGCCAGTACTGGGAAGACGGAACACCACGAACGTAGCTCTCATCCTGTAACTACACTTAGGTAATTACACACACACTTTAAGCAGATGGAATATAATTAAAAATTGTAATGAAGCTCATCTTTATTTTAAAAATCATATACTGTACATCCTAACAAAATAAAATAAAAAGTTGTAATCATCTGCAAATGTTCACATACACAGTACAGTATAAAAATTACAACAGCATCCACTGGTTTGTTTCAAAAAGAGGTGGAGGAATTCAAGAGAATATACATTCTCTGCATAATTAAGTATTTAATGCAATACAGTACAGTATATCTATATCCAAGTGAACCAACACTGGTCAAGGTGGAAACTACTGCCTCTCACTTTAAAATCTTTCACAACAAACAATGCTTACAGCATCCTCTACATCATGTAATAAAACATTTTAATGCACCTGAAGAGAATTTAGCTATTTCCTTATCCTACGTTTTCTTAAGTCAGATATGAGTAAACTACACGAAGGTGTACTAAAGTACATTTATGTACACTATAAACATAAGAGCCTAAAGTAAATCATTATGCACCTGCCCATTCTACTGGACTGTATGAGCTTTAATTCAGAATTATAAATCTAGGTAAACAGAGTAATAGAATTACAGTAATATTAAAAAGTAATTTACAGTTACATGACCCCAATCCTCCTGGTCCAGAAAACTTTATACTCTGTATAAATAAACAAAAGCACACTCCAAATCTTCATGAAAATCCTACTATTCAACCACAATGTTTTCAGAGGATACCAGAAACTGTCAAACATATGTACAATACACTACTGTACAATACATATTAGGCTGATGCATTTTCGACTCAATTACCTTGGTAAATGGTTCAATAAACCTCTTACCAAGAGTTAATGAGCAAGATTACATATATCCCTGACCCTACAGGCAACCTGTCAAACTAATATATAAAATTCTATTTATCATATCCTCCAATAAATATAATTATTGCCATTCAGCTACCCTAACCTCCACCCTCCCCAAGTACACTGTCCCACTAATATGTAAAAATAACTCCCTTCCAGATATAATTATAGTACTGTACTTCAGGTCCCTCCATTTCCCCACCAAATGCAGGTATTTGCCATCACGGCCATTCAGAACTGTGAACTTATATTTATTTATTTAATATATATCCAATAATTCAGGGGATCCTGTGATATCAAGTAAAATATAAATATTCATTACCAGAATTGTTTAAAAAATACAAAAAAATTCATATATTTAAGCATAACTTTCAGTAATTTGCCCAATAACTTACCTACCCAGGAGACTTCACCACACCTGCAGGTATTTCATGTGCTGTCTCTCACAATACATGTCAATAATGAACTACTGAAAGGGGTCTGCATAAGGAAAGCCAATAATATTCCTCCGGGCTAGTATTGAGAAGTTAACACCCAGACAAGCAAAATGTATAATCTATCCCTTATATCCAATTATTAGAGTAAAGCATGTGGAAAATATTCTATGTATCACAGCCTTGTTAGGTTTAACCCCATTAGTAGAAGAGGTCAACAAAATAGCACATGTTTCAAACAACTGGATTAGTAGGAGATGCAGCATCACACAAACAATAACAAATTTAGAAGACATCAGCTGTATTTAATCAAGAATATAACAGCCTTTCAGAGCATTAAGTTCTGACAACCACACACATCACACAGATCCCTAAACTTGTTTTAGTGTGAGTACTGTATTTCAACATACAGTACAATGTAACTTTAATGCAGGTCAATTTTACTAATTAAGATTGTAAAAACACAAAGCTAATGGTCAGCATCTCTTTAATAATGCAACCAACAGCTCCCACAAGCATCATTCTTGCCAATCGATAACTTTGAAAACTTGCCTTAATGAGATTACAATTTGTTTAATTATACAATTTTGCAGCAACAAAACAATATTTCTTAATAAAAGATATTAGTTTACAAAAATATATTTCATTTACCCAAAGACAAATATATTTCAAACTTAACTGTTGTCTATTCTTATCTATCAATCACCTACGGTTCACATGCTATATTTACCACAACAAAAACGTTCTCAAAAAATCTAAGAAAACACAAAAGTATTAATTTTCCTTCTTTACCTATCAACTTCTCTCTTCTAAGCTTCACTATTAAATCATGTTCAAGATATACTATAAAACCTCCCTGTATACACTTACTAAGTCAAAAGGGGCCTCGAGTTATTCATCATACAATGATCTAACATATATTCATAGCAGAACAATTTATCAAGACATTTTACCCGTTTATTTGTGTACTCGCAAGCTTTACATGATTCGTCTCAAAACAAAATGAAGTGGAAGATGCTCATTAATCATATTTTTTAATGAAGGTTTCCCACTGTCTCACTGTCTACTTCTGATTCACTTGAGATGGCTCTGGTCTCTTCTTCAATCTTGGCATGGTGTCTAAAATAAATACATAATCAAATTAATAATTTTCAGAGTGAAAGTATACAATATTCCTCTTCTGTACTTGGAGATTATATGTTGATACAAATAATTACTAAAGATTACCTTGATTACAACCTTACCATTAGACCAATCTCACAAAAAATGGTCAGTAAATTACAACATTGTATCCCTAGGGAAAATATGAGTATGATCCCAGTATAATATATATATACACACACATATAAAGAAGGGAAGGGAACTATGAGGAGAAAGCTCCAAGCCATTACGACTACATATCACTTGGAAGGGGTCAGGATAAGGATTTGGCATAAGACGGGGAAAGGAATGGTGCCCCAGTAACTTGGATGGTCGGGAATTGAACACTGACCTGCATGACACGAGACCGTCGCTCTACCGTCCAGCCCAAGTGGCTGGGGCACCATTGTTTATCTAGCAGTAAATAGGTATCTGGGAGTTAGACAGCTGCTATGGGCAGCTTCCTGGGGGGTGGGCGTGTAACAAAAAGGAGACCTGGTCGAGGACCGAGCCGTGGGGGTTATCTTGAGGTTATCTCGAGATGATTTCGGGGCTTAGCGTCCCTGCGGCCCGGTCCTTGACCAAGCCTCCTTTTTGTTACACACCCCCAGGAACAAAACAGGCAGTCAGGGGCATCAGGGTGAAAGAAACGTTTAGCCCATTTATCTCTGCCTCCACCAGGGATCATACCCGGAACCTCAGGACTACGAATCCAAAGCACTGTCCACTCAGCTGTCAGGCGCGGGTCGCTAAGCCCCGAAATCATCTAAAGATAACCTTATTTGAATACTGTAGTAAGTTTCCACCTGTGTCCCATTGTTTGTGTTTTGCCCATGTTAAATAATTTATCTTTGTCCACCCTGTCAATTCCTTAGAATTTTGTAGGTGGTGATCATGTCTCTCCCCAACTCTTGTCTCTTCCAGGGACATTAGGAAAAATTCCTGTAGCCTTTCCTCATAACTCATACCTTTCAGCTCTGGGACAAGTCTGGTGGCATACCTCTAAATCCTCTCTAACTTTGTTGTGTGTTTAACTAGGTATGAACTCCAGGCTGAAACGTCATACTCCAGGATTGGTCTGACATAGGTGGTATACAAGGTGCTGAATGATTCCTTACACAGGTTTCTGAAGGTAGGTCTTATGTTGATCAATTTAGCAAATGCCACTGATGATATCCTTTTGATGTGGGCTTTTGGGAACAGATTCAGTGTGATATCAACCCCCATGCATTGTTCCAGATCCTGGGGGGTGGGGATTTGAGTAATTTCACAAACTGTGTAAACTAAAGTGAAACAATGAGCACATAAGCCATAAGCCAATATGCCAGTCCTCTCTCTAAAGCGGAGTCGGCAAATTGTAGCCCAGCAAGTCTACTGACCATATGGAACCTTACATTGGTTACGTATGTGCGTATGTTGCACCCGGGTGCTTCCCAATGTGCATGAAGCAAAGATGTCGGATTTCTTTTTGTACACAGGCAGTGGCACCTTTGATGATAACTGCACTCAATGCTTAAGCTAGTGTAAACACCTGTGGATATCATCTAAGCCTTAAAATAAAAAGCATATTAACCAACTTACCTAATTATTCTGCCAGCGGCTTGAGGGGGAGAAAACAAGAAGTTCACGGCTTCACTTGTAAGGTACTCTAATGCTGCAAGAAAATGGCAATGAATTAACAAATTTATTATATTCATACAATTTCTTCAAAAATTCTATTTAGTGTTGTTTTATTTGTAATGCATGAAATAGCATAGCACTTTCCTTAGAAACAACTGTCAACATTTTAAAAGCATTCTTTTACATATTTAACCTTTCAATGCTCATTTTCCCAACACCTGTACAAATAAAAATTCTTCACTTGAACAAGTCTTTTAACACATTGCAGAAATACTGGTATATAATGTATGAGCCAGAACCACTGTAAATCAGAAATCCTCTTGGCGTTAGCTAAATGTTATAATTAAAAACCACTAGAGCAGCCACAATACTATATAACTCACATCTACTATTTATCTATAATAATTATTATGGGTATAAAGAACCTTATCACAGCCTTCAGTATCCTAATGTATAACTTAAATTAATAAATTTCAAAACTAGGTAAAATGCATAACTTCAAATGTGAATTTGTTCAATATACGGCACTTGATAATACATCAGAGATGAGCTATGATAAATTGGTTAGCAGCAAGCTACATAGCAGTAAAAATGTAAAGGCCACAATTTGCTGAAGATACTATAATGATAGAAATCAGTAAACTTTTTTTTTTTTTTTTTTTTATTAAACGTTCTCTCTCTCTCCCTTGTTATATTTTGCAAATACAGTAGTGAATTTTGGCTAGCATACCTCGTACTCTCCTTGTGGTAGACACACACTTTGGCTTTGCAAACTGAAATTGAGGTGACGCAGGTGCCTGCAAGCTTTCATCTTTTTCTTCTTTGTCTGTTTTTGTCATTTCTTTGTCTTTACGATCTCTATGGTCTTCCACCATTCCCTCATCTAAACCAACTGCACTTTCATTTTCTGTTTCCGTAAATACATTATCTTTCGTTTCCTCTTCCACATCTTTTGTTTCCTCTTCCACATCTTTTCCTCCCTCTTCTGCATCTTTTTCCTCCATTTCCGGTTTAATTTTCGATTCAATTGTTAATACTGTTGTGTTAGCAGACTTGCGGACATTTTTTCGGGTTCTCTTGGTTGAGGTCTTTTCAAATTCCGCAAAAAATTCTTCTGCAAAATAAAAACAATGTAATATAAATTTGCTAATATTTGTCTATATGTAGATTTCTGCAACATACAATAACCAAAAAAATTAATGTATAACTGGGTTATTGATGTTTATAAAGCCTTTGGCATTACTTACCATAAAAAGCTAATATTTCAACACCATGGAATGTGGGCATTCTTACCTCAACAGAAGTAAAATACTCATGCACACACAATGCTCTTATTGACAGGCAAATCCTAGTCTAGCTTCCTGCCAAGTGAACACAACCATACCAGAGTTGCTACACTATATATAATAATAGTTTGACAGTCCAGTACCTTTGTATATCTCCACCATTACCCATTTCCTCATTTTTATATGATGGGGAGGCATCACTCTAGATTAAGCAATAGAGCAACACATGGAAAGATTGAGTTACTTAAAAAATGAGAGCCCATCCATTAAGCGTATGTTACACATTACATAACTGCAGCCTCACTTCAACCAAGCATCTACAGCAAAAAAACATCTACAATCCAAAAACTTCATGTAACTTGGTTTAGTGCACTTCCACTAACGTGCCATTTAGCACCCAAACATTCATTCTTTTACACTATTTATTTAGACCTAGCTTTATTCTCTATTGGTTCCTTCCCTACATTGAAAATGTTTGAAGAAATCTAGGAAACAAACTTCCTTTTGCTTCCTCTTAATGTTTATAACAGTCTCCGTGGTGTAGTGGTAAGACACTCGCCTGGCGTTCCGCGAGCGCTATGTCATGGGTTCGTATCCTGGCCGGGGAGGATTTACTGGGCGCAATTCCTTAACTGTAGCCTCTGTTTAACGCAACAGTAAAATGTGTACTTGGATGAAAAAACGATTCTTCGCGGCAGGGGATCGTATTCCAGGGACCTGCCCGAAACGCTTCGCGTACTAGTGGCTGTACATGAATGTAACAACTCTTGTATATATCTCAAAAAAAAAAAAAAAAAAAAAAAAAAAAAAAAAAAATGTTCACATTTTGTAACCACTGTAACTGTGTAACCTTGTATAATAAAGTGCATACACTATCTATATATTAATAGTAAAAATGGGTGATAGGAGAAGCAAATACTCACACGCTACTACACTCACACCGAGTCAAACGACAAGTTCTCTAAATGCTCTTTAGTTCCTTCTCCGAGGCTATAGGTCTCCATAATTGCACCAGAGGTCATTTACCTTTTATTATTGTTACTACAGTATATACAATATACTGAACAGCATATTTTTTACGGGGGTTTTCTGTGCCTACTACAAAAAATATGTATTAATAGAAACTTATTTTTATTTTACATTTTTTAAGACTTCTTAAGAGTATTATTTTGAATTCAACTAACCAGATAATCATCCACAACAGGTAAGAAATATAGAAAATTCTTGGACAACACATTGATATTATTATTTTATATCAATCATATCTAACATGTTGAAAATATACACAAATGTTATTAATATATTCAAATTTCTATTAGGCACAGCATTTAATACTTCTTCCTGATTAGCATCTTTCTATATCTTACAGCCTGAACATATCAGGGTGAGATATGTAGCCTGAAGCCTCAACATAGCCTGAACATTTAAATCTAACCTCCAACTTAAAAAAAAAGGGCTGTTAATAAAAGCTTTAAAACATACGACACATAATCTAAATATTTAAACTTACTGAGGAGTGCCTGCAAGTATCTCCCATGTTGAGTTTGGTACATTTTGTTTGGGCAGAGGCTATGTGATAATCTAAATAATTGCACTACTGTATAGAGTGTTTTAGTTAGCCTTGAGTATACTGTATCTATATACCAAACTCCTAGATTGCGTGTTCAAAATACACACACACACACTGCGCTACTCAGCAGTCTAATTCAGATAAACACTTTAATGTTGGACCGGTGTGAACTTTGCCAAAACATGTAAACTCGTCCAAGACAGCAGCCATCTGTAGTTTCATAACTACCAGTCTTTAGGAGAGGCCTCACCCATCAGTGGATAAATACAGGACAAATCATAAACACATTTCATGGTATGTAAAACAACAGCAGTTCAAAAGAAAAAAGAAAAGTAAAAAGCCCACCTTGTTCTTTGGAAATGCCTGTATGGATCTTGAGTGTGTGCAGGGAGCGTCTGGGAAGTAGGGTCTTTCTCTTTTCTGTCTGGCCTACTGACAGACGAGACAAGCTACTATGTCGCCCTCCCTTACCCCTGCCAGCAACCTCAAGTAAGTTCAATTCTAATTCTGGGCTCTCCTGTACCTCGGGGTGATTGGCTGAACAAAATTAAATAAATAAAAGTAATTTAAACAAAATGTAATTTTTTTTAAGTCATTCACCTTTTATCCGAACAACAGTTCTCAAAATACTACACTTAACCATTTAGATGTTCAAATAACATTTGGATATTTGCAGACAATGCAAACTCAGGTTCACATTAGCTTGATTTAATTTTTTGGCATCCAAGCATGTTATTTTCCAGGGAAATGTTACCTAAAAAGTAATTGTGTAGAGCAGGTATTTAAGAATATTTTTCTTGACAAAAATACCGAACATTCTATCAGTATACTGTATTGGATAACACCAGCGTTGAATGTAATGAAATGTCATTTTCTGGGTGAGCCCCTGGAGCTATTTGACTGATATGCAATATATCAGTCAAAGAAGCTACCAGGGACCACGAGCCAAAACCTGGCCCTCTCGGAAAGACAAGGAAGCAATGGCCTCTGGAAAACCCCCCTGTGGTTGGGGGTATTCCTTGTCTGCCATTGACCAGGGTTAGGCACCCAGAATGGTAGGCATAACAAAAACCCCAATTGGTAAGAAAATTGCAACCGAAAACTTAACAGAGGCAGAACTCGCCCAACTCTCAAGGAAACAAGCAAACAAACATAACGTCACACCACTGCTGCTGCTACTCCGCTTGTCAGCACAGGCCTCCCCTCCCCAGGAGGGGAAGCCCCTGAATGCGCCGGCTACTCACACACCCAAGTTTGGAGGCCGAGCATCAAAAAGCAAAACAAATCTGACAACTGGAGGGAAGGTGCCAGGGAGCCTTTGGGGCTCACCCAGAAAATGGCGTTTTACTACATTCAACGCTGGTTGTCTGAGGGAAGCCCCTTTGGCTCCCTGGAGGTACATAACTCAAGTAAAAGAGGGACATACCCGGGCGGCGGCCGCCACAGACTCCTCAACTCGAAGTCGAGACAACTGGCTGCAACCTGCAACCCAAAGCCATACACGAATGGCCAGGACCAAGAATGTTTACCAAATAATGGGAGGCCAGGACCCTGTTCGACCTCCAAAATCCCTGCGCCCGAATGTCAGCCCAAGACATGTTGCCAAAACATGGAAGCCAAAATAGCAAACTTACAAATGTCATGGGCACTAGGAGGGACTGCAGGCTGGCTAGATTTAATAACCCTGCGGACTACCTGGGAGACCCAAGCCCTGGAACAGGGAACGAAGGAAACCACTTCAACCCAAAGCCCGTCCCCGGCCACGGAGGCCGAGGTGCACAGATAACGGCGAAGATCCGCAACCGGACACAACACATGATGTACCCCCTACCCTGCCTGACCAATCAAGCATCAATGAAAAGTTCCGAATGAAGCTGGATGGTCAAATCCGAACGACCCGAATCTTTTTAAGTGACAACCAAACCCCCGCGAACTCCCACACTATGCAGCGAGCCTGACGGAAGGTTACCTTGAGATGATTTCGGAGCTTAATGTCCCCGCGGCGCAGTCCTCGACCAGGCCTCCTTTTTGTTACACATCCCCAGGAAGCAGCCCATAGAAGCTGTCTAACTCCCAGGTACCTATTTACTACTAGGTGAACAGAAGCTTTTTCGTGAAAAAACTGCCCATTTGTTTCCACCTCCACCGGGATCGAACCCGGTGGGGAACCAGGTTCTGGCTCATGGTCCCCGGTAGACTGAACTCCATTAACTAATGCCCTAGACTAATATATCGTATATCAATCCGATAGCTCCAGGGAGTCGAAGGGGTTTCCCTAAGAAAAACAGTGTGTTGATCAAGGCTTCTTCTATAAGTAGCCCAGTGAAGAAACTGTAGTGTGTAATTTTAAATATTAAGTTATTAAACATTTTGAGATACAAAAGAAAAAATGTTTAGAATAAGGTTAATATTCTTTAAAATAAGCCTTTTAATGTAAACAGTAAGTGATGAAATATTAGGCATTAGGAAAGATGATGATAAAGTAGAGAGAGAGGTGTTGATGTGGACAAATGAAGCACAATTGAAGCAATTGAAGCAACTGGTGCTACAATAATCAATCGTGAAAAACCAATAAGATTCCACAAGCAAATGAATTTCAGCAAGTAGCATATCTAATCTGAGTGGGAGCTTTAGTGGTTTAAGAAACAACAAAGCCTCAAACATTTTGATGCAAGTAAAGAAGCAGATAGCATCTTATATGCTGACTTTACTAGAAGTTTTAGGCAACTGCAATTCACCCAGTTAATCATATTAGTCTTTAATACAAACTATGAAATGCTTTAGTGGAGAACTGACATTAGATTTAATAGTAATTGTTTATACACAAACAGCAGGCTGGGGCAGATATAGAAGGAAAAGTGAGATATGATCACAACATCCAAAATAGTAGCAGGAATCAACAAAAAAGAATTCTTAAAAATGGCAACGTCAAGAACAAGAGGTTGTATATTCAGGCTAAGGAAATAAAGGTGCCAAAAAATATTAGAAAATTCTTTACAAACAATGGTAGAAACAAGTGAGGCAGTGGATGCCAAAATAATCAATATTATAAAAGCAATATATGACAAAGACACCACAACAGCAGCTCTCATCCTGTAAGAACATTTAGGTTATTCTTAGGTAATTACAAATTTGCACTTTATTCAGTAGGGGGTTGGTCCTAACTGGTTTGGATAAAATGTGAATGACTAGATAAATAAAAGTTGAAACAATTTAAATTAAGAAAATACCTCCTCATGCCTCTCTGGGGAGGGCCAGGTTCTGGTTCGTGGTCCCCAGTAGGCCTACAACTCCATCGATTGGGTGTTGCCACGATCTAATATATCACACATCAGACCGGTATAGTTCTGGGGGACCCGAAGGGGCTCTCCACATAAAAGTTGTATATTCAAGAGCATTATTGAATACAAACAAGTGAAATGATCAAATTTTGTCTACTGGTGAGGCAAAGATAGAGGGAAGCAGTCACTGGCCTCCCTCCTCCTCAACACTCCCAGCTTGCCATATGACATCAGTTGGTTGCCTAGTCGTGCAGCAAGGCAGCTACACCACTTATGTCCTCTAATTTTACTAAAACGGAAATGTATTTGAACTATTTATTACAATCTTCAAGATTATCATTGCTTGAGGTTGACTTCTTGTTAATAAAAACAAAAAAGGCAAATTACAGAACATATGAGATAATTAACAATAGCATCTCTCATTTGACTCGTGTCAATTTATGTACTGTAGTTTTTTAATTACTAACACTCATATTGAACTTATTCAAGTTTCTTATATATACATATATACATACATACATACATACATACATACATACATACATACACACACACACACACACACACGAACATGTTTGCTGATGATGCTAAGATAATAGGAAGGATAAGAAATTTAGATGACTGTCATGCCCTTCAAGAAGACCTGGACAAAATAAGTATATGGAGCACCACTTGGCAAATGGAATTTAATGTAAATAAATGTCATGTTATGGAATGTGGAATAGGAGAACATAGACCCCACACAACCTATATATTATGTGAGAAATCTTTAAAGAATTCTGATAAAGAAAGAGATCTAGGAGTGGTTCTAGATAGAAAACTATCACCTGAGGACCACATAAAGAATATTGTGCAAGGAGCCTATGCTATGCTTTCTAACTTCAGAATTGCATTTAAATACATGGATGGCGATATACTAAAGAAATTGTTCATGACTTTTGTTAGGCCAAAGCTAGAATATGCAGCTGTTATGTGGTGCCCATATCTTAAGAAGCACATCAACAAACTGGAAAAGGTGCAAAGACATGCTACTAAGTGGCTCCCAGAACTGAAGGGCAAGAGCTACGAGGAGAGGTTAGAAGCATTAAATATGCCAAAACTAGAAGACAGAAGAAAAAGAGGTGATATGATCACTACGTACAAAATAGTAACAGGAATTGATAAAATCGACAGGGAAGACTTCCTGAGACCTGGAACTTCAAGAACAAGAGGTCATAGATTTAAACTAGCTAAACACAGATGCCGAAGAAATATAAGAAAATTCACCTTCGCAAATAGAGTGGTAGACGGTTGGAACAAGTTAAGTGAGAAGGTGGTGGAGGCCAAGACCGTCAGTAGTTTCAAAGCGTTATATGACAAAGAGTGCTGGGAAGACGGGACACCACGAGCGTAGCTCTCATCCTGTAACTACACTTAGGTAATTACACTTAGGTAATTACACACGGGGCCTCGTAGCCTGGTGGATAGCGCGCAGGACTCGTAATTCTGTGGCGCGGGTTCGATTCCCGCGAGAGGCAGAAACAAATGGGCAAAGTTTCTTTCACCCTAAGTGCCCCTGTTACCTAGCAGTAAATAGGTACCTGGGAGTTAGTCAGCTGTCACGGGCTGCTTCCTGGGGTGTGTGGTGTGGGGAAAAAAAAAAAAAAAAAAAAAAAAAAAAAAAAAGTAGCTAGTAAACAGTTGATTGACAGTTGAGAGGCGGGCCGAAAGAGCAAAGCTCAACCCCCGCAAAAACACAACTAGTAAACACACACACTTTTCTTTTTGAAACCATACTAGTGAAATTATTCTCAGCAAGCTTGCAGGGCAGGAGGAAGGGAAGGAGAGGCAAGGTAATATAAGGTAACCATCCTTCCTACCTCCACCTCTCATGGCACAGCATACCACAACGCTAATCATCTGATGCCAGGAGGCAGTCCCTCACCTCACGTTTGTCATATTTCATTCAAATGAAAAATTTATTCTATTTATTGCAATCTTCAGCATTATGATTCCTCCAGCATAACATTTTGATAATAACAAAAAAAGCAAATTAGTGCAGATGACTGACATCATCATTGCTGACCAAGCCAACCAATCAGCAGTGGTGTTTGAACATGTAGTGGCGGCTAAATAAAATTAACTTTTGGCCATTTTGTGTACATTTCTTAATATTAGTATTTGATGATAACAATTGTAAAAGATTAGTATTCATATTTCAGTTTAATTAAAAGATTTTAACCACTGTAGGATTGTTTACATTTTGATTAGGTGGTTCACGAGTGGTGATAACATGGCCGCTTCCCGAAGCTCAGCGTCAGCTATGGCTCAAGAGGGAAAACCCTCGCTTAATCGAACATGTTTTTTCTTTCCAATGAACAATCTGTTCAGAATTGGGTAGAACAGGGTCTGTTTAAGTGAGGATGCACTGTAATCCATTCTCCTACATAAAAGGCGTTGATGAGTAAAACAAAGTTATTGTTCAAAGATATTGAACAAAGTTACCATTTGTTCAATATTAATTATATTGTGCAGATTTCCTGACGAGTCTGCATCTGCATTATCTCTAAGTAACAAAATAATTACCTTCATCATCTGCCTCATTCTCAGAATCCATGCCACCCTCTAAAAACATCTCATCTTCATTACTGGAGTCTTTAATGAGTAATATGGATGTTGATGCTGCTCGGGACTTTCTGGATGTACGAGCATGAACCTTTTCTTCTGAGTCAGGTGACAAGAGTGAAGCAGTTTTGTCTAAAATTTAGAAATCGAAAAATAAATATTAATTACACATTTCCATTGTATTAAAATAAAAATTCACCTTGCCAATACAGTATATGGCAAAATTGGTCTAATGTTGCAATGGCTATGTCTAAGAATTTATGGTCCTTGGTTAAGACACACTGAAGCTAGATACAGTAGGTATATTAAAATAAGTTGTAATGCCTTAAATGTTTAGCTTTTGTTGTACCCCCTTTTCATCAATTAAAACTTTTTGTCATGTTGATTATTTAAATAAAAACAAAGATATCAAGATGAAGCGGCACATGTTAGAGGTTATTGCAATAAAGCAATACACACTTACATTTGAATTTATGGATAATTTGTCAAGTACTCTACAGTACATATGCAGCCAGTCCTCCAAAAATGGGGTGGTAAATGTAAGAAGACAAATAAGTGCAATTATGTACTATTCATAGCAGTTAGGAATTGTACTTATTTTCACTTGGTATTAAATCGTACTGTCAAATATATTGTGAATATTTGAGTTTCCCTGAAAAACTGAATAGAAAACCACAACCTCACCTAACCATCTTAGTTTTTGAAGATAATAATTTTATTGCTTCTTAATTACAATTAGTACTTAACCTATAGCTATATTGATATTACAGTTTTATAAAACTAATAAAACAAAACTAAAATATATCAATAAATTGTAAAGAAACTCAGGATATTTTAAAATTTTGTATAAAATCTACATTGTTTAATAAACCTGAAAAATAAATTCCTAATATTTAAAACTTGTATATGACAAGTTGATTTTGAAAACTTCATCCTAAAATTCTGAGTGTCTTAACAGAAAACGGGGAGAATTAAATCGGGGGAGAGAGTTGGGTAAATGTAACAGCCCCATAAGTTTAATTATGCACTGTTTATGACAGTAAGAAAGTGTACTTATTACACTTAGTATTAAATCGTACTGTCAATTTGGAGGATGGGTTGACATATGATAACATTGGATACCAAATAAGCTACTCACATGAATCAGAATGAAGTTTCAGAGATTTGATGCCAGTGGACTTTCGAGGTGGTTTGCTCAACTGTTCTTGCAGATGTAATTGGGCAGTTGTGGACATTGTGGATGACAAAGTAAGCCTTAGACTTTTCCTACTTCTAGTGGACAGCTCCTCAATGACTGGATTTACAAGCTTGTGACCTTTATCTGACTGTCGCCTCGACACTCGTCTTTTGAGAAACCTGTCATCTTCTTCGCTGCTTTCAGAGTCTGTCATGATAAGTACATTATGCAGTGGTAATTCAAAACTTACCACCACCAAAGTGATGGTACATTCAATAGTGTAACATTACACAAATTTTATAGCTATAAAGATTATGAACACACCACACACCTTCCAGTTTCCTCATTTTTCAACAGCAGCATTTTAACTGTAAATTTTAATCTATGTACCCAATGCACCTACAAAATCAGTCTTGTCCAGACAACACAAAATTGATGAGAAGGGTAAGTATAAAAGTTTGTGGGGTACAGTGGTACACTAGCCCTGCACCTCCTGAGCTATTTTGTCTGCTAGAGCCTGTAGAGAGTTGCTGAGCACCTATCCTTAACTCTTCTCTCACATCAGTAATTGGGACCTGGTTGTGACCTGAATGGTAGGTCATGTTTCAGGAAAACCAGTAGAGTAAGGCTTAACATGAGCTATGTGAAGAAAAGCTCTAAGGTTACTAATAGAAGCCACAAGTTATCTACTCTTTACCCAACTGTGTAGGATATAAAACCTTGACAGGTTGCAAATAATAGGAATGGCTTTTATAAACTAAAATTGAAGAATGCTTCAAAATATTATGCAAATCAAACTAGACTAGCACATGAAAGTGTGCTCCAATAAGAACCCCCTACTGGTAAAGCACATTAAAACTGAAAAAATCAGGGAATGCCTGAGATAATTCAAGCATTGAATGTAATGAAACTTTTTTTATGAACCCTTAGTATCTCTCCGTGCTAGATGTTGGTACAGCATTGATTAAAGATGCACTAGGCCTTCAAAATCCACCCTTGTCTTCTGA
Source organism: Procambarus clarkii (assembly GCF_040958095.1). NCBI lineage: Eukaryota > Metazoa > Arthropoda > Malacostraca > Decapoda > Cambaridae > Procambarus > Procambarus clarkii. The sequence continues at coordinate 32,839,197 of NC_091154.1, read as the reverse complement.
AAGTCAGGAGCAAAATCTACCTCTCTCTGAACCTAGACAAGCTTGGGAATCAAACAATCCAAAACAGAGAAAAATGTAACGAGGAAATCATAAAATAACAAAACAAGCAACCAACTGACAAAAATCTGATACGTTGAGGAAGCAAGACAAATTATTACCTCTGGGGGTAAACATCCTAATCTTAATGTCACTGACTGCCATCAGGTGGCTGTCCCGGTCAGACAAAGCTCTAGGCCGCCTGCACCCACAACTTACCAGATGTTCGAACTGAACACCGCAGAAAAGAAGGTAACATGGCAAGAATGGGAAGCCAATGAGGGTCAACAAGAAAAGGGCATTTCATTATGATCTATGCGTGGTTTTTGGGCATAAATACCAAGTAGAGCTTTTCAATACAATATTTAAAAAAAAGTTAAACTAATACATTTGATCAAACCTAACCTAACCTAATAAAGTCAGTAATTTAGTTTCATTAATTGGAATAAACCAATTTGGAAAGAAATATTTTAGAATAATGATAATAAAGAAGTGTAAAATGTGAAAACGAGGCTTGTAACCCGGCATCAGCAGTGCCAAACTCCTTAGCACATCACATGGGCAAGGCCAAAAAAAAACCTGAGGAAGGACCAACACCCCGAAGAACCTCCCAAAGAGATCCCCAAAGGGACCCCTAGCACAAACATGAGTAGCCAAAACAGCAAGAAACCCCCTAGCAACGCTGTGAAGACAGGCTATTGGATGATTGAAACCAAAACTCCCAGATGTCCACCTGAAAACCAACAAGCCACCCAAGTTTCAGGCACTTATTGGTATACAGTAAATCAAAACTATTTTCCTAAAAATCTATGCTTTGTTAATTGGAATTACAGTAAAACATGTTCCTTTGTGGAATAAAGGATTGGATGCTGACCTTTTATGCTTGTGAGAGTAGTAGTCCCACTGGATCTGGTGGACATTCTATCTGGAGAGCTCTACAAGGAGAGAATTTTGTTTTTATTTTTTTAAATACAGTTGTGTGATTTATACGTTCAATTCTAAATTCCTACCTAAAAGTTACACATATTCAAAATAATTTTTGTAATAAAAGTGATGTTAAGAGTATTTATTTTTATTAATAAACATTTAATCCCTTTAAGGTATTTTTTCAATACAACCAAATGTGGTTTGCATAAGTATGTGACTGCTTTCACATACCTAAAACTAAAATGCAAATACAGTACATTCATTGGTGTCAAGGGATCAATCAGGTATAAACAGCTTATCATCTGTCATAACTCACCTGAGAAGCATCTGAAACAGATGCACGAAAACGGGTCATCGGTGATGATACTTTTATTTCTTCTGCTTTCAAATGCTCTTCCTCCGAGCGTGATTGTCTACGAGTTCTTCTGGTGGTACTTCTAGTTATATCAGTCTGTTTATGTGTCTGTTCACTCTCTGAGGATATTATACTTTCTGACTTATCCTCAACACTACTAAGATTATCCTTACTATAGCTATCTTCAGAGTAATTTTCAGCAAGAGACCGCCGTCTCTTTCGGGGAGTCTTCTTTTCTGGAATATCTACTGTAGTATCACCGATAATAGACTTTCGTCTTGTTCGAGAAGGGCTTTTGCTTCTTGTCACAGAATGGTGGTCGGTTGAGATATTTTTCATTGATTGGGATTCATCAGCTGGTGCATGAGTTGAGTTTTCTACATCCTCTGCAATGGGTTCCAAGCTTTCTGCAGCTGCACTTAGCCTTGTTGACATTCTTGTTCTTGTAGGTGTAGTTTTAACTGGAGTGGATTTTAATGGTGTACCTTTAATTGGAGTTTTGGTTTTGAGGTGAAGGGAAAGTTCCGCTTCTACTTCTAAATCAATGGGCATTGTAGATTTTCCATTTTCTTCTACAATAGTTTCCAGTGTTTCCTCTGAAATACTTTTTCGGCCAGATCGTCGTCTTGTTCTGCTTGGAGTGACCAAGACTTCAGTTTCTGCAGCTCCCTGTGCTTTATGTCTTTTAGGCGATGTTGGTGTTACAATTGGAACAGGCAATGTGTGTTGAGTAGGTGGGATTTCATGAGCCATATCATCAGCCCGAGAAGACAAATCTAATTTCTGGGAGATTTTTTGCAATTCTTCTGTATCTGCCAATTCTCTTATAGACCTCCTTGAGGGAGTGACTAATACTGATCTTTTAGTTGATTTTGATTTTGTAAGTGGTGTTGGCACCTGGAGAATTTTTCTTCCAGATCTTGTTATTCTTTCAATAACTTCATTTGCTTCAGATGATGTTCTAACTGGTGTTTTAACTTCAACATTACTGACTGCTTTGCTTGACCTCTTTGGAGTACCTGGCGTGGAAGGCGAAGTTGTACTGAGTCTACGACTTCGTCTCAAAGGGGTAGCCTTTAAGGGGTCTGAAGTTTTATCTGTCATATCTCTTGTACTTTTACTTTGCGAGTTTTCCTCGGGAGTATGACTTGGTTTTCTAGGTGATGTTACTATAGTATGTTTCTCTAAAGATTTGTCAGGAGTAGCTTGAGGAGTAATTTCTGCCCTCTTGTGTGGTGAAACTTCCATGAGAATTTTATCTCCAGCTTTGGGTTCAGTCATCCTTTCTGGCGAGACTGGTAGGATACTTCTCTCAACAGGTTTGGTAACAAGCCCAATATTAGCCGAAGCGTCTTCAGTATCATTCTGCCTTAAATGCATTTTTTGCAATGTCAAATTTGATTCTTTGCTAGCAATGGTAGGTGGGTCTCCAGAACCACTCTCTTTCAAGCTTGTCTCTGGTGAGACTTTAAGAAGCACCTCATTGTGACTTTCTTTCAAGTTTTTCTTTGGGGAGACTCTTAGACCTACTTCAGGAGAACTAAATGACTTATCTGTAGTGTCACTTTGTCTTGGGCTTCTTCTTGGTGAACTTCTAAGGTTTATTTCCTCAGTAACATTGGAAGGGGATTCTGTATCATTACTTTGGGATATATTTAAGCCAACTTCCCCAGCAATTTTGCTAACAGTGCTTGCAGCATCATGCATAGAGCCTCTTTTTGATAATATGGGTTGTGAAGTTTCCTCTGCAAATTCAGAACCATTTCTGTCCAGGGTAATCCTGATATTGTTTTCTGGTTTACTTACTACCGGCTCTTTCTGTTGCATCGCCGTTTCCCTTTGGGCAGAAAATGTTTCTTTTTTCACGCTCTTGTGCAAAGACTGTGCAAGTAATTGGGAGTCACATTCAGCATCAGAGCCCAGATGTATGCTTCTATTATTACTTTTAATTTCTATATCCTCGCTATCTGCCTTAAGCATGCTTCCTCGTTCATCAGTTTCTGATACCTGCATTTTCTCATCCTCTTTTATAAGCAATGGCTCCTTTTCACCTGTAGTTTCAAGTCCAAGTGCCTTGGGTTTCTCATTTTCTAGATGTTGCGTGACCTCACTGCTACTTTTAACTGCCAAGGATAACTTAGCTCCTCCAATGGACTCGGTTGTCTTTTGAGAGCTCTCTCCAAATTTTGAGATTTGGGAATCTTCCTCTAAACAAACTCTACCATTTACTTTGGAAGAACCATTGTCTTCGGGGACAGCATTTGTTCTTTCTTCATGTACAGAACTTGAAGAAACCTCTCCCAAATTACATGTGATTTCAAAACTAGAGGTATCATCACCTTGTGCCTCAATTAAACAAACTGTTTTTGTTTCCACACTATCTTCCTCATTCTCAACTGCAACATCTGTCTGTCTATCTGTTTCTTTAGAACTGTTAACCTTGACTTCTTTTCCTGGGACATTTATTTCTATTTTTTTTTCATTAACATTATCCTCCTCACATACTTCAATGCCTTGATAATTTGCCTTTAATATATTAACCTTATCCTGAGATGTTTCACTGCCTTGATGGTCTTCAATTTGATCTGCATGTCTTCCATTATTGTAATTTTCCCCTTCATCTTCGCTTTCTGAATCAGAAAAACGCAAGGGACTAATATGCTCCGACGTATCAAGCGAAATACTTTCGCTTTCTTCGGACACAGGTTCCTGAAGTGATGCCTCTCTATCACAATGGTCTCCTATCTGATCTGAATGTCTTTCATTATATTTTTCCTCATCATCTTCACTTTCAGAATCAGATAAATGCAGGGGACTAATGTGCTCTGATGTATTAAGAGATAAGCGTTTATCTTTTTCAGACATAGCTTCATCAATCATTTCCTCTTCCTCTTCAGTAATTTGACAATCTGTGTTCATAACTTCATCATCAAGAACAGTGCTTTCTGATACACCTTTCTTTTCAGTAGCATGACAGCAAGTATTCATATTAAGTGCAGCTGCAGAGGATTTTGCTACATCAATATCTGGTTTCTCTTTTACACTTTCTTCTTCCATGAGATTATTACCATTATTTTGTTCTTTACTTGAAATTAATTGTTTTGTGATTAATATTTGTGAATGCACAGACAACTCTGTTTCCTCTTTCATTGAAGTGTCTATGATTAATTTTTCTTTGGTAGAGTTATCACGCTCTGTAGTCTCCCCTTTTTCCTCAGGTTCACTCTCAGAATCTGAAAATTCAAGAGAAGGAATGACTTCTGACTCATTTAAAGACGAGCTTGGCTTATTTTCAGTATTCTCTTCTGCTTCCTGGTCAACAACACTTTTAAATGAATCATCATGATGCTCTGTTTTCTCAAAATCATCCACCTTTCCTAAGATGAATATTTCCTCCCTTCTAATAATAGGTGAATGTTGCACCTTGTAGATTTTCCCATCAGGTCTTCTTTCAGCAACTTCTTTAAACAGATCTCCATCTTCCACCTCTAACTTTTCAACTCCCTCCTCATGCACATTAATCATTTCAGAGTCAACTTTCTCAGAAACTTTCTGAGGTTTAACAGTATTGTCCTTTTCATTTTCAGCATAATTCTCATTTTCACACTGCAACTCTTCTCTTACATTTGCTTGCTTCCCTACAAACACATTATCCTCCTCACTGTCTCCTACTTCCCTTGACCTTTCTGCTACTCCATCTCTGCTATCTTCCAAGTCATTCATCATTTCAGATTCTGCTTCACTTTCTTCGGCTTCTTTTGACCTTTCTGCTCCTTCTAACTCGTCTTCACTACCCAAGTCTTCACTAACAATTTTTGCATCATCCACAAACACCTCTGCTCCTGGAGGTTCTTCCTCAGTGAAGCTGTAGAACACTTCACCAGCAGTAGTGTTTTTATTTGGATATTCAAAGGAGTACTCTGGGTCTTTCTTGGCATCCATTTCATCTACACATTCACTGACATTGCTGAAAGTAGAACAGTCAAGTAAATTTTATGTCTACAAATAAGGAAATTTTGTCGTTCAGTCAATATAAGGCCAAGAGAACAAAAATCCTGGAGCTTTGTATTTTAAGACATTCATTACATTAAAAACTAGAACAAAAATCCTGACGATTTGTATTTTAAGATATTCATTACATTAAAAACTAGCCATCTTTGAAAATCACAAACAGCTTGATGTATTTACAGGCGTACACAAAGTCAACAAAACACACATTCCTATATGCAGGCAATGAGTCACAATAACGTGGCTGAAGTATGTTGACCAGACCACACACTAGAAGTTGAAGGGACGATGACGTTTCGGTCCGTCCTGGACCATTCTCAAGTCGATTGTGGGACGACGACGAAACATCGTCGTCCCTTCAACTTCTAGTGTGTGGTCTGGTCAACACATTCCTATACCCCCAACTTGTATTCCCCACAAGCTTGACTCACAGAGGAGTCTGCTAACCTCTCATGTAATACAGGCGACACGTTGGTTGCTTTGGCACCATAACTACGGAGAGGTTGACGAGGTGTTGGGACCCCAGAATCCGGATGCCTGACACGTGGGTAAGGAAATGATGGCAAACTTAATAGTGTGGAAGAGAATAGAAATATTGCACATCATCCAGAAACTGTTACTACTAGGCGTAAAATGTAGACAGTTGGTGAACTCGGAACTTGTTTTTGATACTTAAGAAAATCAATTTCTCAAATCAACATTTTTTTTTAGTCTACAAGAATCTGTTATAATTAAAGATTTTCCTCTGAAATTTTCAAGTCATTTTTTTTAGCCTTTTTTTTTTTTAGCTTTAGTTAAAAGTCACTAAATTTGCACATAAATAAACTGATATTTTCACAACAGCAGCAGTGAAATTATTACTATTTTAAACATTAGATTTATTTAAATGTAATCTAATATGTAACAATCTGGTAACAAGAATTATATGAAAAATATATTATAAAAATGTCAGCACTTTTTCTTCCTCAAAGCACAGGACAAATAGGTTTGGTTAGTGCAGCATCTAGGTTTGGAACCAATTGCCTCATTTGTTCACATAAGCACTACTATTCTAGTACACCTTTGGTTACTCACATTGCAATACTACTTGCGAAATGGCTGGGGGATCAACTTTCATCCCTCAACCCACTCCCTCAATAATACCCGTTACTTAATTAATACAACTTTCTCATCTACAACGTTTTGCCTCTCTATTCGTGTACCTTCTCCCCTACTTTTTCACTAGAGTCGTTCACTTCCTCTATTCGTGTTTCTCGGAGCAAGCTACTCTTAAATGAAAGTCAAGCCAGCATGCAGAATTCTAACAATGAAATGGGTGCTTCTTTAGTAGTCTATAAAGAGTATGTGAAGGAAACCATGAACCATGAAGGAAGAAGATGAAGAACCACCCCCTAGGGAACAGGGTGTAGAGAGTTGTAGACATAAAATAAGCTAGATTAAAGAATGCTGGTTAAAGTGTTGCTACAAACACAAAACTGAAGGAGTTAGTAACACATCACAACCACACTGCAGTTGATACTTTAGCTTTCTTTCACAGGCAGCAACAGTAACAGATTAAGCATTTTACAGTACACAAACACACAATAAAATATATATATATATATATATATATATATATATATATATATATATATATATATATATATATATATATATATATATATATATATATATATATATATATATATATATATATAAAATTTACCTTAATGGATTGGTCTTTAAATTATGGATGTTTGGGCGAGAGGATATTGTCGTTGATTTATGTATTACTTCCTCTGTCTTCTCAATAACCCATAATTTAGTCTTCTTTGCTTCAACTTCACCTTCCTCCAATTCTCTCTCTCTCAAATACTGTTCTTCTATGTCTGTCTCCTCTTCACTGTGCATTTCCCTTTCCTCCTCCTCCTCCACCTCCTCATCAGTTGATGCTACAGACAGGTCAGCCACAACAATGGGGCCTTCTATTTCATTTCCAGTTTGTTTCTTATCCACAGGCTCTTCATCCATTCTCATCTTGGGAAGGTGGAATCGCAGTTGCTTGGGCGTCATGCTGGCATCATTGGCTCGGCTCAGTAGGGTATCTTGAGCAGTTCCTGGTTAATTGAAATATATAAATCGGTGAGTAAATTGGAAGACAGGGTGCTGTACTATTTTTTTTTTTTTTACAAAACAAAATTTTGATTACTAGAATAAAACTTTGTTGCCTTCTATTGTGGAACAAATAATATTTTTGCATTTAAATAATGCCCAACACATTCCATATTTCACAAAGAAATATCAAATACACACTCAGATATGCAGGTGGTCAATACAAAGTAAGTTCATAGCACCCACACGCATGACATGAAGATTAATAATGAAGGAAATAAAATTTAATTAATGTAGTTGATTTGTTTCTATAGATCATCTCTCATATATCAGTAAACTTTTAACTCATGTGAAGAGCACATAACAAAACACTCTTCACGTTATACTGTGGTTACCTTCATGGTAATCATGAAGGTAACCGCATTATCATGTACTTTGTAACCATGGTACATGGTTACAAAGTACAAGGTACAAAGTTACCCATGTAACCATGCGCCTGACAGCAGGGTGGACAACGCTTTGGATTTGTAGTCCCGAGGTTCCAGGTTCGATCCCCGGTGGAGGCGGAGACAAATGGGCAAAATATTTCTTTCGCCCTGATACCCCTGTTACCTAGCAGTAAATAGGTACCTGGGAGTTAGGTAGCTGCTACGGACAGCTTCTTGGGGATGAGGGGTGTAACAAAAAGGAGGCCTGGTCGAGGACCGGGCCGCGGGGACGCTAAGCCCCGAAATCATCTAAAGATGACCATGGTTACATGGGTACCATTTAACCATGACTGGGAAATGTACTTTCCTGAACGATACCTCTAGTATCAGCTCTTTTTTCAGATTTAAAATCCAAATAATTCACTATATTTAATTACAATTCATATAATGAAGAGGGCTCTTATATTTTTAGAATATTTGTATCTGTTTCCAACCACGTCTGTCTGTTCCACAGGTCCTTGCCTTCAAATATTGCTTCACTGACTACCTAGTCACAATCTTGCATGACTGCCTCCCTAGAATCTTGCAACATTAACATCGTATCTTCTCCTGTTCCTTCTTTCTTGCATTGAGGCTAGATCTCATACAATAAATATCTTTACTAAGTTTAATCTTCTTCATGGGTGCATGATATTTATGCTGGGGCAACATATTCAGTGTGTATTATGTATACTTCCAAGTCTCTCTCATTTTCTTATGTGAAAAGCCAATGTTCTTAATTTTGTATTTGGAATATTCACTCTCCTGTTCTTATCTTAATAAAGCAGCCAATTTTTATACTCCCTTTCAACGTGATTTCATTGTGTAATGATGTTTCATTTATGTCCTGAAGACATGAGGAGTCACCTGTGAGGAAATGGGGACCAAGTGTAAACAGCAAATGGGAAGAGGAAGGGGGGGGGGGGAAGGAAGGAAGCAGCAGTTTCATGGGAAGTGTGTAAAGTTTTATGCAAAATGCCATACTGAAAACAGGAAAACTGGGTTAAAAAAAAATTGTTTGACAAATCAAGTTTGACTAGATTGATAAATTCCCCGTTACCTTCACTAGCCTTCTTGGCATTAAGTTGTGGAAACACTGGGATGGATGTGTCACTTGCTGCAGCTGGGCTTAGTGGTCTCTGCACCATCTGACGTACCTAAAGGTTTCATCATCAATTATTGTTGCTAGTTTGATAAACCATTAAAACAATGAAGTTTAAACAGAAATAAACAAAAATTTCATATCCATTAATAAAGTAAGGTTCAACCAATGTTGCGAGGCTTGTTTTTGGTTTTCTGTACAATATTGCAACCGTGTTAGGGCCTAAGTAATTCGCAATGTGGCAGGTAAGTATTGGCAGTCAATCAGTATATGAAGGAACAAATCTACAAGGGCCGTGATGAGGGTTCGAACCTACGTCAGAGAGTATCTCAGATGCGCTTTGATCGACTGTGCCACGATATGGCACAGTCAGGCAAGTCTGGGATCCTCTCGGACGTAGGTTCGAACCCTCATCACGGCCCTTGTAGATTTGTTCACTTGATGCATCACACTATTGTGATTTCTGTGTGCAGTATATGAAGGATTAATCTGACACTAATACACAATTCTGCAACTCAAATGAGATACTTTAATGACAAAAATTATTATTTTCTTTAAAAAAATATTACCTTAATAAAAATCAATGCAAAATTTTGTTTTATGTTTAAGTGAAATATTACTGTGTTGCATAGTGATTTCTAAAATTATAAAATCATTGTGAAAACAATAAACCATAATAGCAAGGACCTATTAGCAGACCCTATAGCAAGGAAAATTATTGTTTGGGTTCATAAAACTTTAAATCAATTTCAAGGGAAAAGTTTTCAATTTCATGTTTATATCCATACTAAAAATATACTGTACATATGACATCTCTTTGTGTTAAATATACAGAAAGTCTTGACTGAATTAGATTGAATCTATTGAATCTAATTCAGTCATGCCTGTTCCTGGACCGGGCTTGGGGAGTAGAACAACTCCCAGAACCCCATTAAGGTAAGTTTTTCTGAAAGACCTAATTTTTTTTCATTTTTATTTGAAATTGCTTTGAAAACAAAGATTTGACATTGATAGTCAACAGAATATTGAAGTAAGCTGCCACAAAGAGCAAGACTTCAGAAAACAAACAAGCAGAACAAGAATATACTTAACAAGGTCCTTAATCAACCCGTCCTCTTACAAAGAATGTCACATTTTGTTCGAATGTGTTACACAAGGCCAAAAATTGTCGTACTAGAAAATGGAAGCGACTCGCAAAAGTGACATACTGTCCCTTTTTCTATTTTGGGTCCTCTGATAAATTAAAGTGTCCTCTCCAAACCTAACAGCTTTATTGATGTTGGGAAACCTTAAGAGGGTGGACTGCATGAATATCCAGTTACTGTATCTAGTAAATAAATTACGCATACTGAATGGCTATGACTCCATTTCAGATATCCAATGAATTACATCAATTTTTTCAAAGACGTTCTCCAAGTGTACAAAATTAACTCATCCAAGCTATAGCTAATGTTATTACAGATTATATTTATAGACATTAGTTAAACAACAATTCTTGACATTATACTTCATTAAATAATGTCTGAAATTTCATAAGATAAAAAAATTATTAGATGTCATACTGACATCTAATAAAAGCCAAATTTCAAGGTCAGAATGAACCCACACTGATCTTACCTTAAGTATTGACTGGGGAGTATCAACAAGTGAAGAGTCAACACCAGGTTGCACTTCAGACTTTCTTTTACGCATGATCTTGGGAGTCTGCAACAATAACATCAGATCTGAGGAGATATTCTGAGGTATGCTGTAGAAGAAGAAGAAGAAGTGTCATCAGTATTATGTCAATCATATTTTTTAATGAGCATAACAGGAAGATAATACATGATATCAACAATGTTTTTAAATCACAGCCAACTGAGGATGATTGCCATGGTTTCACATTTCAGGTCCCTTTTGATGCAAAGAATACAACCGATTCATGGAATGTTGATTTAACAAATCTCTGAGTTTAACAGTGTGCTTTGAGAAGCTGATTTATTGATGAATCATTCAGTAAATACAGCCAATGACTGTTACAGGAAATTCAGCACTTGTCACTCAGTATGATGATGGCACCAATTATTGGGTTTGATATTGTACTACGGCAACCTTGCATTTCACAGCAGTTTTTCTTGAAAAGACTGTGGGAAATACTAGCGAGTATTTGATGGGAGTGGGTGTGGAAGGCACAGATCTTTAATTTTAATACCTTGCCTGCAGCTCTAATATAGCTGACATCCCCCTAATGTGCAAGAACAAAAAATCTATTATTAAAATTCATTCCTTGATTATTGAATAATAATAAAAAATTGTATGCGACTCACTTCAGCCGTGGTGAAACTTGGAAATCTTGCAGTGATGTCACGATTCACAAGCGTTTATAGAGCAATCGCCCCAGGGTGGTGCATACCTTCCCCTCATCCCATCCCATATTCTTATCCCTTCCCAGTGCTATAAGTCATAATGGCTTGGTGCTTTCCCCTGATAGTTCCTTTCCCTTTGCCTGGGTGGTGGCCCAGAGACAGCCATGAGGTGGCAGATGCCACAAAGATATTTAAGAGACTATAGAAAGAGGGAAAGATGCAAAGTCCAAGACAATCGGCTTCCCTGGCGGGCGAGGATCACCACAAGCAAGGAGACCCCTTAACCACTACACTGCGCTGCATTATAATATGACACTCCTGTGGTGCACCACCCCCACTCAAAAAAAAAGTTCCCCAAAATAATTTTATCTTCTTATATTGTTAAAATGCAGTCTCTGATCACAGGAAACTAAAATAAAATATTGTATATGACATACTTTAGCTGTCATGGAGCTGAGAAGTTGAGCAATTTATGGGTGCCAAGTGAGTACGCGCTTGAACACGCACTACCCTGCCACCATGTGGGGCAGCAGTTGCCCCCGAATATAATTTTTCATAATTATTTCAATGTCTCTTATTTGTTTCTTCTCTGGTTTATTGCTGTAATATTATTCAAGTGTGTAATTTGTGGAATTTATGCAGTTAAATGTGAGGAATATCGCTATACAGTACTCAAAATTATGGAGCTCATAAATGGTGACACGTATATTGTATTCCAAGATCAATCAAACAGTGTTTTGTTGTTATTACACTATATACACAAGTTATATATAACTATCTAGTTTTTGTGCACCATAATGAACCATAAAGATGGTGTGTTGAGACTTTACATACACACAACAACAACAATCCAAGGTCAGCCTAGCAGCCAACAGCTGAGTGTGGCAGGGGTTGCCCCCAAATACAATTTTACGTAATTATTTTAGTGTCTGTGAATCGTTTATATCTAGTTTTTTGAAGTAATGTTATTCAATAGTATGTAATTTGTGGAATTTATAGTTAAATGTGATGACCATCACCATTCTAAAAAATATGGGGTTTATATATATAGTGACAAATATATTACATTCTCAGATCAACCAAATGGTGTTCAAATGTTAGTGGCTCTCAGGTAAATTCAGATAATATGATTTTTCTCTGTTAGTGCACCACCCTTCAAATGAGATCTCGGTTAACACAGTACTTTGTTAAGTGTACAACTCAATTGTACACTTAAAGTTGAACAAGAAATTAATGAAAATATATAACTTATTTATTATTAGTCAAAATCTTAATTATAACAAAAAAATATGGTAAGTTTCAAGATATTTTAAATTGAATGAAATTTCCTGGCAACCCACCTAGCACTTGCATCAGGTCCTCCATATGTGGTCTTTCTTACTACAGAGTCTATAAGCACTGACATATCATCATGTAAACTGAAACTCTCTCCCAGGCGACTTCTTTTTGCAGGTCTAAAGAGGCCAATCTCTCCCTCCTCATCTTCAATGAGCCTAGAATGGGATGCTTGCACTCGGGAAGGAAACACCACGTGAGACAAGTCTCTGTTGAAAGAATACAAAATTAATTAAAAAATTTCAAGTAAAAAAATGTTATAGAGTCATTCCATGCCAAATGATCACACACACACACACACACACACACAGTACTGAATATATAAAGGACCTTACCTTGCCGAATTATTTCTTTTGGGAGTGAACAAGGAAGTAATCTCCTCAATCTCGGGTTGTTCCTGTGCTTTACGACGCTGAGCCTTGTTCCTGAATGGTGTGTAAGGTGTAGGGGAGGACTTCACAGAAGACCAAGCATCTAGGCTAGTGTCTAGCATTTTATTAATATTGGCTGTATGAGACTTCAGACTTGGTGCAGCTTGACGAATCTGCGCAGACAACGGCTGAGGCTTTGTATATATGGTTCGTGATGAACCAACATTCCTTATTGGACCACATGTTATCTGTATGGGGAATAAAATGTTACTACCGGTAAATATGTTTTGACCACAGGAGACTGATCATGAAAGGTGTTCCTGAGCCAGCATATCTCAGAATATGAGATATGCTGAGTTTGACGATTATGCTGATTTGGAGTAATGAGCAGGGTTATTGATAAGTCCATAGAGTGGAGAAGGTGAATGCAGTGATGGTGAAGGAAGGTGAATGCAGTGATGGTGGAGGAAGTTGGATGCAGTGGTGGTGGTGGAGGAAGTTGAATGACCTTGTTGAGGACTTTAAACACTGTTCTTAAATTGCCCAGCTTCTCATACATTGGTGCTGTTATTCTATTTATGCATTTACAGTGTTAAAGAGCTGAATTACCTCCTAAGTCTTTCTCTGTTCCCCATTCCTAAGGAACCATACCTATATGGTGCAGGAAGAAAAGGTAAAAATGTGGAAATCACTCGGTAGAAATACAGTAATGCAAGCCACCAGAATCAGCCGTTTTAAGAACATTTATGATGGAAAACTATGGTATTGAGTAATAAATGATCACCAGGTTTTGATAGGAGGAGTACTCCAAGAGTAAAAAAAAAAAATACTTCCTTCCAATTGGTACTGATAGATACAGTACAGGTAAACAAGTAGTTAGGCATTGTCCATCCCTTACCATATACAAAAGAAGTATAAATAATAGTTATACTCTCATATACTTACTCTTTTAGCAACATCTGGGAGGTGAGTGAGGTAGCCATGAACTAGTGCAGATCTTGCTCCCTGCCGCTTCTTGGCAGTGCCTAGACCCCCACGGAGGCTCTCCTGCAGGGCAGCAGCCTCATCATACCTGTAGTGATAAACATACATCTGTAATATTTCATTTCTTTATTATACACCCCCATACCCATCCCATGGGTGGGGTGGAAAGGGTTACAGTGGCACATAATCAGTCCAGGAACTGAACCCCATAGTTTGTTTAGCTAAGTAAGTGACAGTCTTGTGAAGCTAGTTACACAATTGTTAATATTACATACACATGTACATACATGTAAACAAATACATATATTGTACATGTCAATAATCTTTTGATGTCACAAGTCAACAAGAGGCTCACAACTATATCTAAACAATGCACTTTACATCTACTGTGAGTCACAGTTATTAATCTTGCTTCACACCCAGTCAGCCACCCGACTGGTCGGCAGCCTTACAATCATGTGCATGCATTACCTACAGTAAGCAAATTTTGTGCAAAGGCATGCTACAAAATGGCTTCCGAAACTGAAAAACAAGAATTACGAGGAAAGGCAAGAGGCATTAAATATGCCAAAACTAAAAGATAGAAGAGGTGATGATCACCACTTACAAAATAATACCAATAATCAACCAAACTGACAAAGGAATTCCTGAAACCAGTAACTTCAAGAACAAGAGGACACAGATCCAAGCTAAGGAAACAAAGGTGATGAAAAAATATTAGAAAGTTTTCTTTTGCAAAGTGGTAGACGGTTGGAACAAACTAAGCGAGGAGGTGGAGGAGGCCAAAACTGTGAATAGTTTCAAAGCCTTATATGACAATGAGCACTGGGAAGACAGGACACCACGAGCATAGCTCTCATCCTGAAATTGCACTTGGGTAATGATACACATGACAGCAGTCTCTTCCTAGTACACATAACCATGAAATGGTAATAGGATTTTTTCATGGGTCAAGGTAAACATCGTAACGTCCACAGGGAGCTTAATCCATATTTGCATCACACACGTAAAACGCAGACAGTAATTGTCCAAATCGTCGTATGATGATGACGACCGCATTTCCCTAGTAATATTCATGACAATATTGGTAATTAATAATGATTCCAAATTTGCACATGGAATTAACATCACATGAGACAAGGAAGTATGTTATGATGTGCAAAACAGCCCATTGAAATGCAGAGGTGCAATAGGCACACAGAACTCCATCAACATCAAAGGTCTAAGACTTTTCAACACACTCCCTCTACACATCAGGGGCATAGCCTGCCAGCCTCATGGTGTTCATGAGATAAATAAACACCTCAAAAGGATACCAAATCAATCAGGCATTGATATCTGATCAATTCAGGTGTCAGGCTGCATGCAGCTGCATCCAACAGCCTGGTTGACCAGATTACAAACCAGAAGGCCTGTCAGAGTCTGGGCTGTGGGGATGATCATCCTCAGAATCACCAGAAGGTAACCACAGGGTAAGGTAGCCCATTTACATTACTTCGCATTATTTGGATTGAACCCCAGCAACCATTTATCTGCCCATTCTTGAAGTTTGTAAAGGTCTTCTTGCAGCACCTTGTGGGCCTCTTTAATTCTTACTCTCCTCATTAACTTTGCATCATGTGCAAACTTCGACATGCATGAGCCCACTCCCTCTGTGGTCATTTACATATATTAAAAACAATGGTCCTAGGACAGCTCTATGGAACAATACTTTCCATTCCTCTCAAGGATAACTTATCTTCTCTGACTATGACCCTTAGTTTCCTTGTCTGTCAATTATTCCCATACCCTGTCCAGTGTTGCCAAGTACCCAACTGATTGTATGCTTGAACATCTCGTGCACAGTGCAAGGGTTCATTCAACCAACCCATGTATCAGGGTGTCTACCTGCTACAAACTGACAAAAAATCAAGGAGAGAACAAGTTTAATATACTATAACCAATTAATTTGGCACACAAGAACAATAATTTCGTTATGACTTTGTTAAGCATCAGTCACAGAAAACCACACTTTCTAATTATATTTTAGACAACCTTAAATGTTATTATTTCAGTGGTGCACTTTCAAAGGCTTCCTGAAATTTTTTGTGAATTCATTCCATTAAATGATGCAGGAGCTATATAGATTTTTTGAGAAGCTGGTGACCAAACACTGGCAACTAATGTACATGAAGAATTTGAGAGCACACACCAACCTGGCTCTTTGGAGGTAATAGACAAGAAGATAATCATAGGCAGATGTGTTGGCTGAAGTTTGAAGGTAAGAAACAAGGACTTCTTCCTCCAAGGGAGACAGTGGAAGGTGAATAACACACTCCAACTTCCCAAGTTGCTCACATCCTGTTTAGGAAAATGCTTCGTTTAGTATATCACACAGCAATTTTGAATAAAGCACTAACGTAAGAACTTGGTATTTCAAAGGAAAACAACATATCAATGTCTAATAATTTCTGCTATTCTATTAAAAAACTAGTTCAAACAGCAGGCATTTTTTTTTTTTTGCATTTAAATCTTGCTGACAAAAATCTAAAATTAACAAAATACAGAATAAAAATTGTGTGTGTGTGTGTGTGTGTGTGTGTGTGTGTGTGTGTGTGGTGCAGTAACCCTTAACCTAATCTACTGGGGACACTTTCTCAAGTACCACAAACAGAAAATATCTTGCTAATATATATCTATGGTCTGAGACAGGTACATGGCAGCAAAATTTTCATTTCATTTATTAGACAGATATTTTATTTACTATTGGTCTGATAAATTTTTAACAGAATGTCAACGTGTGCAAAACCTATAGATGATGTCACTGAACTAAAAGATGGCCCAAATGTTTATCTCACACCACTGAATCTGAAGTCTATATTGATTTCAATATCTCAAGTTGGCAATTAAAATTCATTCTCTCATTAATGCTACAAAATATTACCAGTAAAGAGGTGGTTAAGAAGATCCTCGGAATTGTTCTTGATGCGGTGAGTTCGCTGATAGTGGAAGGCTTCCCTAATAAGTCCATTGGCTAAAAGGAGGGTCAAATGAAGCCTTATATCATCCAGATCTGCCTTGGGAGGTTGACGAATCTGAGCATATGTCAGAGCTCTGCTGTGTTCACCCTTGTTTAAAAAGGAATTGATAGATGTTATATAGGTTACATCATACCAGAAGGGAGGTGCACGCATTCAACAACAATCTCTCTCATTAGTCACAAAGTTGTATGGAACATCAAAAGAATGCAACCATACAGCTATAAAGCTCCTACATTTTTATTCCTGAAAGTATGTAGGGTAAAAACCTCTTCAAAAATCAGTATACTCGTGCACCTTCATATGCAAGATCTGAAACTACAATCCTAATCTGGCATGTAGCCTAACTCATAATATTTAAACAGCAAAAGCACCAGATAAAATCAGGTTCTTGTCAAAGGCAATGTGAAAAGTGCCTTTCCGAGCCATTCACTTATGGTTACGTAGATGATGAGTCACAATAACGAGGCTGAAGATATGAAGACTAAACCACACACCAGAAGATGAGACACAACATTTCAGATATCGGAGACCATTACCAAGTCAATGGTGGTAGAAGCAAGGGAGAAACGAGCATTAAGTAAGGCAAGAGAGGTGGAGGAAATTCCTAGAGGAAGGTAGAGGAAGGTAAGAGCAAGGAGAAAGGTACAGATGGGATGGGTGTAATGAAGGGGGTGTAAGAAGGGGGGTAATAATGGGTATAGGAAATGAGAACGTAACAATAAGAGGAGAATGAAAAAGAAAGAGAAAGGATGGGTAAGCTTATGTAAGGTCAAATTTGTTAGAAAGGTTAGAGCATTTGAATATGTACCGTGAAAGCGAAGAGTCAACAGCAACAAAGCCAGGACTAAAGTTCGTGTTGGGAATGTTGTGTATCAGAGCCGAGTCAACAAGACGGTGTCTGAAGAGTAGAAGCAAGAAAGATTATTTGAGAAGATCAATCAATAGGATAATTAGAATTCCTAACATTACAGAAGAGAGCATTGTTTGTGTCTGCAGACTTAACACTTTCTTATGTGTTCCTTAAGTCTGTCATCTAGTGTATGGGCAGTTTTCCCAAAGTATTGGAGAGGACAAGATGAACAGGAAATAGAATAGACACCAGCAGCATTAGAAGCAGGAGGAGCAGTGTGAACCAGATTACTATGGAGTGTGCTAGTTTGTCAAAAGGCAAGCTTAGTGAGATCATTAATACCCTTCGTCCTCTTGGCATGGCACCGAATCCCAAAAACCCCCAAGAGGAAGCCAGAGATACAGCAACTGACGCAAGGACACCGGGAAACGAACCCAGCAATTGCGGGAGCTGTGAAAGAGGCCGATCCGATCCTACCAGAACAGTTTTCAAAGCCAAACCCTGCCCAGCAGAGAAACCAACAGGGCAAAGTTCATGCTCCTGCACAGCTGCTCGAGCAACTGCCAAGTGACCCGAGTCCCCCTCAAAAACAGCTGATGGAGGGACCACAAGCTGCAGGAGGGAGAGAAACTGGCGCAGTCCAAGAACCCCACACTACGTCCAGCAGAGCCCAAACCCGGGACGGAACTGGAAATTCCGCAAAGTTACCATGAACCTGAATCCGGCAAACTGGGAAAGAACCAGACAAGCTAGCAGACAATCAGACCAGCAGGGAGCCCACACCAACCAGTCGTCAAGGCAGGTTGCCAGCCAGGAACACATTGGAACCTCAAAACACACCTGATCAGTATAAGAGAAACTGAACTCAAACAAAGCGAGATCCAACACAGGTGAAAACCGGGTCTCGCAAGAAGTATGTGCCAAGGGCCTCCCGAACCTCCTTAGGGGGAAGACGAGAGGAAGAAAATCTCCGAAAAGATGAATCCGAAGAACTTGAGGGCACCCAGAAACGAACCTGTGGGGAGTCCTACCTACTGTATTTGTCGGTGGATAAGATGCAAAATGTTAATTAAATTTTTTCTTGTTTGGGGGGTGGGACAGTGATTGCTCAAATAGATAAAATACATCCATTAGGTTTCTTTTACACAGCTTAATCTATAATACACATGAACTAAAAATAAAATGTCGACATTTCTATTATCATAACTAGCTGATCAAAAATATTCTTCCAAGTTAAAAAAAAAATCCCAGCATATTCTCAAACATGTTAGAATACCTTGAAGAAATAGAAGTAAATATTTTTCATATTTAATTGAAATACAAATCCTTGAGTATTTATACTGGCAAGTCAATAAATTCAGAAAAATCTATGAAATTCAGAAATACTAAATCAACAAAAAATATACTACACTCCCAAATGCGTATTTATAAAATAAAATAAATGTTGGCAACAAAAATAAACTATAAATGGATTACATTGACTGTGAATAACTCGCCTGATAAAGAAAAGCCTTCATGATCCGGCGGTGCTGCCAAGTGGTGATATCGTTTGTGCTGACAAGTGGATCGAGTAGCACGTTCAGACCCTCCTGTAGAAGTATATGAGAGGTAATACTAATGCACTGCCAAATGTTTCTTAACACGTAGTGGAAAACCTTGCAAACATTTCTACATACAACATTTATCCTTTAAATTGTCTGGTTCCCGAGGGTTTAAATTTAACAAAACAAACTCCAATAAATGTGAAATGACAAAAAGAGTGTTATATGATTAATACCAACAATATGTTGGCAAGTTTTCAGGAGTTAATATTTATAAAAATAGACTAACTCAAGAATGTTAAATATTTTTGGATCAGGAATGTGTGTACAGTACAGTATATGGATGGTGCACGAAGTTGTATGGGATAGAAGCAGAAAATGACAAGGTTCCTCGAGATCATCACACACACACGTCATGATCCCGATTACACTCATGGGTAGGGAATACCTGAGCCCAGTGAAAAATGTTGAATAATAAAGCAAAGATAACAGCTACTGAACTATATACAAAATTTTATATATTATTCATCCATTCATTGTATTATTCACATTGTGCAACATGAGGATAACAAGCACCACCACACCGGATTATAAGAGGCAACTAATGCTCCAGTTATAAATGAATAGTAGGAAGGGTATAAAGAGCTACATCTCGCTCCACTGTAGTTACTAATATGGAAGCAAACGGCAATCATTTCCTCTATTCTTATGTTATAAGGGTAACAGAAAAATGTGACAAAGTAAATCATAATAAGGACAAGGAATACATAAATGATTCAGTAAATGACTAATTTTATTATAGACGAGTGGAAGGAACAATGCAACATGTCATAAATGAACTCGGTGAACACGAAACATGACCTAGAAATTGGCTACTATAAAGGCACGAGAGGAAGCATATGGAACTCAAGGTAACTATTGAGAAAATTCCATGGAAAATACAGGAAGACAGAGGAGATGGAAAGGAAAAATGGGTCCTCACACAAACTCTATACAAGAGGGACAAAAAGGGAAGTAGTAAAACACACACAGGTAATACAAATCCACAGTAAGAGATGAAGCAGCCACAGGGCTACAAGGGAGTGGAAGAAGGAAAACTGGCCAAAGAATCAGCCAAGGGAATAAAGGAAAGAATTAAAAAAAGAGAATAACAGAAAAACTTTACAGAAGCAACAAAAGGTACAGAGCTAAGAACAATATTTAAAACTTTTCTACTTTTTCACTTTCACCTTCACAATTCTCGGGGCCTATTCATTGCTTTACCATTCAAACTCTTCTCTTTCTCAAAACTCCAAAAATCAGTTATATCTTGAGGGTCTTGATATGGATCATATGTAATGCTAACTACCTTCACTATCAAACATGAATTTACTGCACATTGAACTTGGCTATGAAAAGACATTAATGCCACACACACAACTCACTACACCAAGTGTAAAAAGAACTTCACAAAAATATTTTCTACAAGTAAAATAAATAGCATTTGTGAAACTCACCTGAAAATCTTTATGATCCAAGAGCCAGAAGGCCTGTGTTAACTTGATATGTGATGGGGACAGAGAAAAGCTCGAGGGATATTTCACAAGTTCCTCCACAACCCTCACATACCTGTTGGAGAGTGACACCTTTACTTTTTATGCCAATACAGTACATCATTTTGTTTTTGCCACATGTAATCTTTCATTGCATGCTTCAATATAAAGTACTATGTTCACATTCTGCCGACACAAGCACACCAGCCATTGCATTCCGTGTTAGAAATATCCATAAAGCACTCGAGTGTCATATCATGCCTCGTTCATCTTGAAATTGGCTAATTTTTTTCTACTATGCAATATTTTAATAAATTAAAAACAATTTTAATACCAAAATTAATGTTTTTATAATAAACATTAGGCTTGCAAAACGAAAATAAACAAAGTGAATGCACTTGAGTATTTACTTGCATAATTGTACATACTTGGACCATCGAATGGTGCTAGTACAGAAATCAGGCTTTGAGTAGTCGTGAAAAACAGTTTTATAAGCAGAATAATTGGATTGCTCTTAACTCTTGCTTGCCCATTTTCAGATTTAAGTTACACGAACCAGGCAGACTGAGTATTTGAACCTTGTTTGCCTAGTTGTGTCTACTGGAAGTGAGATTCGACTATACACCCTACACCTTATATCTATTGTACTTTGTATCTATAGTATCTATTGCATTTACTTTATTGTATTTATACCCTCCAATTTTCCAGGAGAGTTGTACCAATGAACAGGTACACCTGGAATGGATTCTGGGAAATCAGTATCCGCTTGTTTTTATATCAATAAAATTTCATCAAATACTTTAATGCTGTACTTGTTTTTGTATTTTTGTTTTTACACAGGTGTGTACAGATGACCGACTCATCAGAAGGCTTAGAACTCTCCCTCTCACAGTTTAAGCCATACAAAAACATTTTTTTCTGGAACATTTATCTACCAATTGGCTTACAAACACCTCCCTAATCACTGCAAGGTGAACATGGGACTAATTACTGCACGTGAACATTACAAATTGGTGACCACTTGTTCCTTCCTTTCCAGAGGACCGAGTTATGAGGAAAGAGTGAAGGAATTAAACCTTACGTCACTAGAAGGCAGTCGAGTTAGGGGGACAAAGGATGGCATCATAAAATTCTCATGAAAATTGACAGAGCAGACAATACGATACTTGTAATGGGTGGTACACAAACAAGAGACTGCAAATGGAGACAAAGTAACCAAGTGAGTTACAGGGACATTATAATTTTTTTTTTTAATCTGAATAATCAGTAAATGAAATGCACTAAAGAAACAGAAGTGGTGGTTACTTACTTGTGTGGAGTCAAAATCTTGACACAGTTTCATGAATAGCTATGTTCAACATGGTACATGTCCATGTTGGACATGAACCCAACAGCAGTTACTCCATCAAATTATATATATACGATTCGAGAGAGTAATATTTGAACTTCTAAGGTTTGATGAGACTTGCATCTCAATGATTAGTCGTTGAGATGTAAGCTCATTCTAACCACATACCTTGACAAAGCACTCGAGGGTGTGCGAAAGACTTGGTGTAATTTCTTTTACATAAATTTAACAAATACGTAAGTGTGGGTTTTTATCCTATTGTTTCAGATACTAGTAGCATAAAGAAGTTAGATGTAGGGGCACTCAGGTTTTTACCCTGTTATTATGTCTGTAAGAAGACATTATCATTACTTATCTGAAATAATGTCACCGAACTTTGAAAATTAATGATCTTAAACACATTCAAAACAGAGGAATAGTATCACAGCTAGTGATATGGAACACACTGGGAACGGTGTTGACCTGGGAAGCAAAGCCTTACCTACCTTGTGGTTACCTTGCGAAATTCGGGGCTTAACATCCCTGTGGCCAGGTCCTCGACCAGGCTTCCTGGTTGCTGGACTGGTCAACCAGGCTGTTGGGTGCGGCTGCTTGCAGCCTGACATATGAATCACAGCCTGGTTGATTAGGTATCCTTTAGAGGCGTTTGTCAAGATCTCTCTCTAACACTGAAGGGTCGGCCAGTTATGCCCCTTATGTGTAGGGGGAAGTGTGTTGAAGTGGATACCAGTGGTGTAATCCTCATATTGCGCATGCTCACTTTTCATCATCACCTGCTCACTTTTCATCGTCACCTGCTTCTGTATCACTGGTATCCAATTGTCATGTTAGGTCATTATTGGGTCTTAGATTGTTAACATCACCATCAAGGTCAAGTTCATACATGACATATTTCATCCTTTGAGTAATTTTTTAACCACGTGACCCTTGGGTAACCAGGAGCTAGATGCACATTCATCAGCCATGGTCACTCACTTGAAACCGAGCCTACTCACGGCTGTGGGGCACGCTTGGAATATTTTCCAAGAGGGCAGATGGTCACTAGAGGCCTGAGGCATCCATATGCTACCCAGGTTTCTGTGCACGAGTTTTGAATTGTGTGTTATACCTGGAATGGGTTTCTACGCCGAGCCTGGCCTCAGGCTGGGCTCGTGGAGTAGAGCCCGACTTGCGATAACTTGGTCCAACAGGCTGTTGCTTGGAGTGGCCCACAGGCTCACTACAGTCTCGTTTGTCCGGCACTTCTTGCAAGAACGTGTCTAGGTGCCTCTTGAATACATCCTCCTTTGTTCCGGCAATATTTCTAATGCTTGCTGGGAGGGTGTTGAAAAGCTGTGGACCCCTAATGTTCAGACAGTGCTCTCTGATTGTGCCTATGACATCTCTACTCCTCAATGGTTCTATTCTGCATTTCCTTCTGTATCTTTTGCTCCAGTATGTTGTTATTCTACTGCACAAATTTGGGACCTACAAATAACTTTGCTCAGTGAAACCACCACCAATCAACAAGGATATCTCAAGTGAGCACAGTTCAAGGGTTAAATCCTAACATCTACAGAATGTTTGCACCCACCAATAATTGTTATAGTTAAGACTTTAAAACAGAATTGTTTGCCAATGACAGTTCTATCACATGCCATGTTCAAAATGATATATATACATGAATTGGATTTCTATTACTTTTTGTTTAATATAGACTTGAAGATGGATTATGATGGATTTGTACTTGCCTAAATGTGCTTCGTGGTTATTTATAAAGATATTTTGCTACACTATGCTCCAAGTAAGAAAAGTCACAAACCTTTATATGCATTATAGTGGATGTTGGTCCTCTGATTTTTACCTGGGGGATTGAAGGGCCGATGGGTCAAACGAAATCCCTTCAATGAACAAATCTACCTTGCCCATATAGTTCGTTAAAGTGAGCACACTGTAACATTGGTTAATAATCATATATGTATAACCGGAATCTTTCATTTTAAATCTGTCTCACAAACTTACCCATCAGATAAGAGTGATGCAAGGTCAAGGAAGAGATACTGAACAATTCGGTGCTTGGTGGTGGTAGACACGTCAGGGAGGGTAAACATCGACAGGAGAGCATGCAGTGATGGGGGAGGATACATTCCACTACCTCCATCTTTCTCCCATGCCTTTCCTATGCTATTGTTTGAACCTCCAGCTGTCTCCTCAAGCAAGCCGTCAATCAACAGCACCTCATTGCCAACGAGAGATGAGCTAAGATGATGGATCTCGGAACGCCTGTAAAGAATAGTCAATGTGTGAGTAGCAAAATATACTAAGGTTTACAAGAGAAAACAGGGGAGATAGAAATAAAAACAGGGAAGGCAGAAATGTAAACTGGAAGGTAGGTAATGTATAGCAAACCAGCCAGAGGCTTAATGTCAATGCAGGAATACTTTTAAAGACGACGTGTGCATTAAACATACAGTATTACCAAAGGATTATAACGTTAAGACTGTGAACTAGGAAAGCTCTTAATGCACTTAAAGGGTTCTTTTCCTGCCCCCCAATTCCTTTAACCCCTGGGCAGCATTTGTTATTATAGTCTGCAACACCGCCGGGTGCAAGAAAAACAAATTCAAATTTTTTTTCTTCTTCCAAGATTGTTAAAATGTGTTTCTTGATCACAGGAAAAATAAAATACAAGGCATAGGTGACATATTTTGGCCACAATAGGGCGAGAAAGTCTGGCAAAATTGAGGCAGTGGCAGAGTAAGCGTCCCGCGCTGTCAGACGGGAGATGCCTCAAAAATATTACCTGTATTTCAATGTCTCCGATTGATTTTTTCTCTTTTTTTTTTTTTTGCAGTATAATTATTCAATAGCATGTAGTGTGATATATTTATATAATAAAATGTGTAAACCATCGCTATAATCAAAAGTATGATGTGCATATCAGTGATTCAATTATTATGTTCATAAAATAATAAACAAATAGTTTTGCTGTTATTATACTATATACACAAGTTATAAATAAGTATCTGCATGTTTTGTTCACCAAAGCAAACCACTAAGTTGGGAAGGCGAGTCCAAACAACATGAGTAGCTGCCACACATCGGCCAGCAGACGGTACCTCCCATCCTCTAACACCTTACTCACCAACATTCTTCCTCCCACAATACTGTTTGTGCAGTTATTACACTATCTACACACATATATAATAAGTATCTACATGTTTTATTCACCAGAATTGTGCAACTAAGCTGGTATGGTGTCCAAACAGCATAGTGGCCACCATACACTACATGTCAAGTCACACACCAGCCAGCAGACAACAGCCTCGCTCCCTCCCTTGCCAAAATGGCATGTAGAATAAGTAACTATTTGCATAAAATTGATAAAAATGGTGATAAAGTATTGTGTAAAACCTATAGTGTAATACGTACACCTATATTGCACATAATTTCTTCCTGGCACAGCTCAAAGGATCATATTACCCCAGAGATCAATGTATAATTTTGGTAATGTGTTTATTTGTGATGTGTGTCTATGTATATATTAACACGTTGTACTGAATGGGGTGAGAATAGCTTGAGCTACCTCATCCCTTTGTGTGTATTTTACCTCAATAAACTTATTTCAATTTCAATTTCAATTTCAATGTATAATTAAAACTACACTTTAAAGATTAATGGCACAGCTATAAAGACGTTTAATAGAAATGCAATAAATTCAATAATGCAATGCATTCTGTACTAGAAATGCAATAAATAACATCTGAAAATCAAGCAAACAAAATTTTTTTAACCCTTAGTGTGGTCGTATCCACGTGTTGTATAGTGAAGTTGCCTAGAACAATTTACACTGTCTCAATGTTTGAATATTCATTTGGATTACCCAATGATTCAGATTGCAGGGAATTCGGATTCCAGAGCTCTAACAGCAGCTGCACTTTAAAGGTTAAGCAAGATATAAACATAGCCAAAATTGAAGTGCCACAACAAAATGGTCAAGACCAGTTGAAAGACCATTTAATTATAGGCATCTTACTCTTCCTGAATAACATTATAGACAGCTCATGTTCATAGAATAAACTGAGAAAGAAATACCATTGTTGCTCTCAGGTATGTGCTTGTTAGTTGTACAACAAGACAACTCTTCATCAGAATGAGTTTTGATGAAACTTTTCTCCAAACATTGAATTAACTAATTTGGTATTTATTTTATGAGTTAATTACTGGTTGTTAAATTTATCCTAAAAATGGTCACTAGGAGATGGTCACCACACTGCCAATTTTCAAGAGAAACTTGTTCATGAAGTGCTGAACACATTAGTCAATACAGAAAAGCATTCAGTACATTGTACCCGTCCAAGGACTCATTTAGTCAAAATATCACCCTCAAATCTGAATTTAAAATTTTTCTTAAATTGTCATATATGTAATCAAATATTTATGTTATAGAAAAGAAATAATATCCAAGGGCCACATTACCTATTTTTGTAAATGCGACACAAGAGATCTGCTGGAAATGGCACATGACACTCTTCAGTGACATCTTCTGTTGGAGTGTGAAACAGCAGGCCACAGTGATAAAACCAAAGCACCACACTCAAGTGCAGCATTAGCAGACTGACAACTTGAACACGACTTTCTAACTCGCCCGCACCTATAAAAGCAAATTCACACCCAAAATGTACAAGCATCACTATTGGAAATGATACAAAATAGAAATGAAATAATACGTGGGACTAGGTTATGGAACATTGATAATAGTTCAAGTTCATGTACAAGTATATGTACAGGGATATTTTTTTGCTGCTTTACACAATATTACACATAGTTCCCACCCTTGGTACTCAAGGAAAACTAAAAATAATCAGTTATAAATATTCAAAAGCTGCCTTACCCTGGAGTGTGATCATATTCGTATTTGCATAATTGCGTATGGTAGTGATGATAGTAGTAAGAGAAGCAAGACTGGTCAAGTTCTGGTGAAGTGAGGTAATGCTCTCGGGACTCATAACCCCACACTCGGGATCAAACAACGGCATACCTGAAACAATATCAAAGCAAGGTGAAATCTCAACTATACCAATGCAAGAATCCACAATATACAACAATTAATAAATTCATTAGCACTAAATCTATGTTAAAAATGCCAATCAAGACTCAAATTGTCTGAATATTTAAATACAACAGCACGAGCTGAAGTCCCTAACCCTTTGTTTCCTTAGCTAAACAAAACATTGTGCCATCACAGTCATAAACCTCTATGTACAGCAATCATCTTTCCTCACATATTTCCTAGTACCAAACGGCACGTTGGTCAAAGTGCATTTCAGATTCCCGCCCCACTACTGTACAGTATTATTACATAAAGTTGTGATACGGTAAACCACTCAAAACACGTGAACATGGACAATTTTAAAACTTATTCCCATTAACTAACTGGAGTAACTTTCCAATAAATACCCTGGAAAGTCCCCCCCCCTTTTAAAACAAGGAAAAATTACTAAATAAATAAATACTATAAAATATATTGACACATGGTCATCAATGTACTATGTGAATTGTCAATATAATTAAACTGAATGATAATTTGTGCACTTACAGAGATTGTCATTTGTAGCCTTGATTACGCTGACACGAGACCATGACCACTCGAGGAGGGAGGGAAGTGAACAACCTAGGTTTGTGAATCGTCCTTCAGAGAACTCTGCCACACACTGCACCAAGAGAGATACTAACTGCTGATCCAGTGCAACATTCAATAGGGCCTCACGTTCCTTTACCTGAATTGGAGAAAACAAAATTAAAACTGGTACCATACAACACTCAAATGCTCAGAAAGTAATGTATTTTGAAATACATTAGCCATCTTATGCACTGTACAACTACAGTATATGTATTGACTACTAACAATAATTATGAGAAGTATTCCTAGTCCATGAACCATGCATGTTGCAATATCAACAATATTTGAAATGTGCTGTAAACAAAAATGCCCCTCACTCTCCTTTGTACATCAATTTTAAAATACAGTATGATTATGAGAGAGGAAAATGTGGAAGTGAGCAGGGTGGAACCAGAGGTTGTATTTGGGGTAGAAAAGTGTCTACCTGTGGGTCATTCACTCCATGCCAAATCATCACGGCTACAAATCTCACCGTATACAAAATTGTTGCCCTCAATGATGAATGAAATTCATACAACAGGATTGCCAATGTGACCATATTTTTTTGGCTTACAAGCTATTAAAAAAAAAAACTTTGCTTCTTATTGAGGTTCATGTTGACCTGTTTGAAGCTAAATAAATACATATTGTTTTCATTAAAAAAAGCTTTACATTATATATTAAATTTTAATTTCAAGATCACATGACATGACCTTTGACCTTAAATAAAAAAAGTGCATCTTTAATTTTTTGTCAGGGAAAATCTGTTATACATTCTGTTATACAATATGCAATTCTGTTATACAATCTGTTATACAATATGCAATTCTGTTATACAATCTGTTATGCATTCTCTCTAAAGCAGGACAGGACAGACCCGAGGGTCTACTTTGCTTTGACAGAAACGCATGTGGTTCCCAACATATATATAGTTGTCCCTATTTTAAAGTTTGAAATGAGATAAGTTACACTAAAAAAAAAATCTAGTTTGAAAACAACTAAATTTAGGCATGCTTAACAATAACTGCAAAAATCTATAGAAGTGAAACACTCCCCTTAAGTACCGTGTATGTATAGGTGTGAACTTTTTCTAAAAATTTATGTCACAATTAGACTACAACACATCTTCAAACTCACCATGGCAGAACCAACTGCAGGAAGAGTATCTGGAGATACAAGACCAGCAAACACGCACATAGCATACGCATCCTCAGGGCTCACTATTGCTGATGGACCATTGGTGGTGAGGTGGCCGAGTGCTGCCTGCTGTGCACTCTGGCATCGGTACTCCACTAAACCTTCACTTGTCAGCACATGAGCATCTAAAAATGCAATGATTATGGTGAGCACTTCAGAATATCTATTGAACATTAAATTTAAAGTCCAAGATTGTTACAAAATTACACACACAGCAAACTTAATTTACCCATTGGCAAGAAAGTGCAATTGAGATAAAAGACCCCTGCCACCAGACCCCCAACAAGATGCAATCATGATGCTCTAAAATTCAAACCAACACCCTGCAACTCTAAGGACAGAAGAGCCTTGCAAGAGTTTAAAAAATTACACAACACCTATGTATGATGATAGTAAGAACATAAATCTAAGTAATAAAAATGTTGAAACAATAAGAACTTACCATATGACAATGCTGCAGGGAACCAATCGCTCTCATTACAGGTGCGAGACATGTGACGTGACCATGATGCAGGTTTGGCAGCAGCACTCAAGACAATTTCACTCTGACCCCCATTAGTGGTATTTCCAGGCACTCTGTCTAGCACATGAAAGCTCATGTAGGGGCAAAGGTGATTCTTCTCAAGCTTCAAATTTGGAGGCATTTGTGCCTGCAGAAGAAATTTACTTTTTATAAATATCTCGGTATAAATGACAATGTGCTAATCTGAGAGCATATTGAACATTTAAATGTGAATACAGCATATTTATTAGTAACCTGTGTACAAGTGAGATGCACTACTTCAAAAAATTTCCACCCAATATTACATGAACTTTGAATTTGTATGCCATTAAAAAAAGAATTTTATAAAATAACCACATTTTTAACCAAGAAATTTTTACATAATATTAATATGGTTTGCAAAATTACTTCTAGATACCAATAATTTTGCCAAGCAATTCTAAGTTTTTCTTTCAGGTACTGCCATTAAATCCTATAAGAAAACTAATTAATCAAAGTAGTCATACCTGATACCACTGATTGATGTCAAACACAGCCAAATAGTGATTGATGGAGACATGCCCCTCTTCAAGGGAACCACCTATCCACCCAAACAGGCACAAACTTTGCTCAGGAACAGGTCCAGCTGAAATATTTTTCAGAAAATAACATACCAATAATATAAAAAATTACACCCTTCCAAAAAACAGTGAAGGAAAAAACATATCGCAAATGATAAAATAAATGCATTTCAGGTCTAAAACTAACCAATACATTATTACACACGTGTGCAACCTCCAAAATCTGGACGATACCATTCCAATCCCAAAGCTAAATTTGTTAGTAATAGGGGCCGAAAAAAAAGGGCTAACAATTAAAAGCTGAAGTCAGTGAGATAAATATTGTGAATATAAAGTTCAGTGAATATTGAAGTCAGTGTTCAAAGTCAGACTTTGAACACAAAAAAACATTATTCACACCGCAGTTTTACATTAACAACTCTGCTGTATGAATATTACATGTATGCATCATCAAGGGCTAAAATTTTGCCTATATGTTTGCCTATATGATACTTTATGTATTCTATTATACCAAATTTCATGTAAATCTGAGATGGTAGGGTTGAGAGCTGTGATGATTTGGCATGGAATGATCCAAGAGTTAAACCACTCGTGTTGAAAAACATTGGAGCACAGCTTTGGGCCAACAAACATAAAAAGCAAAAAGAGCTTCTCATACAGCCAAAAGGTTAATGAAGAAGGGACAAGAAAACTAAATGCTATACAGTATACTAGATAGGAAAAAGATGAAAAATTTTAAGAATAAAAAAATAAAAATATTATGTGTACAAGTTTCCTTACTTACATTCTTCATCTGGAGTGGCAAGAGCAGAAACTGACGATGATCCACCATGAGCAGCAGCAGATGTTGGTGTTGTCTGCCGTACGGTCATAGCCGAAAAGACTCGACTGGGCTCAGTTGGCTCACCATTAGAGCCAAGTCCACCAATAGCATCAAACTCAAATCTGGGAGATATAGATGCAAGTCCTTGGTACCAGAGTCCGTGACCTTCAATCCACACTTTATTGTCATAGTTCATGGCATACATCGTACACAAGGCATGGGAGGTACTCCCTCTTCTACTTCTATTCCTCTTTCCTGCTTCTGGTGGTTTAGGGTGAAATGAAAATCATGCGAATATTTAACACTCGTTACATGTTGCATATAAACACCTACAACTGGAAATATCACAAAAATCAACTACAGTATTTTAAATCTAGTTATCTAGGTAATGAATGTAGTTTTGCTAATATAATTAAAAAAAAAATCTGCATTCAATGTAATTAAATGCCACTTTCTGGTAGGGCTTCAGTGGCTGTCTATCTTGCTGGGATGGCTTCCATCTACAGATTCATTAGTCAAAGCCCTCTCATCTAGATAGTTCAGGGAGCTACCAGAGGCTCATCTAGAAAACATTATTCTTCCAAATTCAAAGGTACTGTCAGTATCAAACATGATTTCCAGAACCTAAGAACAATGAACTGATTTTTTATTTCTTCTTACCAGTTGGGCCCCAGCTCCGGCACAGCCAGAGATAAACAAAATTTTTAGGATCATTCTCTGGCTCTTGCCAACTGAAGGAGTGTACTGGAGGCATACTTTCTTCATAAGGGCTTGCACAACTATGGAAAAATGAGAAAACTATTGAATGACATTATATATACAGTACTACAATTTAAAAAGCAATGTTAATATTTACCTAGATTTCCCCATAAACTTTCCCATACTAACTACAGTAAATAAGCTAATTGCAGAATATAGACTTTCTGACTGCAACACTGCAATGTCACCATTTTGTACATGTCTGATTGCTCAACAGTTGGATTCTAGCAACAACAAGAGCAAAGGATTCAGGATCGTGGTGCACTGGTCAAGCAAGGTTCCACTGTGGGATGGCCCTTATCGCCTGGCTTTATCAGTCTTGATTCAAGTTAATCATGAAAGTCAACTTCATTTACTTCAATGTAACGAGGGCACTAAAGGATTTCTCAGTAGGTACTCATCAACAACTCATAATTAGTGAATCATGGTTTAATGGAGTTAAAGACACCAAACTGTTGTCTTTAATTTATTTACCTAATGACTTGGTAAATAAAGCTCCAGTTACAATCTCAAAATCCATTGTTAGAACCAGCAAATTAGTAAATCAGAGGTCCTGAATTAAATTGAGTGGATACTGTAGTATGTTATATTTACCTTTTCCAGAGGTTTAAGTACATATATCACAAACAGCAGAATTCCATATACTGTACCATACCCTGTGAGACCCCACATGCCAAATCCCATCCACCTTCGACTTTCTTACACATTACAACCACTATTCTTTGTCAGATACTCTTTAATTCAGTCCAGTATCTTACCACAGCCTGCTTTTACAACTTTACAACTTGTGAATCGGTCTTCTGTAGACTGCCAAAACAATGTGTGTGCATCTGTGTTAGTGCCAGCCTGCAGTTGTGCATCCGGGTTCATCTCTATTCACTGCACAGCTAGCCAAGAGCTGACTGAACAGCCTTTTCCATACACTATCATGTTATTTCACTGCTGAGAAGCTGATATACCATATGCTGTACATGTAATATTCAGTGTAAGTAGGGTTAGCTAATTGTGGCATTTCACCTAAGTCCACTTACTGAATAAAGTAACATTACCATATATTAGTTTAAAGTGGAGTACTGCCAATTATTTACCTGAAATAAATTATGATTGTCGATTGTGTCACATTACCACCTACTGATACTACTTGTCTACTTTGCATGTTACATGCAATTATCATTTTCAGTATCGAGTTGCGATGGGGAACTCCAATACGTATTAAAATAATTGTAATGATTACTATCTGGAATTGTCAATGTAGACAAATATTCCTGTGATCCTAACTTTGTTTTACTAATATGATGAAGTACATATTGAAATTTACTTAGAAAAATCTATTTCATCATCAAAAGAACTTAGTTTTATATTATAATGCAACTTATGTACTTTTCTCTTTTATCTCCTCCACTCACATTAAATACACTCAAACTTTATTCTCACAAAATCACTAACAATCTAAAATGCTGAACAACACATACCTTTCACTCACACAATTTATCCTTTTTATTGCAGGCGATGAGTCACAATAACGCGGCTAAAGTATGATGACCAGACCACACACTAGAATGTGAAGTGACGACGACGTTTCGGTCCGTCCTGGACCATTCTCAAGTCGATTGTGAGAATGGACGACTTGAGAATGGTCCAGGACGGACCGAAACGTCGTCGTCCCTTCACATTCTAGTGTGGTCTGGTCATCCTTTTTATTTTCATCCTTAATTGACAATCATTCAATAGTCAAGTGACAGGTGATCCAGAGTGTGACAATAACCTTAACTTTTCTAGGCTATTTGTCAATTCCATAAAATGCTGCAGTTTTTATTTTAAAACAAAAATATAACTATATAGTGTTTTTTATAATTCACCCAATTTCTAAACTTACTCTATAGTGAGTGTTGACAAGTTGATAATCTGGAATGCTCCGAAGTTGTAACCAACAACAAGAGAAGCCAGTTGTGGTATGAATGTGAGAGCTGTGATGGATACAAGATGCCCAGATGTCTCAAATAGAACACTATCATCTGGACCAATTAGCTGGAACTGTCCACCATAAGTCATACTATCTGCAGAAAGCAATTGGATGCATTAGCAAGAACAATTAACAATCTTATTTTAGCATTAATCTCAGTCGTGAATATTATAGAATTTAAACAAAAAGAACACTGATGAAGATTAAATTTTACCCACAAAAATATAAATAAAGTTCCCAATAAACATGCCCTGCTAAATGCACATACACACACAACAGTACTTTGTTTACCCAATATGTCACTGCCCTTTTAACAATGGATCCTAGAACAAAAATTAAAAGAAGTTTCATAATAAGGAATTAAATTTGCTCTGTATCTTGTCAGGTATATTTGATAAGGTCGACAGTGAAAAATAGCTAAATTTTATACCTTTATTTTAGAAAAGACTTTGATACTGTCCCCTCATCAAATATTGATCGGAAAAGCTCAAGGCATTGAGGGGGGTTATCCAAAGTTGGATTAGCAAAGTTATTTAAAAAGAATCACTGAAATACCAGAGATCTGTCTTGGGACTTTTGTTAAACCACCCAATTCTAATCACACCAGAGCCTTCACAGTCTCTAAAAGCATACTGGAGGAAAAAGGCCAAAAGCTGTTTCCCCTTCCCCCCTCACTGATGCAAGCAGCAGAGGATGCAATATCACTAACCGAAGAAAAAGCCACCAGAAAGGTTAGATGAAACAGTATAGACAACACCAAAGTTAAAAAATTCTTCATAAAAAGAATAAGTAATAAGATAAAATGAAACACTTCAGAAAAAAGTGACCCAAAGGTCAAGCTGTTCTCCCTTTAGCATCAGATATCCATCACTAGGTGGCAGCATCACAAATTGCCAGCTCATGAAAGTCACCCAACCAGGCTTGAGCCTAAGAAAAAAAAAAAACAGCGTTGAATGTAATGAAACGCCATTTTCCAGGTGAGACCTGGAGGCTCACCGGAGCTAAACCGGGCTGATGTGTATATCTATGGCAACAGTCAATCGATGGAGTTCTAGACCTACCCGGGACCTGCACCGGAACCTGGCCCCCTAAGGAAAACATGAGGAGCAATGGCCTGAGACATCCCCTTGTACAGTATTTGGAAGCAGTCTATGTCTGACATCTACCAGGTCAGGCACCCAGAAGGTAGGAATTCCAAAACAAATTACAGCTGGTTAAAAATTGCAAACCGAAAGCCGAACTAGCCATCAGAACTCCCTAATCGAAAACAAGCAAACAAGCAAGACATCACCACAGCTGCCATACTGCTGTTTGCGCAACTCCTCTCCTCCCAGGAGGGGGAAGGGGTCCCAGACCTTCCGTGCCAGTTATTCAACCCCAGTTCAGAGGCTGAATATAAAAAACACAAAAAACGCCGACCGGAGAGAGGGAGGGATGCCAGGAAGACTCCGCTTCTCACCCAGAAAATGGCGTTTCATTAGATTCAAAACTTTTTTTCTGTGGAGAACCCCTTCGGCTCCCCGAGCTTCCTAACCAGAGATAAAGGAAAAGAGGGACTTACCCGGGAGGCCACCACTCACTCCTCAACTCTAAGTTGAAACAACTGGCTGCAACCTGCAACCCAAGGCTACACACACCCAAGAAGAGCCAGGAACATTAACGAGGTACCGTGCGGCCAGGACCCTGGTCGACTTCCAAAAGCCCTGTACCCGAATTGCCCGAATATCAGCCCAAGACATATTACCAAAAACAGCAGCCAAAGCCGCGATCTTACGAACGTTGTGGGCATAGGGATAGACCGCAGGTAGGCTAGACCGAATAATCCTGCTGACAACCTGGGAGACCCTCGCCTTAGAACAGGAAGAAAAACCGGGTCCACTCAAAGCACAATCCCTGCCACAGAGGCCGTGGTGTGCAAATAACGTTGGAAAGCTGTAAACGGACACAAAACACGATGGACTTCCAAGGACCCCTCTGGAAAGCAGCAGTCTCATTCTTCACCAGAAAAGGAGACGGCTGCAAATGAACAAAACGCCCACCAGGACCGAACGAGCAGAAATCCCTGTGACGGAGGAGAGCACGAAGCTCCCCGACCCAACTCCCGGAAGCCAATGCCACCAAGAAAAGAGCTTTACAAAAACAGTCCTAAACCAAAGAGGCTACCACAAACCGAGAAAATAAAATAAAAGAGTACCCGGTCCAAAATAATCCAAAACAAAAATTCAATGCTAAATAAAAAAAATTCATTTAATTTGAAATAGTTTAAGGAAAGGATGGACTAACCACTTAAACACATAGTAGGGTGGCAATTTTGCATGACTGAATTGATACGATTACGCTCTGCTTGTGGGTCGGGCGTTGCTACGCTGACCAAATTCCCCGGAGAAACTTCATCAGAGAGCACCTTGTGACCTGAAAGATTAAAAGAAGAATATCAATATCTTATCAAATAAAACTTTTTTGACTACAATTGAACTCAAAATAGCTTATGTTTTCTGTTCTTCAATATAATGCTACAAGATCAATATCAACTTTCATACACACAGAAATCACAATAGCATGATGCACCAAATGAACAAATCCACAACAGCCATGATGAGGGTTCGAACTTATATCCAAGAGGGACGTAGATTCGAATCCTCATCACAGTCCTTGTGGATTTGTTCAATATCAACTTTCCTTTAGTACTATACTCATGAACCAAACCTATCTCCAACTTTTATTAACTTTAACCCATACACTGCTCCAATCACTTAAGAGCAATTGGTTCATATGCTCCTACCACCTAGATACGATTTAAGGTGCTCCATTTTTCAAAAGCCCCACAAATTCTAGGACATCATTTGATACTACAGACCTGTCAATCGTTTTCCATATTTGGAAAAGGTCCCCCGAGTCCCATAATTTTATTCCAAGGCCTTAGTAAAAAGATATGGACCATATCCGGCACATCACCATCCAGTGACTAAGCCCACAGGGCAGCCATTATAGAAACCACTGAACTTTTAATCCGATATTAGTGATATCCATGTATATATTTGCATGCAAAATATGTGCCATGTGCAATTTTTTGTATAAATAAATACAGAGCATGCACATGTTTATACATATATACCTATACATACATGTATTTCCAAAGTTATACATAACGAATACCATTATCATTACATCAATACAACAAATGAGCATGAATGAAGCGAGAAACGATAAAAATAAGTGGACTATGTTATTCTCGTGCAGCACCTCACCTCAAGCCACACAAATTCTCTGGGCTAAACCAGGAAAGCTAAACAGCTAAACCAGGAAAGGAAAATAAATTATACAAAGATTTTTTTATGCTTCATGGAAGTTAATTAACAATTAATTAAATCTCCAGTAGGCAATTCTCCAGTGAGCATTCTGCTTATCCATATGTCTGGCTTATCCAGCAGGAGGTCCTTCCCATATAATTTGGATAAGCGAAGCTCAAACAGTATTTCTTATACTTCCTGGGGAAATATTGAACAACCATGAACATCTGATGATTATAGTAGACTCCGTGTATGGCACCTCTACTCCTTACTGGCTCTATTCTACAATTCTTTCCATATCAATCACTCCAGTATGTTGTTACTTTAAGGTGTAAATTTGGGATTTGGCCCTCCAGTATTTTCCATGTACAGTATACAGTGGCACCTCGATTAACAAGTGGCTCTATATATGAGCATTTCGAGTAACGAGCAAGCCACTCGCAGAGAATGTTTCTATTGACGAGCTTCGCCTCTATTAACGAGCAAAACCACATGGTGCTTCCTAGCATCTCGCTGGGTCTCGCAAATTCTCTGACGCCTCCGACACCATTGTTGTTGTATCACGCACGACAAGCATCCCTCTGCATTTATTTGTGCTTTTCTTTGTTGTTTTTTTGTGGTTTTGTGACTACAATTTGTGACGTACGATGTCGCCAAAGAAACTGCTTGCTAAAGATAGTGTTGTCAAGAGGAAGAAAGAGACAATTACTGTGGATTTGACGAAGGAAATTAAAGCAAAGCATGAGCGTGGTGTCCGTGTGACGGATCTCACCGGGAAGTATGGCCAGTCCTCATCAACAATTTGCGCCATTAGTAAGGGGATGGGGAGATAAGGGAGGATGCTGCCTCTTCCAGTGAGATCAGGGAAGTGTTGGGAATGTTTAAAAAGGTGACTGCATTCTTGGAAAAGCATCACCCTGATAAAGCAGTGAAACCCGGTCTGTGAACATGTTTAATGACAATTTGCTATCTCGTTTTAGGGACATCCTAAAGCAAAGACAAAAGCAATTGTCAATAGACTCGTTCTTTGCAAACGTAAAGACCAGCAAGTGATAGTGAACCACAACCCGGTCCCAGTGGGGTGAAATTCCCAAGAAGAGAGAGGCCGCCTGACTCAGAGGTGGATTCTCCTTCCACACCATAACCCCTCTCCTCCTTCCCACCTCCCCATCGTCTCCCTGAAGCCAGCAAAGACTCTTCATAAGGTAAAGTAAACATGAAAACAGTACAACAAAACATTTATAATTACATGTGCAGTATTATATTTACATTATAAAATGTCATACAAGTATGGATGTTTTTGGGAGTGGAACGGATTAAATTTATTTCCTTTATTTTAAATGGAGAAATTTGTTTAAGATGAGTTTTCCACATAACGAGCTCCGTGACAGAACGGATTAAACTCGTTAATCGAGGTGCCACTGTACTGTATATCATTTTATACCTCTCTCTCATCAAAATGTACTCCTTTCTAGGGAGTACATTTTGAGAGCTTTGAGACAATCCAAATAACTTACGTGCTACGTACATCATGTCTATGCATGTCGTGTATATCGTCTGTGTTCCCCCTATTCACCAAACTCTTCTGTTCTGAAGGGGAAAGTAAGTATCGAGCAGTACTCACGGTGTGACAGCACCAGTGATTTGAATACTGTACTGTAGAACTGTATGAGCGATGGGCTCCCTGGATTTAAACGTTCTTGTAATCCATCCTACTATTTTTCTAGCTGATTAGAACAGTTTTAAAGTCTGCCACCAAGGAAGGAGGGGGTTTACATGATCCAAAACAATAGGGACTTCCCTTCCACAACAACACTCAGGTTTGAAATTTTAAGGCTGACATGTAAAGTTTTTCTAGATAACATACAGAACTAAAAATGTTGAAGGGAGAAAGTGAAAAATTACAAAATCATAAGGTATCTCTAATAAACATAAAACTAACCTCCTAGGTCCAAAGCAAGGTCAATGAGATGTAATGTGCCATATGATGTTCCAACCACTAAGAGCCCATGCCAGGAACGTAGCTCGGGTGCCAGAGTGCCAGAATCTACACTTACTTCTCCACCAGACACCATACATAAACTTGTTACCTGAAAAATTAAGTATTATATTGAACTTTAAACACGTTTCTCAAATTTTAAAGAAAATGCCATAACAATTCTTAATATTATTATTTATTAAATACCATATAGGAAATACTTTCACCACACATTAATATTACCTTGTGAGTGAAGTGAAACACCCGAGTAAGCCTCGAAGAAGAGAGAGACAGGAGTGCTGCCATTCCCTGAGGTTTATAGTCAACACCCAGATCAACACCAACCACAACTTGAGATATGGCACCAGGTCCAACTCCGCATACACTGGTTACCTGTTTAAGAGTCATCAAAAACTGCAGGTCATCAAATAAAAAATGCAATTATAAATTATATGTTTTTTAAAGAATTTAAGCTCATTCTGCATTAAGATGCAAATAGAATGACATAATTCAACGATAATTTTTTATATTGCTAACACAAATACAAAACGGTTACTAACTTACCCGAGTTCCAATATTGTGCAATATAGCTCCGAAAGTCCATGCAGCTTTTCGTGTGCCTGTATATGGTTCAACAATTTCCACTGTTGGCCCAATTGCTCTCCATGCAAGCTGGCCATCACCTATGAACCCTCCAAGTACAGGGAACTGACTAGCAATGTTACTCAAGTCTTTGGTTAAGTCCTCGGAGTTCAGTGGAGATTCTGTCTCATGGGCCAGTTGGGGCAGAGGGGTGTGCCGAACTGCACTCCCCACCTGCACTATACTTGCGCCCACCATTTCAACCTGAAATGTGGCATTAAAGAAGATTTAAAGTTTATGGACTATTTACATGATTACTACTACAGTAGCCTATATGCAAACTAAACTCTGTGTTCCAAACCATAATGAAATCTGACCCCAAGTAGTAATTGGGTCAACCCACGTGTTGCGTTTCCACAATGGTCGCCCAATTTTAACGTTCAAAATTTCCCCATAGATATGAAGTCCCCTTGGAGCAGTGGTAAAACACTGGATTTTTGGATTTAATAAGTTATCAAGATGTTTTCAACAACATCCTTGGGGCATCCACCGATTTTAACTTGGGCGACTATTGTTGAAACACAACATGTGGGTTAACCCAATTGACAATCTGGTCAGATTCTAACAAGGACTAATAACACACTCGCCCCGCGCTTCGCAAGGGATTTGGCCTGGGTTCATATCCTGGCCAGGGAGGTTCTACTACGTGCCAATTCTCAACTGTAGGCCTCTGGTTGCCCAGCAGTAAATGGATACCTGGTCGTTAAACTATTTGGCGGGTCATATGCCAAGGAAAATGCCGATTAAAGACCTGCCCAAAACGCTATGCGTGCTAATGGCTGTACAAGAACGAAAGAACTCTTGCATATATAAATAAATTATTGTAGCACATGCTTAGACAAGTAAAGATCTTCACTGAACGTGTTTATTTTTTTTCACTGAAAGTATTTAGTTTTTAAATACAATTCACTATAATATTCTCCATCTTCAATACGCTAAAATAAACCAGGTAATCGAGCACGAACTAGGCACATCTGTAAGACAATACTCCATACTAACAATCACTATAGGCCTTGAAGTAACAAAAAACTATGAGCAAGAACATGAATAATAATGACCAGCAAATTGCCATAGTCACCAAGTAGAATACTTCACAGCTTTGACTTGCAAATGGTTCATCCCGGCACAAACTGAGATATAGTTAAAATTTAAAATGAGATTATCACATAGCTCATTTTCTATATTTTTGAAAGATTTGGAATTGTGCTCGCAATGGAAGGAAACATGCCGGATCCCCAGGACGTTATATCACTGCCACTCGCAAACAAAATCACTCACGGTTTCTACAGTCTTGACTGTTAGCCTAGCGAAGGAGTATCCCTAAAAATTCCTGTTAGATTTCAAACACGACTCTGGCCCAACTGGAGGATGGTCTGTGGCTCCCGCCTGTGTATGCCTCCTACCCCTCACTCCAGCCTTCCCTCCCACTATATACACTCTCTCAACTTACTGGTGGTTATTTCCCTAATATAAATAATGAGCATAGAGTGTGCGAGGGGTGAGAGGCTGTGGTAGCTCGGATGGCTGTCATATCACGCGGAATAACACACGGCCATGATGAACTAAACACAACTAGCCAATCACAGACCAGCTACCAGCGCCATCTTGGATTGTTCCAGTGTTCGGTTGGCTGCCTCAGGTGGTCACGGCCTCGGCTACAGCACCTCACGCATGTCGCAAAACTCCTATGCAGTGAACACTATAATCATTTATATTAATAACGGCCTAATTGACTGCTACGTTTCGGTTCGTCCTTG
Organism: Procambarus clarkii; assembly: GCF_040958095.1. Lineage (NCBI taxonomy): Eukaryota > Metazoa > Arthropoda > Malacostraca > Decapoda > Cambaridae > Procambarus > Procambarus clarkii. The sequence goes on along the minus strand of NC_091154.1, from coordinate 32,797,773 downwards.
TACAAGTTAAGAAAAGACTGAAACGTTGCTTATAGTCACATTTATAATGTGATTTAATATATATTTGTTCCAGCCATATATACTATATGCAACCTATACCTATATGTCACTATACTCGACATTTTTATATACTGATGTCACAAATTTCAATTTCTTTCTTTATTATGTACCCCATACCCATCCCGTGGGCGGTGGTGTAAAGGATTACAGAGGCACATAATCGGTTCAGGAACTGAACCCTCTAGTTCGTTTAGCTAAGGAAATAACGATTTTTGACGCTAGTTACAAAATTATTAATGATATATATACATGTACACATTCTCATACATACATGTACATATATATATATATATATATATATATATATATATATATATATATATATATATATATATATATATATATATATATATATATATATATATATATATATATATATATATATATATATATATATATATATATATATATACGTATTCACATTATACATATATACTTATTCACATTATACATATATACTTAATCACCCCCACACAAGTACATCTGATGTTACAAATGCAAACAAAATTGTTTCAATATACTGATAAAAGTTAATTATAATTAGTATATACATGCGTGGATTTTTTAATAAAACAGCTCTCTGTACGTATGTACTCACCTAGTTTTGCTTGCGGAGGTTAAGCTTCGGCTCTTTGGTCCCTCCTCTCAACCGTCAACCAACTGATGTACACGTTCCTGAGCCTACTGGGCTCTATCATATCTACATTTTAAACTGTGTATGGAGTCTACCTCCACCACATCACTACATAATGCATTCCATTTGTTAACTATTATTCTTTCTAATGCCTGTGGCTCATTTGGGTACTAAGTTTCCACCTGTGTCCCCGTGTTTGTGTTCCACCCATGCTAAATAGTTTGGCATGGTCGGGGTATTGTAAGATAAATGCTATAAGAAATATAGCCTGTATCCCAAACAACCCAAGCTATTTTCGTGAAATCGGACATGGAATCGGACATTTATTTTCCGTAGATTTTCCACCTCTATAGGTGTTAAATTTTGTCATTTTATTTTTGTCAGGCTATTTGTCACAGGTTGTCGATGTGTCTCTACAGGTAGCTACTTGTCACAGCTACTTGTCTACTACTAGAGTGGTACATTCAATTACCGAACTAGTGGGCAAATACTGGTTCGGTAATTAGTCAAATGCTGGTTTGGAAACAGGGTTGTTGATTTGTGGATATATATATGTACATATATACAACGGCACTTTCCTGCACCGTGGGAGGTTACACCCTTTCCAGTTTTAATCCCTCCCTTTCCACCCAAGAAGCAAATTAGAGATCAGCCCAAGCTTCGTCTTGAGGCAAAGCTCAACGCCTTAAGCCATATTGATGCTCTGTCCACAGAGCATTCTCTCTCTCAAATTATATACACTGATGGTTCCCTACACCGCACCACGGGTGCAGCTGGAAGTGCAGTTGTCCTGACAATGGGCGATGGCCTATACTTTGAGTGGGGAGTCCGTATAAACAACTGGGCCTCTACCCTTCAGACTGAACTATTTGCCTTGATCCTTGCACTGAAATGTGTACAAGTCTCAAAACTTGATACATTAAATGTAAGTGACTCCTTATCATTCTTAAATGCTCTCAACTCTTTAAGACATAACTGTAACATGCTCGTGTCCGAAGCTAGACACAAATACAACAAAATTATTAAGGATGGTAACAGAGTCCATTTCATGTGGTCTCCATCTCATGTTGGCCTCCGAATGCATGATAGAGCTGATAAGTTAGCCAAAGAATCTGCCTTTAAAGGAGCCGTTGAGTGTAACCTTGGATTGTCAATGAGAAATCTGAGAGCAGCAGTACACCGTGAACTTCTACAAGATCTTGTAGATCTGAGGCAAAGTGAAATTGACACCAGTAATTCCATCTATCATCATACTATCATGCAAGAGGAGCCACACATCTATGGATCATCCAATAAAATCAGCAGACTTCTAGATGTTACTACTGCTCGGCTTAGACTCGGTTACAAGTATCTCTGGGAATTCTCATTATCTGCTGATGTAGACCTGACCAAATGTAAACTGTGTCAACAAAATTATTCGCACACCCTCCGTCACTATGTGATGGAGTGCGAAAAGATACGTGAATTTAGAGACAATTCTATAACCAATGTTCCAGCGATGTGTCAATATTTCATTCAAAATGATCTGCTACCAGAAATTTTAGCCAAATATCCCCAGTTTGCTAACTGTAGGTAGTAACTAAGTGATTGTAACCTATCCACCGCTGCCCACTGGATGGGGGGGGGGGGGGGCGGTGTGCAGGACAAACATATAAATTGTGACACTAGCTCTCCACATATGTCAGTTGCTTAATTTAGAACCTGTACTTGAGGTCGATCTCGAACCCATTGTTGATGTGATGACTTATATTGAATTTTGTAACTAGCTCATCAAGATTGTAACTTGCTTAGCTAAATGAATTGTGGGGTTCAGTCCCTGAGCCCATTATGTGCCTCTGTAACCCTTTCCACTACCGCCCACAAGATGGGTATGGGGTGCATAATAAATGAACTAAACTAACTAAAAACACACATATATATATATATATATATATATATATATATATATATATATATATATATATATATATATATATATATATATATATATATATATATATATATATATAACGCTGCGCGTGCTAGTGGCTTTACAAGACTGTAATTACCATATTTGTATCCTCACATTCCTTATGTACATTCTTGTATATGCATAAATAAATAAAATAAATAAATAAATATAGCTGAAAAGGTGTGAGCTGAAAACTCACACCCTAGAAGTGACTCGAACCCATACTGCCAGGAGCACAATGCAACTGGAGTGTACAAGACACCTTATCCTGTACACACCAGTTGCATTGTGCTCCTGGCAGTATGGGTTCGAGTCACTTCTGGGGTGTGAGTTTTCAGTTGCATATAGTCCTGGGGACCATTCAGGCTTATTCGCATTTGTGTTCCTCACGTGTGCCCCAAAGAATGAGGTGATTTGATAAAATACCATGCCCAAGATTACCAACCGAGTGCCGGCGGGGGGATGGAAATAGCCTCGGCTACCATCCTCTTTTGTCCGGTCGTGTTGGTCGAGCAGTTAAGGGATCCTGTACGCCAGCAGAGTGCTCCTGGCAGTATAAGTTCGAGTTACTTCTGGGGTGTGAGTATATATATACATATATATATATATATATATATATATATATATATATATATGTCGTACCAAGTAGCCAGAACGCACTTCTCAGCCTACTATGCAAGGCCCGATTTGCCTAATAAGCCAAGTTTTACTGAATTAATATATTTTCTTTAATTTTTTCTTATGAAATGATAAAGCTACCCATTTCATTATGTATGAGTCAATTTTTTTTTATTAGAGATAAAATTAACGTAGATATATGACCGAACCTAAACAACCCTACCTAACCTAACCTAACCTATCTTTATAGGTTAGGTTAGGCTAGGTAGCCGAAAAAGTTAGGTTAGGTCAGGTTAGGTAGGTTAGGTAGTCGAAAAACAATTAATTCATGAAAACTTGGCTTATTAGGCAAATCGGGCCTTGCATAGTAGGCTGAGAAGTGCGTTCTGGCTATTAGGTACGACATATATATATATATATATATATGTCGTACCTAGTAGCCAGAACTCACTTTTCAGCCTACAATGCAAGGCCCGATTTGCCTAATAAGCCAAGTTTTCATGAATTAATATATTTTCTCTAATTTTTTTCTTATGAAATGATAAAGCAACCCATATCATTATGTAAGAGGTCAATTTTTTTTTATTGAAGTTAAAATTAACGTAGATATATGACCGAACCTAACCAACCCTACCTAACCTAACCTAACCTATCTTTATAGGTTAGGTTTGGTTAGGTAGCCGAAAAAGTTAGGTTAGGTTAGGTTAGGTAGGTTAGGTAGTCGAAAAGCAATTAATTCATGAAAACTTGGCTTATTAGGCAAATCGGGCCTTGCATAGTAGGCTCAGAAGTGAGTTCTGGCTACTAGGTACGACATATATATATATATATATATATATATATATATATATATATATATGTCGTACCTAGTAGCCAGAACTCACTTCTCAGCCTACTATTCAAGGCCCGATTTGCCTAATAAGCCAAGTTTTCCTGAATTAATATATTTACTATAATTTTTTTCTTATGAAATGATAAAGCAACCCTTTTCTCTATGTATGAGGTCAATTTTTTTTATTGGAGTTAAAATTAACGTAGATATATGACCGAACCTAACCAACCCTACCTAACCTAACCTAACCTATATTTATAGGTAAGGTTAGGTTAGGTAGCCAAAAAAAGCTAGGTTAGGTTAGGTTAGGTAGGTTAGGTAGACGAAAAAACATTAATTCATGAAAACTTGGCTTATTAGGCAAATCGGGCCTTGCATAGTAGGCTGAGAAGTGAGTTCTGGCTACTAGGTACGACATATATATATATATATATATATATATATATATATATATATATATATATATATATGTCGTACCTAGTAGCCAGAACTCACTTTTTGGCCTACTATTCAAGGCCCGATTTGCCTAATAAGCCAAGTTTTCCTGAATTAATATATTTTTTCTAATTTTTTTCTTATGAAATGATAAAGCTACCCATTTCATTATGTATGAGGTCAATTTTTTTTTATTGGAGTTAAAATTAACGTAGATATATGACCGAACCTAACCAACCCTACCTAACCTAACCTAACCTATCTTTATAGGTTAGGTTAGGTTAGGTAGCCGGAAAAGTTAGGTTAGGTTAGGTTAGGTAGGTTAGGTAGTCGAAAAAGCATTAATTCATGAAAACTTGGCTTATTAGGCAAATCGGGCCTTGTATAGTAGGCTGAGAAGTGCGTTCTGGCTACTAGGTACGACATATATATATATATATATATATATATATATATATATATATATATATATATATATATATATATATATATATATATATGTCGTACCTAGTAGCCAGAACGCACTTCTCAGCCTACTATGCAAGGCTCGATTTGCCTAATAAGCCAAGTTTTCATGAATTATTTATTTTTCGACTACCTAACCTACCTAACCTAACCTAACCTAACTTTTTCGGCTACCTAACCTAACCTAACCTATAAAGATAGGTTAGGTTAGGTTAGGTAGGGTTGGTTAGGTTCGGTCATATATCTACGTTAATTTTAACTAAAATAAAAAAAAATTGACCTCATACATAACGAAATGGGTAGCTTTATCATTTCATAAGAAAAAAAATTGAGAAAATATATTAATTCAGGAAAACTTGGTTTATTAGGCAAATCAGGCCTTGCATAGTAGGCTGAGAAGTGCGTTCTGGCTACTAGGTACGACATATATATATATATATATATATATATATATATATATATATATATGTCGTACCTAGTAGCCAGAACTCACTTCTCAGCCTACTATTCAAGGCCCGATTTGCCTAATAAGCCAAGTTTTCCTGAATTAATATATTTACTATAATTTTTTTCTTATGAAATGATAAAGCTGCCCTTTTCTCTATGTATGAGGTCAATTTTTTTTTATTGGAGTTAAAATTAACGTAGATATATGACCGAACCTAACCAACCCTACCTAACCTAACCTAACCTATCTTTATAGGTAAGGTTAGGTTAGGTAGCCAAAAAAGCTAGGTTAGGTTAGGTTAGGTAGGTTAGGTAGACGAAAAAACATTAATTCATGAAAACTTGGCTTATTAGGCAAATCGGGCCTTGAATAGTAGGCTGAGAAGTGCGTTCTGGCTACTAGGTACGACATATATATATATATATATATATATATATATATATATATATATATATATATATATATATATATATGTCGTACCTAATAGCCAGAACGCACTTCTCAGCCTACTATTCAAGGCCCGATTTGCCTAATAAGCCAAGTTTTCATGAATTAATGTTTTTTCGTCTACCTAACCTACCTAACCTAACCTAACCTAGCTTTTTTTGGCTACGTAACCTAACCTTACCTATAAATATAGGTTAGGTTAGGTTAGGTAGGGTTGGTTAGGTTCGGTCATATATCTACGTTAATTTTAACTCCAATAAAAAAAAATTGACCTCATACATAATGAAATGGGTAGCTTTATTATTTCATACGAAAAAAATTAGAAAAAATATATTAATTCAGGAAAACTTGGCTTATTAGGCAAATCGGGCCTTGAATAGTAGGCCAAAAAGTGAGTTCTGGCTACTAGGTACGACATATATATATATATATATATATATATATATATATATATATATATATATATATATATATATATATATATATATATATATATATATATATATATATATATATATATATATATATATATATATATATATATATATATATATATGACAATGTCAGACCTCATACATAATTGAAATTTTCCTTCGTGGTCTGACATTGTCACATTCTTAATCACGTGTTTATTTTCGTGATATACACACATATATATATATATATATATATATATATATATATATATATATATATATATTATACACAAACTAGAGGTGGCACCCCTATATATATTGTGTATATTTCATATCGATATCTATACATATATACATTATATGGTTCCTTATGGTGGGTTATATATATATTCGCACTGAGCGCCAGCAGTCTGCAGTGCCAGTAGAGGAATCGGACGAGTGAGTGAAAAGTCAAACCATCGTTCGAAATGTTTGGCGCGAAATAGACACATTATTGATTCGTTCAGACTGATGTGTTTGTTACATCTTCATAGATAAGTTAATCTCATTCTATCTTTAAATTCCTGTGTGTGAATGTCGCAAGACTCGGGAGGAAGTTTAAAAAGTGAGAAAATTGAAGTGAGTGGTACAGAATGCGAAGAATGAAGAGGAGCAGTTTGTTTACAAGCAAGATGGCGTAGAGGTAAGTACAAGATTTGATCTGAATGCGTAGATACATGTAATTTGATGGTACTGGAGTGTGTCAAGTCATTAAGTACGTTACAGCCACAAGTGTCACATCACTCTGTGTGTGTGTGGTTGGCGAGTATCATGCCTGTAACGTACCCACCTATATGTGTAGATTGGTGGGGAGGGTCTGTCATTATTTCAGGAACCTGAGGGCAAATTACTGTATAATGACATTTGTAAAGCAGTACAAGATGGTGTAGGGAGGCGGTGGTGTGATGTAGGGAGTGAGAAGTGTTATGTAGATAATTAGTGCCATTGTTTGGGTGAAGGAGAGGCGTATACCCGGGTCACACTCCCGCCGGGGGTTGCCAAGTACCTCGCAACACACTCAACACACAAGACACTCAAACTCTCACGTCATTGACTTCTACGGCAATTTATTTTCATGTGTATGATCATTGTATTTTTAGTAATATCAGTGTTTCGCGTGTTATGAGCGGCAAGGTTGTTAAGAGGATAATAAATGAGAAGGAATAGACAAAGGCGGAGTTGAGGAGCGCGACCCGTAACTAGTGTGCGATGTTGTACAGTTGGTGAGAGACCAACTGGGAGAATGAAACGCAATTCTCTCATTTACATGCGTAGTTCCCTCATTATAGAAACCCAGTTGGACAGAGACACTTAGCATGTAGCGGATAGTGCCGAGAGGCAGTCAAGATGTGAGGAACGAGACGTGGCGGAGGAGTTGGGAGGTGAAGAAAAAGGTTTTGAGTGCTGTCGTCAAGCTGAGCAAGCTCCTGCCTGTTTGGGCAATCAGCTGATTGGAACGTGTAACCATCAACGAAGCCGCGAAGTAACGTCTCTGAATGGTTGGCGTGAAGAGAAGCTCCATTTTGCGCTTATGCTGATACACCATGTCACAGAATTTTCAAACTAGCTACCAGCCTCTAGGAGGGGCGAGTGATAGAGATGGAATTACCATAGACCGAGATAATGGGGAGGGAGACGACGATCTCTCCCCAGACACACACTCAAGCATGGTGTTCCATGTTGTTCCCAAATCCAGCAAGTCCAGGTGGAACCACTTGGAAGATCTGGACTCCTTCTTCACACGAGTTTATCAATATCATCAAAATCACGGGCTGATGTGTATGATGCTTCAGCAGATACTTGAACTGGTTCAATTTATATTTGTAATTGTATTCACCTCCTTCCTTTTTACCTGTGTAGACTACGACATTTTATTCAGAAACAAATTTCCGCCGGATATAGATTTTAATGTTACTGATAAAATAACGCTACCGGATGTTATACGCACTCACGATGAATGTATGCAACACTTCTCTTGGAGATTAGTTTTTGTCATTCTACTAGCAACAGTGTTTTGGCTTCTTCGTCTTGTCCATGCTGGCTTCACCTTCTTCCAGTTCTGGGAAATCAAGCTCTTCTTCAACAAAGCATTGGGAATTCATGACAAGGATCTTGGCAACATCACATGGGAAGAAGTGGAGCAACGTGTGATGGAAGTGCAGGTAGGAAATGTTCCTCTTTGTAATGTTATATAAATGGTTTTGCTAAACACTGCTTGAAGGGGAAATCAATATACCCAGTCATTGTATATGATCTAGTTATAATCTTAAGTAGCAGACGCTAGGTCAGATTACAATTGTCATATGGTACAAAGATCAAGTTATCGCTCTTATTCATGGAAAAGTTCGTATTAAAAAGTGGATAAATGTGATGAGGTTCACCTACTGTTATAACTTTTGTGCTAAGAACACAAAAACAACCATTGTATGATACCAAGGATTCCACTGTTTTTGGAGGTGGCACAGCTGCTCCAATATCCAGTTTACAGCACCAGTTTAAAATTATAGGCTATGTCGGTTGGTTCTAGTTCTGATGACACTTCAGTCACATCAGAACACATCTCAACATGGCTAAAAAGTAATGTGCCATTAAATTTGTTATATAAAATATGCCTTAATCACTGGCTCAATACTGTACAACTAAGAAATGTGTGCACATTTACACAACCTATCCTCCTGTTTAGATAGTACTTTTGTAACTATGTGCACCATAGTACAAACATTGATGTACACTACTATGCAAAGCCCAAAAAATGAAGCTATAAAACATACTTAAATATTCCTAGGCCTAGTACAGGACATACAGGTGCTAAATTAGTTCTTGAATAGCATGCATTAGGCCAAGGAAGGTTAGGTAAGGTTAGTTTAGATCTTTGCAACATAAGTAGAGAATCGTTTTCCGGTTTGTCCAAACTCGATAGTGCTGATTTCTACTTTCTAATTGTATGTTGGCATATATAGTATGGTCCTCATCCTTCCTGTGAGTACAGTACTACCAAAACTGGAGGATGAGCTGATTTCAATGAGTACAGTACTAGGGCTGGATTTATCAAACAGGCAAGTACTTATGAATCTGCATATTTTTCCTCAATCTTTGTCTGCTTTCTTTACATTTATTAAACATTTGTTCCAAAACACTAGGAAGCTCCTTGTAACAATATTTGATGGGCAGTTTTGATGCTGGTAAACTGTTTAATAAATGTAAAAAAGGCTGCCAAACATTGAGAAAAGGTATACTGGTTCGTAAGTAGATGTGTAAATGCTTGATGAATCTTGGGCCCTAGTGTATGAAAGGGTATACATTATTGTATACCAGACAGGAAGCCGGTGGTTTGTTAAAGGTATCCTCATTTGTCCTGATGATCTTTTCCAGTTTAACTTTAAAATTTAAGAGTTTGGGCTTTTACGGCTTCGGTGTGTAGGTGGTTCCATGGGTTTATAACCCTGTGGGTGAGAAAGCATCTCCTATCCTCAGTCCTACATTAGGAATAGGAAGACAAACTGCATTGGCTTGTTGAGCTTGAAACTGTTGTCCCTTGTTTGTGTTACTTCTGACCTTTGAAGAAATTTTCCAGATCAACATCCTCCAAATTGTTCAGTATTTAAAGTTTCAATGAGGTCCACACTGTCATGCCTGGTTTGCAGTGTTGTTAGCCCTGTGGCCCTCAACTGTTCCTGATACGAGAGTTGACATGGCAATGGAATGATTTTTGTTGCCCTGTGTTGCACTTTCTTCAGAGCTGCTGTGTCCTTCTGAAGATGTGGTCTCCATGCTTGGATACAGTAAACCCAGATGGTGTAAAAAAGATTTAAACAATCATACCCTTCTTTTCCTTAAAGTCAAAGATACACTTGATTATTCCAAGGGTTTGGTTAGCTTTTTTGACTGCTGCTCCTATCTGTTGTGCAACTTTCAGTTAGTGGTGGATTTTGACTCTAAAGTCCTTTTCTTCATCAATCTTCTTTAATGTACTGTTCCTAATTTGATGATACCTGTAGTGGCATTGGTCGCCTGGTCGATGACCGGGCCGCGGGGATGCTAAGCCCCGAAAACACCTTGAGGTAATGGGTTGCTCTGCTCCACATGCAGGATCTTGCATTTGTCAATATTAAATAGCATTTGCTAGTCCTCTGACCATTTGTGGAGTTCATGTAGATCTCTTTGTAAGGCTTCAGTATCATCAATATTTCCTACTTTTATCATAATTCTTTGTGTCATCTGCAAATTTGATGTGGTTTGTAATGTTCTTATCTATGTCATTGATGTATATGACAAAAAGGGTTGGCCCCAAAATGGACCCCTGTGGTACACCACTTATCACATTTCTCCAGTCAGATTCATTTCCATTTAGCACCACTCTTTGTTTTCATTGTTTTAACTATTGTTTTATCCATTCTAGTATTTTACCATTTATTCCATGTACAGTATCTGTAATTTCCTAGTCTTTCATGTGGTACCTTACCAAAGGCTTTAGCAAAATCCATGTATACTACATCAACCAGAATTCCTTTATCCTAGTAGCTGGTTACTGTTTCCAAAAATGTGAGCAGGTTTGAAAGGCAGGATCTATTTTTAACAAACACATGTTTTGTTGATTTTTCGATTGTTCACTGAAAGATGGTGGTTCCCACCTTTAGGATTATCTCCATGAGCTTGCAGATGTGTGACGTCAAATTGATCGGACAGCAGTTCTCCTTGAGCTCTTTCTGCTTTTTTTTTTAAATAGGGGTGACATGTGCGTATTTCCAATCTAGGGGGGGCAGGACTATACCTTGGTCCAGAAATTTTATGAAAAGTAATTTCAATGGTAGGCCAGGTAGGTAGGCCAGTAATTTCTTCTGCCAGTTTTTTATGACATTGAATTGGATTCCATCCACACCTGGGGCTGTTGAGTCTTTTAGTTCGTCAATGCTCTTCCTTATTATGTCGCATGTTATGGGTATACATATCCCTAAATTCATTCTCTTCACCTCCTTCAAAGTCTGTCCAGGACATCGGCAATATACTATATATGTACAGTATATAAATGATTTAGACACAGGATTGAACAGCAACATTTGCAAATTTGCAATTGATAAAAAATAGGCGTGGAAATATATTCAGAGGAGACAAAATTGCTAAAGGTGATCTAGATAAGCTTTTAAAATGTATGAAAGATTGACAGATGCAGCTTAATACTGAATAATGTAGAGTTCTGAGTGTAGATAATGATAAAACTGTCCATTTATCACCTGGACAATGTTAAAATTGCAAAATCAGAATGCAAAAAAAGATTTAGGTTGTGACTAGTAGGTGACAAAAAAAAATTGAGTTATAAATGTATGGAATACAGCAAATAAAATTCTGTGGTTAATTTCTAGGAGTGTTAGCAATATGATATCTAACGTTATTCTTCAGCTTTATCTTGCCCTTGTTAGGCCCCATTTAGATTGTGTAGTTCATTTATGGTCATCGTACTATAGAACTGACAAATTCATTTATAATAAAAATAATAATAATTCATTGTGCTTCTGACAGGATGCCAGAATGTAAAATAGTTATTTTACATTAATTAAAATTAAAATAATTTGAATGCATTCAGAGAAGGATGACAAAGTTAACTCCTAGGTATTAGAAACCTCCCTTATGTGGAGAAGCTTAATTTACATTCTCTAGAAAGATGAAGAGTAAGGGGTGATGTGACTGAAGTACTATAAATGGATGAAAGGCTACAACAAAGGAGGTGTAAATACAGTTTTAAATGCAGTACTGTATATCTATGCACAATGTAATAATGGATAGAAATTGAATAAGTTTTGAATCAGGAAAGACCTGGTTTGGAAATAAAGCTCTTGATTTAGGGAACAAATTACCAGGTGTTATAATACATGTGGTATTGCTGGTTTGCTTCAAACATAGGTTAGACAAATATGATATGTGAATTAGTTTGGGTGGATATTAACAGGAACTGTTTCAAACCCTGTTTAGGCCACAAGAAATGGTGGCTTATCAGATAAATTTAAGCAAAACCATGTGTTGGCAAAACCAAAAAAAAAAAAAAAGCAAATCCATGTGACAGCTGTTAGGTTCTGTACAGTACTCTTCAGTGCTTTCATTTTAATAAGTTATGAGTTACAAGTAAGCTAAATTTACCAGTAGTAAATTTTCTGATAAAATTAATTTTTCTTGAATATTTACTTTCAGGTTGAACAGCGAATGTGCATACATAAGGAAGTTCTGACCGAGTTGGATATTTACCACAGAATTCTTCGCTTTACAAACTACTTTATTGCCATGGTCAATAAAGAAATTATTCCATTAAAATTTGAAATGCCTTTTGGTGGAGAAATGATCTTCCTCACGAAAGGCCTACGCTACAATGTTGAAATGTTATTGTTTTGGGGACCATGGGCTCCATTTAAAAACAACTGGCACTTAAGTGATGAGTATAAGCGACTAGAAAAGCGACAAGAGCTAGCCGAGGAACTTAATAAGAGGTTCCTCTATGTTGGTATTGCCAACCTTGTTTTCTTCCCTTTTGTACTAATATTTCAGATTCTCTATTCCTTTTTCTATTATGCTGAAATGATTAAACGTGAACCAGGTAGCTTGGGAAGTAGACGGTGGTCTCACTATGGAGAAGTGTACCTGCGACATTTTAATGAGTTGGATCACGAGATGACAGCACGTTTGAACAGAGGATACAAGGCTGCATCTCAATACATGAACATTTTTTCTTCTCCATTCTTTGCTATATTTGCTAAACATATTGCCTTTGCATGTGGGGCAATGTTTGCAGTCCTTGCTGGCTTAAGCATTTATGATGAAGATGTTTTGCAAGTTGAACATGTGTTGACATTTATGACTATTTTGGGGGCAATTCTTGCTGGATGTCGTGTTTTTATCCCTGATGAAAATCTTGTGTTCTGCCCAGAGATGTTGTTGAGGAGGGTTTTGGCAGAAGTGCATTACCTCCCTGACCACTGGAGGGAGAAGGCTCATACATCCAGGGTTCGCCAAGAGTTTTCACAGCTGTTCCAATACAGAGCTGTGCACATGATGGAAGAATTAATGTCACCTATTATTACTCCTCTCATTCTGATATTCAGACTTCGTTTCAAAGCTTTAGACATTGTAGATTTCTATCGCAACTTTACAGTAGAGGTTGTTGGAGTTGGGGACGTTTGTTCCTTTGCCCAAATGGATGTTCGAAGACATGGTAGCCCAACATGGCAACCACGTGTTCTGTCTGAGGACCTCAATCAACCTGACAGCTCAAGTAAACCTGGAATGACAACAGATGGTGGTAAAACCGAGCTTTCACTCATTCACTTCACGATGACTAATCCAAAATGGAAACCTCCACAAGATTCCTCTGCCTTTATTACTGCTCTAAGAACACAAGCTCAGAGAGATATGAATGCCCTAACAACCCTACAGGAGGAAAATGCTCTTTTCTCTTCATTGAACTCATTGTCATGTGATGGAGGTCTTGGTATGGCAGCTACCAGCATGTTCCGGCCTCACTGGATGATGGCCGATACTCGGGGTGGACAGCTCCAGCAGTCCTTCTGGTCACCCAGAGGCCTGCGGGGTGGGATGTCCCACGTTGAAGGTTCCCGCCATGGTCCCAGTGGTGGGGTATTAGAATCCCTCCAACAAATGGGACAGTCAGGTGTAGAGTTTCCAATAGGCACAAGTAGTGTTACTTCTGGACCTATTATTGATCCAGTTCTCGCTCCCAGTACTATAGGCCCATCATCTGTTATGGGTCCAAGTTTAACCCAACCACTGCCTCAGGATCTCACTGCTGTGGATATGAGTCTTAGCACATTGTACCTGCATGAGCTGCATCAGCGACACCGCCATCGGGCCATGTACACCGATACCCCACAAAATCCATCATCAGCATCTCGGAGGATGCCAGCCGGGACGTTCCATACGGTTCCTCTCCAGGGTCGGCCTCTACCAGATAATGGAGGTGCACCTTCAGTGTCATTCCCGCATGCACAGGAGAAGACTCCATTGTTAGCTGATCCTTGAATGAGATATAAGATAGAGAAGATTTTGTGTTGACTTTATGCTTGGTTAAGATAGCTGTAGTCATAACAGGATTTAGACTAATGACTGGCTCTGCGATAACTCAAATGCCAAACTGTTGGGCGCAGTGTTTGCCAATTTTGACAAATGGCTGCAGTACCTTCCATTTGTTAAACATGAATAAGCTAATATATTAGTCCAGCAGATTTGGTTTCTTACAATTAAGTTAGAAATAAGTTTGAATTTTTAACTTTGTGACAGCTATTTGTAAATGATATAATATGCTTGAAGAATTTTATTGTGTATAAAATGTACTATAAATAAGAATTTTGTATTTTCTTAAAGTTACATTTGATCATAATTTTTATGCATTGATATTAAAATTAGATGCGTGTGAATGGATTTTTAATTCATTGTCTGTTTTTCAGTAATGCTTTGTGAAATGGCAGTTTTCTTTGTAAATAACTTGAACAAATAAACTTGATTCTATTATAAACTGACTTTCTCATCTCCATTGCTAAATACTGCATTTATAATGTGACACTTACGTGCTGGACAATTAGAATTCCAGTGCTTGGCTTCTGTCAGTTTCTTGCATGTGCTAAAGACAATACATAATGGTACAGTACTCTGATAAACTCCTGCTACAATTATTTATTTTGCAGAGGATAGATGGTTGGAGCAAGTTAAGTGGTAGAGGTAAAAACCGTCATTAGTTTTAAAGCGTTATATGACAGAGTACTGGGAAGATGGGACACCACGAGTGTAGCTCTCGTCCTGATACACTACACTTGGATATTTACACCTAAGGAATTACACAAGACCAGGAGACATGATAGAAGTGTAAGATGGCCCCGTTGAAAAGTATGGTAGTATTGGGTACGCTAAGTGCGAATTCTATCAACATGAAAGGCCGGAGACTTTTCAATGTTTCCTCTAAATGTAAGGGTCATAACTAGCCAACCCCTCTCTCATGGTGTTCAAAACAGAACTTGATAAACACCTCCAAAGGATACTTGATGAACTAGGCTGTGATTCATTATTCAAGCTGTGAGCAGCTATGTCTTACAGCCTGGTTGACCAGACTGCCAACCAGAAGGCCAGGTCAGAGATCGGGCCACATTTTGACGTATAAATCCCCCAAGACCAAAAACTGATGTACTGAAAATCATAGCGGCTCACAAAATGCACGTAATCTGTTTTTAATTCGCGGGTCCTCGGTTAGATTAGGTTTGGTATTTATTACGTTTAGTGATGATGCGCCTGACAGCTGAGTGGACAGCGCTTCGGATTTGTAGTCTCAAGGTCCTGGGTTCGATTCCCGGTGGACGCAGAGACAAATGGGCAAAATGTTTCTTTCACCATGATGCCCCTGTTACCTAGCAGTAAATAGGTACCTGGGAGTTAGACAGCTGCCACGGGCTGCTTCGTGGTGGTGTGTAACAAAAAGGAGGCCTGGTCGAAGACCGGGCCACAGGGACGCTAAGCCACGAAATCATCTCGAGATAATCTCAAGATGTGAACGCTGGAGAAGAAGGGCTCGTTCAGGGCACACCTTGTGTTCCTTTAACACCATCTACACCATTTAGAGGTTGACAAGGCAGCTGGCCTTGGTTATCTGGCCCCATGTACACTGCTACCAATACTACACTCATACCTCATCACTATCAATACTACAGTTCATCGCTGTTATTGATTGAAAAAAAAGTAGATACAACTCTTATTATTAATGCTACAGACGTATTTAAGTATTGATCCGGGTGACGTGTACTCCAGATCTAAAGCAAGTTTTCTAATTGTAGGTAGTGCATAATATTGTCCAAGTTCGTACTGCTTATATATAAAAATGTTACTTGTTCCTAACCATTAACATCAACCGCGCTACTGTAATTAGGCTACCACTCTTGTAACTTGTTTAGCTAATGAACTCTTGCAACAGTGTTTGCCGGCGGCCAGGCTGCATGTTTTGCCTCCACCACCAACTCAATATTTAATCCGATCCCTCGATCGTCGTCGCCCCTAAATCAACATATATTGTATTTACATACGCAGCCTATGTTTTCACCTGCACAAGAACTTAAAAATCACTTTAAATAAAGGTATGACGAAACACTTTGTTTATACAAAATATGTATGTAATTTATGTGGTCTTTTACGCCGACGAATACGGTGTATTGCGAACATAACTCTGCCTACCTGTTTGTCTCCTCAACAAATTTCATATCAGAAACTTGGCCTAACGGGCAGAGGTTCACTGCCTCCTGACTCCATTGGCCTTTGCATTTGGGTTCAGCTTCCGCCACCGCCCACTAGATGGGTGTTGGGTTCACCTTCCACAGCCGCCCACTGGATGGGTTTTGGGTTCACCTTCCACAGCCGCCCACTGGATGGGTGTTGGGTTCACCTTCCACCGCTGCCCACTAAATGGGTGTTGGGTTCACCTTCCACAGCCGCCCACTGGATGGGTGTTGGGTTCACCTTCCACCGCTGCCCACTAAATGGGTGTTGGGTTCACCTTCCACAGCCGCCCACTAGATGGGTGTTGGGTTCACCTTCCACCGCCGCCCACTAGATGGGTGTTGGGTTCACCTTCCACAGCCGCCCACTGATGGGTGATAGGTTCACCTTCCACAGCCGCCCACTGATGGGTGTTGGGTTCACCTTCCACAGCCGCCCACTGATGGGTGTTGGATGCATAAGTAAATTACAATTGTATATAACTAGTCGACTACAAATATAAATGTCTTAGCTGAGAGATTGTGTTCCAGCACTTGAATCCTTTGTGTGGTTAACTTTTATGCAACCTGCCACAGAATGAGGTCCTTAATAAACTAAACTAAACTGTCTGCAGCGCTCGCGGGAAGAGCCCGTGCAAACAGCTATGTATGCTCCTCTTACTTACCGGAGCGTTAGACATGAGTTGGAAGGTTGGACACCAACCCCTTCACACTTTGTCGGATTTCATCCCGCTCTGTACCGATAGAGCGGAGAGTGTTCTTGGGAAAAAACAAATGGCGGAAGAGCGAGCTCTTAGCCTGCAGACAGTCGGAAAGCTTCTGCTACTTTACCATTTACTGTAATAGTTAAGGTCTACGCTGGGGATGTTGTGGTGCAGGGTAGGGGAAGGGGACTAAGTGAATCAGTACAGAGTGAGCTACCCTATATGTGAACTCAGAGTATTACATGTTCTACACATTCCAATCACATTTTTTTTTAATTATATGATTGTAGACAAATATGGTCTAGGATGTCTTATACTGTAGGTTCATGTAATAAATCTCCACGTAAGACTACATTGTTGTTTCTCATTATAACTACCATACTATAAGAATACCTGGGGGACTAGCCTAAAACAAATTTGAAGCATTACTGCCTCCGTGAGACTCGAAATAGGAGCCCTTGATCTGCTAGGCCAATGTCATCAACACTAAAAACAATGTTGCTGACCCCCACTATGTCAAGGGTCTCCAGGCCCTTTAAGTTCAATATATATTTCATGTGCATCTTGCGGTTCCTTCCCAGTCTGGTAATTTCCCCTGCACATTACATACTTTGTTTAGCCATCCACGAACCAAACCACCCACCCTACCCAACGACTGTCTCGCAGTTTGGTAGTAAAACGAACAGCCTTTCTCGTCTTTGCAATCTGTTGCCTTAAGACATTCGTCAACCACAGTCAATTCACTATCACAAAGTTCTTGCCGCGATACATACCCGCACCTAGCGATACAAACGAGTTGTACCCTCCGTTGCTAACAATACAAACGGATTTTAAGCTCGCCTCGACTCCATAACTAATACATAAATTAAGCTTCTATAGTTTTCGGCGTGAAAGACGTACAAAGTGCCGTCATCAAAGTTAGAGCACCAGACGACTTGGCACCCACTCTGTCTGTCTCTGTGTATATGAAAGACTGAGACTCGTGTGTTAGAGGCGGAGGGTGGGTGGGAAGGAGGCCCAGGAAGTGTGGTGTGCTGCTGCACGTGTTGGCATTCTGGTGAAGGGCTTAGTCTTGTGTGTGTGTCTTGCCAATGTTGATGTTTACCCTCCGCTCTGTTAAACCCTTGTGCTCACCTGCCGGTGTAAGCGGGCTGCCGCCACTAATGCCTGAACGTGTGCGTACACGTCTAGGTGTGCTTGTGCTGACTAAGCTTCAGTTCTTGTGTCCCGCCTCTCACCCATAGCTCTGGGTATAAGTTCCCCAGTCTTTAGGGCTCTTATATTTTAATTTGAAGCTGAGTATGTGTTCCGTTTTCATAGCTTGACTTCTTAGTGCATTCTATTTATTTCATACTCTGATGCTTAACATTTTTGTAATATCTTGGTGCCTCATGCGGGGGTTTCGCTACTACCTGTGGCCCCCTTGTTCGTGTAACACCGCTGCGGATAGCTGGCCTTGTCAGTTTTCCCGAGTATTTTGTTTTAAGCGATAATGTCTTCGCCGATTCTTCTCTCTTCCAGCAACTTTTGCTTTAATGTTTTAGTCTCTAACTTTTACCTGTGTGCTGTAGGTCTCGTCTGGCCACAGCCTGCATCTGGGACTAGATTCACGACGTTACGCAAACACTTACGAACCTGTACATCTTTTCTCAATCTTTGGCGGCTTTGTTTACAATTATTAAACAGTTAATGAGCTCCGAAGCACCAGGAGGCTGTTTACAACAATAACAACAGTTGATTGGCAAGTTTTCATGCTTGTAAACTGTTTAATAAATGTAACCAAAGCCGTCAAAGATTGAGGAAAGATGTACATGTTCGTAAATACTTCCGTAACTGCTTCGTGAATCTGGCCCCTGGTCTCCAGCTTCGTGTTATTCGTGACGAGATACCCAACTCAAGCACGTGCCACATTGTTCAGAATAGGTCCAATACATGTCATATACAATCTTGAATTCCTCCTCCTCCTTCTTTAGATTGTTTAGGTAGTTCTTATGCTTGCCAAACTTGCATATTTATGTGCATATGCAAGGTTGTGCATGTGCATCTTGCCATCTTGGTGCAATTGCGCCCCAACAATTGCATTAAGATGGTCAGAAGTTTTTTTTTCATTTTCCAATCTTGATTCTACACTGTCACGAGTCGTGCCTCTTACTGCAGTATCGACATCTAGGGTCAAACTGGCATTTCCAAGCCAAATGTCCCCAGCAAGAATACTTCACACATAATGTGAATTCCTCAGTATATTTAGCCACTTTCCACTTGCCAAGTCCTTGCACAAAAAAATTATCTGGGGCCTCAGTCTTCAACGAGGCAACTGCCTGGCTTTTTTTTTCTTCACCGCGTATGACATTCCTCTTCCCCACACTATACTATAACTGATGGCTAAATATTCCAGGTCCAGATATGTTGGATACTTGAATACGATGACCTTCGTGTGATTTATTACTATTTCAGAAGTAACTAACATATTCTTAAATCCATTAGACGTTAGATGCTCCACTGCCTCGTCTGTCTCAACTAATATGTAGGGCCGGTGAACATCTCCTTAAACAATGGATTCAATTCAACAAATTCCTTGGCCAATTGAACCATGTACTCAAATTTCTGATGAAGTTGAATTCACATGTCAAAGGAATTAACAGCCGCTTCGTTCTATTAGTCTGTCCGTCTTGCCTTGTGTGGCTGTGTTGCATCTGTCTGGCGAGGTGTTCGTGTTGAGAGTGACGGGGCATCAGAGACCATGGTCTCTTGTTAAAATTGACGAATGCATCTGGGAAGGACGCATTCATAAATTTTTACATACTATTAACTCAAAACGGGACTTTTCTCAAATATAAATTAATATTATAATATATTAGCATATTGTGCATATATAGGCATAGGTTAGGTGTTTAGGTTCTGTTGGCGATTATTTGTATTTCAACCCGTCCTCGACTCAAGTCCATTACATCTAGCGGTCGCCCCCACAGACGCATTCATAAATTTTAACTTGGTGTTCATTCAAAACAAGAATTTTCTCAAATATAAATTAATATTATAATATATTAGCATATTGTGCAAATATAGGCATAGGTTAGGTTAGGTTAGGTTAGGTGTTTAGGTTCGGTTGGCGATTATTTGCATTTGTAGTACGTGGGTGAAGCATTTGCTGCAACCCGTCCTCGACTCAAGTCCATTACATCCAGCGGTCGACCCCACAGACGCATTCATAAATTTTAATATGCTGTTCATTCAAAACGGGAATTTTCTCAAGTATAAATTAATATTATAATATATTAGCATATTGTGCATATATAGGCATAGGTTAGGTTAGGTTAGGTGTTTAGGTTCTGTTGGCGATTATTTGTATTTGTAGTACGTGGGTGAAGCATTTATAGCGTTGTGATTCGAACAAAATTCGTCAGTGAAACACTTGTTCCGGATATGTTCGAACATCAGCAGTTGTGAGTCGTGTGTAAACCGCTTTTCATTCATAAACAGGGGGTTTGGCGGGTGCATGGAATCACTTTTGGATCTTTGTTTGGAGGACGGGCTGTTTATAGCGATGTAGTTCGAACAAAACTCGTCAGTGAAGCACTTGTTCCGGAAGTGTTCGAACGAAATCAGTTGTGAGTCGTGTGTAAACCGTTTTTCATTCATAAACAGGGGGTTTGGCGGTTGGCTGGAATCACTTTTGGATCTTTGTTTGGAGGACGGGCTGTTGTATTTGTAGTACGTGGGTGAAGCATTTATAGCGTTGTGGTTCGAACAAAATTCGCCAGTAAAGCACTTGTTCCGGAAACTTTCGAACGTCATCAGTTGTGAGTAGTGTGTAAACCGTTTTTCATTCATAAAGAGGGCATTTGGCGGATGCATGGAATGGATTTTGGACTTTATTTACAAGGACGGGCTGTTGTTTGAAGACCGTTTTTCATTCATAAAAAGTGGGATTGGCAGCTGGATTAACGAGCATTTGGCCTATGTTGATGAGGACGGACTGAATAACCTGGGGGTCTGAAGTTTTGAAGTTCATATGCTATTTAATGACTGTAAACAAACCCGCCGTGATAGATGAAAGATGTACGGGTCTCATAAGTGGACCAATGTTTGATGAATCCTGGGCCAGGCTAAGAGCCTTACAGCCCGTCCTCCAAACAAAGATCCAAAAGTGATTCCATGCACCCGCCAAACCCCCTGTTTATGAATGAAAAGCGGTTTACACACGACTCACAACTGCTGACGTTCGAACATATCCGGAACAAGTGCTTCACTGACGAATTTTGTTCGAATCACAACGCTATAAATGCTTCACCCACGTACTACAAATACAAATAATCGCCAACAGAACCTAAACACCTAACCTAACCTATCCTATGCCTATATATACACAATATGCTAATATATTATAATATTAATTTATACTTGCGAAAATTCCCGTTTTGAATGAACAGCATGTTAGAATTTATGAATGCGTCTGTGGGGTTGACCGCTGAATGTAATGGACTTGAGTCGAGGACGGGTTGGAGCCTTAACAAGAGAACCAGTAACCCAGCAGCAGGTGGTAGCGGTGTGGGGGTTCATTGACCTGCCGCGGTGCCGCCACGCATCCACCGCGCCTACCCTGCTACTTCTCTTCTATCTATACTCTCTTGATGGGTCCGTTTGCTGACTTTTCCTGCCCTCGCTGTTGTTGTTAATTTTGTATTGTAAGTACTGCGTAACGACTAGTTGAATGTGAGATATTAAATACGTCTATTATTTGTCTACTGTATGTATTTGTGAGCCCCTTGAGAGACAATAGACGAGGGTAGAAATAGCCTAAGCTGTTCTATCCCTTTGAGATGTATTTATCTCAATAAACTTACTTAAACTTGAAGCATTAATGGTAATTAAGGTTGGGAAGTCTATCGCACCCTGGGGAGGACTACCTTACCTTGAGGTTACTTTTGCTTTCGAAGGTTTCGAGGATCAACATCCCCCCAGGGCCCGGTCTCTGACCAGGCCTGCGATTAGTGGTATGCTCAACCAGGCTGTTGGACACAGCGTGATTTACACGCATTACATTATCAATGCATAAATAATTAATGACTTTCTTAACATTAACAGCCCAAATTAGCCCAACTTATAAACACATAATAACCATATTTAATATTTCACATTCCAATAGTTATCACGTAGTATATTAAAATATTGTCAGCGAAACTGGTCACGCACGCTGCACCACCATGTAGTGGAATGTGATCAATTTCGTAACATTTAATGTAAATTATTGTACTGTCAGGTATCCCAAGTTTGGATGACGGTGACAGTAACCTTCCCACCACCACACCTGGTGATAGTAACCTTCCCACCACCACCACACCTGGTGACAGTAACATTCCCACCACCACCACACCTGGTGACAGTAACCTTCCCACCACCACCACACCTGGTGACAGTAACCTTCCCACCACCACCACACCTGGTGACAGTAACCTTCCCACCACCACCACACCTGGTGACAGTAACATTCCCACCACCACCACACCTGGTGACAGTAACCTTCCCACCACCACCACACCTGGTGACAGTAACCTTCCCACCACCACCACACCTGGTGACA
Source organism: Procambarus clarkii (assembly GCF_040958095.1). Lineage (NCBI taxonomy): Eukaryota > Metazoa > Arthropoda > Malacostraca > Decapoda > Cambaridae > Procambarus > Procambarus clarkii. The sequence goes on along the minus strand of NC_091154.1, from coordinate 32,774,887 downwards.
GTAACCTTCCCACCACCACCACACCTGGTGACAGTAACCTTCCCACCACCACCACACCTGGTGACAGTAACCTTCCCACCACCACCACACCTGGTGACAGTAACCTTCCCACCACCACCACACCTGGTGACAGTAACCTTCCCACCACCACCACACCTGGTGACAGTAACCTTCCCACCACCACCACACCTGGTGACAGTAACCTTCCCACCACCACCACACCTGGTGACAGTAACCTTCCCACCACCACCACACCTGGTGACAGTAACCTTCCCACCACCACCACACCTGGTGACAGTAACCTTCCCACCACCACCACACCTGGTGACAGTAACCTTCCCACCACCACCACACCTGGTGACAGTAACCTTCCCACCACCACCACACCTGGTGACAGTAACCTTCCCACCACCACCACACCTGGTGACAGTAACCTTCCCACCACCACCACACCTGGTGACAGTAACCTTCCCACCACCACCACACCTGGTGACAGTAACCTTCCCACCACCACCACACCTGGTGACAGTAACCTTCCCACCACCACCACACCTGGTGACAGTAACCTTCCCACCACCACCACACCTGGTGACAGTAACCTTCCCACCACCACCACACCTGGTGACAGTAACCTTCCCACCACCACCACACCTGGTGACAGTAACCTTCCCACCACCACCACACCTGGTGACAGTAACCTTCCCACCACCACCACACCTGGTGACAGTAACCTTCCCACCACCACCACACCTGGTGACAGTAACCTTCCCACCACCACCACACCTGGTGACAGTAACCTTCCCACCACCACCACACCTGGTGACAGTAACCTTCCCACCACCACCACACCTGGTGACAGTAACCTTCCCACCACCACACCTGGTGTGCACGAGGCCTAAATCAACACCACGTTGCTCACCACAGATATCAAGATATCAATTGGATTTCCTGAAGAACGTGGTTCCCAGCTATCGTGATTGTGTAATCTTTGTGCCTCCGCTCACAGGCGGAGTACCGAGTCCACAACAGCTAATCAAACTAACTTGCGGAGATAAGAGACAACCGGGATATGATGACAACATACAAGATACTAAGAGAATAGACAAGGTGTACAAGGAAGAACTGCCTCCCCCGGTGGCCAAACACTTGAGCAGGGGGGGAGGTGGGTTGGTGGGGTTGGGGTTGAGGGGGTGTTGTGAGGTCAAGCAGCTGGACTGTTGACGTGGGTGGTGACGTCACTGGTACCCGAGTCACCCAGCTAGGTAAACAACACCGTGGGTGAGGCTCCTCACCCACGTGGGTGAGGTTCCTCACATTACGCTTGCCCCGCTGCCATTGTGCTTGCCGCCGTCGTAATGAGTGTGACAGCTGATACTTGATGACGGTAGCTTAGTTATGGGTTAGGTTAGTGTACGTTGATCACGGGAGATGGTGTATCTTTTGTACCCTGGGAGGTGTCGTGCACCCTGGGAGGTGTCGTGCACCCTGGGAGGTGTAGTGCACACTGGGAGGTGTCGTGCACACTGGGAGGTGTCGTGCACACTGGGAGGTGTCGTGCACCCTGGGAGGTGTCATGCACCCTGGGAGGTGTCGTGCACCCTGGGAGGTCTCCTGCACCCTGGGAGGTGTCGTGCACACTGGGAGGTGTCGTGCACGCTGGGAGGTGTCGTGCACGCTGGGAGGTG
>NC_091154.1:32620702-32770702 GCF_040958095.1 Procambarus clarkii | reverse complement strand
CTGACTAATTCCTGGGTAGCTACTTGCTGTTAGGTGAACAGGGCATTAGGTGATAGGAAATGATAATATATATATATATTTATATATATAATATTGGCGTACTTGGTACCTTAACTACTAGACCACACTGTTCAGAATCTTGGTAGTCGCGAGACTTTATCCAAGACTCGACAGCGTTGGATCTTGGATAAATGATCCAAGTGTTGGATCTTGGATAGTCTCACGACTACCAGGATTTTTGTACAGTGTGGTCTAGTGGTTAAGGTACCAGGTACGCCAAGGTACATAGTGCTCCTGGCTGTCTGGGTTCGAATCCTTCTGGGGGTGTGGAGTCTTCAGTTATATAAGTGTGTGTGTGTGTGTGTGTGTGTGTTCACGTCCGTCTCACGCCATGTTACATGGGGGGGGGGTCGCACTCATGGGAAGGGGGCGTTAAGAAAGAGGGAGGGGGGGGGGGGGGGTGGGGGGAGGTATTGAGGGGTCGGAACTGATCTGGAGGACGACACTGGGATGGTCGAGGGTGAAGGTTGTGCATGATATATGTGGGTGTGTTTGAGAGGTGCTGAGGAAGATGCCTCGGTGTAGGCATGTATTTATCTAGCTTAATTTACTTAGCAGTGCCTACATGGCGCTAGATCTGGCACTTTACCCCCCCCCCCCCGCCACCTCCCAGGTATTAGTATCTGGTATATCTTAAGATGTTTGTTGTATTTGTAAAACTTTGCGCTAGTAGTGCATTCTACTTGTTTACGTCCCACGAGTGTGGAAGACGTTGTTGTTGTTGTTTTAGATTTAGCTACTCAGAACAAAAGTTCCAAGTAGCACGGGCTATGGTGAGCCCGTAGTGGACTTAGCCTCGCTCCTGTGCCAGGTATGTGTGTGTGTGGAAGATGATGATTGATTGATGAAGATTAAGCCACCCAAAAGGTGGCACGGGCATGAATAGCCCGTAAGTGGTGGCCCTTTTAAGCCATTACCAGTATCAAGAGCTGATACTGGAGATCTGTGGAGGTGCGACTGCACCCTGCGTGACGGGAGATGTCTCCCGGACCAAATGGTGACCAGATGGTGCGTGTGTGGAAGACGCTGGCGCTACTATTTATAATGTGTGTTGCTGTATGGGGGATACCACTTACGGGTTATTCATGCCCGTGCCACCTCTTGGGTGGCTTCATCCCAGGACTGTGAATACTGGGTCATCTCGAAGAATGGATGTCCACACACCCACTCTACTCCTTGCAAAACAACAACATGAGCCAACAATGCTGATATTGTGATGACCGAAAGGACCCTCACAGATAGGCTATCAACACCAGATACGCTATCTTCTATCGTCATTATTGCTTTATATATATATATATATATATATATATATATATATATATATATATATATATATATATATATATATATAAAGGTAAAGATAGGTTAGGTTAGGTTAGGTAGGGTTGGTTAGGTTCGGTCATATATCTACGTTAATATTAACTCCAATTAAAAAAAATTGACCTCATACATAATGAAATGGGTAGCTTTGTCATTTCATAAGAAAAAAATTAGAGAAAATATATTAATTGAGGAAAACTTGGCTTATTAGGCAAATCGGGCCTTGCATAGTAGGCCGAGAAGTGCATTCTGGCTACTAGGTACGACATATATATATATATATATATATATATATATATATATATATATATATATATATATATATATATATATATATATATATATGTCGTACCTAGTAGCCAGAACTCACTTCTATGACTACTATGCAAGGCCCAACTTGCCTAATAAGCCAAGTTTTCATGAATTAATATATTTTCTTTATTTTTTTTCTTATGAAATGATAAAGCTACCCATTTCGTTATGTATGAGGTCAATATTTTTTTATTGGAGTTAAAATTAACGTAGATATATGACCGAACCTAACCAACCCTACCTAACCTATCTTTATAGGTTAGGTTCGGTTAGGTAGCCGAAAAGGTTAGGTTAGGTTAGGTAGGTTAGGTAGTCGAAAAACAATTAATTCATGAAAACTTGGCTTATTAGGCAAATCGGGCCTTGCATAGTAGTCATAGAAGTGCGTTCTGGCTACTAGGTACGACATATATATATATATATATATATATATATATATATATATATATATATATATATATATATATATATATATATATATATATATATATATTATAAACAATCTTCCCTCGTACATACAGTAATGATTTATGTATTTATGTGACTGATTGGACTAATAGGACTCAAACCCAACTCGGGTGCAAAAACCTTGCCACGGAATTTTTAGAAGACAGTTCAAGATCAATTTCTTTCTTTATTATGCAAAAAGACACAGGCAGAGGACTTGTGTACTGTGACTCGCAGAGTGCACTCCTGGCACTGAACGCACATAGTGGTGACACCGGGAAAGTAGTCAGTGATATTCGAACAAATGTTTTAGCTGCTAAAGAAAATAGGTTTGAAAACATTATGGAAGGGCCAATAAACTTTATATTTATAAAAACATTGTGTCTCCACCTCCCATCTGTGGTCACTTACTATTTTGAGGTTATCTTGATATGACTTCGGGGCTTTAGTGTCCCCGCGGCCCGATCCTCGACCAGGCCTCCACCCCCCAGGAAGCAGCCCGTAGCAGCTGTCTAACTCCCAGGTACCTGTTTACTGCTAGGTAACAGGGGCATCAGGTTGAAAGAAACATTAGATGTGAACCAGCTGTTCCCACATTATGTAGGACTACTCTGCAGAGATGTATCAGAGCAGATAGATCCATATATATAATATTACACTAGTTATAAATTTATAATAAGTGTAATATATTCTAGTTAATTATTATTTTTTTCACCTCAAAGATGGCATTTGGAGAAATCTTCTTCCAATTAAATCAAGATGCAAGAGCTCTAGTCAGAGGGATAGAAGCCCTAAACAAGAAAATAATAGGTACAGAATATGCAGCATATTCAATGAAACATATTATATATATATATATATATATATATATATATATATATATATATATATATATATATATATATATGTGTATATATATATATATATATATATATATATATATATATATATATATATAATTGTGTGTGTGTGTGTGTGTGTGTGTGTGTGTGTGTGTGTGTGTGTGTGTGTGTGTGTGTGTGTACGTACTTTTGGAGACCAAAATACTGATTATAATGACCTATCCTGGGTGTAGTTTCCCCCTTTCCTCTCCCCCTCCACTCCTCATCCATTCCTCTCTCTATCTCCCCCTCTCTCTCCCTAACTTCAAACTAGTTGCGTTGGTATAAGACACGGTGGTTGCTTGGGGCAGCAAGTAGGGTATGCCACAGGCCAGCAACAACAGCTGAGGCAGGTCACAAGGGGCACAACACACACACTAACCTCCTACCAACAGCAACCACGGAAATCAATAAATCAATACTCTCCCAAACCACCCACCCACTCCTTCCATCCCTCCCTCGACAACCACGCCTTCCCTTCATTTTTACCCTCATTCCATTATCATCTCTCTCACCCCCCCCTCACCATCCTCACACTATCATCACCTGTCCTCACAAGTGTCTCCCAAGAAGGTCAAGAGTTTATCCACCGTTGTTGTTGTTATTATAGATTCAGCTACTCGGAACAAGTTCCAAGCAGCACGGGCTATGGCGAGCCCGTAACTTACCTGGCACAGGAGCGGGGCAAGTAGCACGGGCTATGGTTAGCCTCCCTTTTATCCACCGTCACACTAAGGGACAGTGTCTTAGTGTGAAGGGTGGGGCTTGTCGCGTCTCACGAGGAAGTGATGTTATTGCTCATCAGCCCGATGGCATTGTAACACTGTAAAAGGTGTTTGGTTTAGTTGTATTTAAAATACATAGAGATACAGGAGTCACAGACAGGGATTTGAGAAGGCGCCAGTTTGTCGGCCGGAAAGTCACACCTCTAAGAGTTAATGACCTCAAGTGACCTGAGGTCAGATCATGCGAATTTCACCTTGCTTCTGCTAATCTTATAATTGGAGCCTGGTAGCCTTCAAACATGCCGACGTTTAAGGAGTGGCTTGGTAGAGTGCCTGAGGCTATCTACTTGTGGGCGGAGTTAGTTACTAGGTTCCCCAATATATACTCGGAGAGCAGAGCATTAACAGCATGGACGGAGAAGAACAGCAGCCAGCAGAGGAGAGAAGACGGCCTAGCAGGGAGGCTGTCGGCTGGCAGGGCGGGACAGTCTCTGTCAACTACAGACCCCCCCCCTCAATCCAGCTATAGGCAGACACTTGGTAAGTTGAGCATTAAGGTGACTTAGTGGTGTTTATATATGTTGTGTGATGATCAGGAGCAGTCAAGTTGTAGGGTTCTCGAATTCTTGGATGATGACTCACTTTGCATATTAAACTGGAACATTTTAATTGAATTGCTAAATTATGATACTTCATGTGAAATATAATTATGAATTTATTATTTAAATTGTGTTTAACTTTGTTCCCTAGAGTTTTGAGTTGAGGTGAGAAAGCCTCTGTGGTTACTGGTTCATGATATTAATGAGTACATGTTTGGAGTTGATACATGGTAATAACATCTTTTGAGAATATTGTAATACAGACAAGTTCCATTCCTTGTCTTGTATGTAATGGTCTAGAATGGATGGTGGCAGCATTTCTCCTTTTACTATTTCCTATTTCTACTTCTACTATCTACTCTTCTACTTCTACCTATCTATTCCTCTCCCTCCACCCCTCTCCGAACTTTCCCTTTCAGCTAATGACCCTCCTCGCTCCTCCCACCTCTCTACCTCTCTCACCCCAAACCCTCACTAATTACTTCACTAGTCTTTTCTTTCCTTTCGTGTCTCTTATACGTTTGTGGCAGTGAAATCTGTTCTAGAGTTCTCTCTAGAGTTGCGGGTAGCTGATCAAGTTACGGCGCCTTGTAGTCTTAGCACCTAGGTAGTCAAATACCTAGGTTACAAGGTGTTGAACGAGAGAGGTTGCATTAGGAACTCTGGAGGTGCTCTAGAATAGTTAGCTAACTGGGGACGGGATAACGGACTAGAGAGAGCTGTTTCCCCCGGCCTCGTTAGTTAACTGGGGGGTGGAATAATGGACAAGATAGAGCTATTTCCCCCCACCCCCCGTTACAGCATCACAATTCAAAGGAATATCCGAATTGGTAACTGGGCGTCCACAATGCAGGCCGAGTTGGTAGCAATACTGGTAGCACTAGAAATTATTGACAACACTGAAGTAGACAGCTTAATTATTTCCGACTACCCTTCCTCACTACGAGCAATAAACAGCTTACAATCAAGTAATAACGTTCTTGTCTCAGATGTTGTTGTTGTTATAGATTCAGCTACTCGGAAGAAGTTCCAAGTAGCACGGGCTATGGTGAGCCCGTAACTTACCTGGGCCAGAAGCTGTGCTGTAAAAACGGCACAGCTTCTGAGACGGCTTTGTCTCAGAAGCCAGACATAGATATATAAGCATACTTAACAAGAGGGTTAATATAAAAATGTCTATTAATGATCATCACCCCTGAAATATTAATTCAGTAATAATATGTATACCGTGTTATACATTTAACAAGATCTACAGTTGGTTTTCCACAATCGGGGTGACCGGGAGCCCATTAGGCTTATCGAGATCCCCCCCCCCCCTGGGCCACCTACTGACCTTTCCCAAGAGCAGCCAATAACAGTTATCTAACTCCTTGTAGCGTATTTGCTTCTAGGTGAACAGTCACAAGGTGTAAGGAAACCTTCCCAAAAGTTCGTTCTGCACGGGAATCGAACCCGGGACCATTGAGGTGTAAGCCGACAGCGCTGACCACTGCGGTTCAGGACCCCTGCAGAAATTGACAATAACCTGGGGCCAGATTCACGGAAGCACTTACGAACCTGTCCATCTTTTCTCAATCTTTGGCGGCTTTGTTTCCAATTATTAAACAGTTAATGAGCTCTGAAGCACCAGGAGGATGTTTATAACAATAACAACAGTTGATTGGCAAGTTTTCATGTTTGTAAACTGTTTAATAAATGTAACCAAAGCCGTCAAAGATTGCGGAAAGATGTACACGTTCGTAAGTGCTTGCGTAAGTGCTTTCGTGAATCTGGCCCCTCAGCTGGCCACTAGGCAGATAAGACAACAACTGACAAGAGGATATAAATACACAGAACTAGACGTCAATATCATTAACTTAAGGTGAGTAATAATATAAATATTCATTCCTTCCCTCCGTCCCATCCCAAATCCTTATCCTGATTCCTTCAGAGTGGTAAACAGTTGTAATGGCTTGGCCCTCTCTCCTGATAGTTCCCTTCCCTTTCCTCTAGTGAATAAATGAGTTTGTGTATGAAACGCTGGGGCGGCCCGGAGCGCACAATATCAACTTCGTGCCATTGTAGTTGATACTCTTCCTCCATTTAACTGAATCATCACATGTAAATCAACATCAGAGCGCTGAAATAAGAGTATTGAACACCTATGCTTCCCCTACTACTACTCTAGCATAAACATTGGTGCTGATAATTACACCCCATTCCGAAGACAATGGCCTAACATGCTGCACACCCAAACATTGCTCAAGATAATAGTTGTATTCACACAGGCTAAACCCGCCAGCACTCGTAGTTTGAGGTTTAATTCACACAATTGTTGTTGGTGGTGGTTATATATCTACAGTATAAACAAAGTAGGTGGTAACACCATCTCAGTATTATTAAATGTCACAAATTACTAGAATTCTGCTTGGTCTCAGTGTAGCTAACTCCTGACGCCTTACTGCACTGACATATGCTTAATTTGCTCAGGGTAAATGGAGGGACCTTTGACAAGCCGCCAGCTTCCTGCCCTCTTCGAGGCCACTAGTATTAATGTCCCTCAGGTAAATTCAGCTTAAACAAACACAGCCGGCTCAGTGAACATTATGTCTACAGAGTCTCGCCTATAATCAAGTTTTCCTTCAGTTCAAGGTAGATCTGTGTCTGTCACAGCTGCTGCGTCTACTCTCATGGGGAGACTAGTCTCTTCGACAGACGTGCCATGCATCGTCACGGCAAAAGTGTACACGATAAGAAATAACGGACGATGGAGTCAGTGTGATCGGGTAGCGTTGGGAGGGAAAGATGGTAGTCAAGAAGGAGAGTTAACAGCCCCATTCTCACGCTTTAACAAGCCTCCAGAGTGAAGGGTTTTACCTTGAAACACGTATACAGCCCTCAGGAAACGTCCTAGTCAATTTAGCCGGACTCCCCTTGAAGGTCCGCTTAACGAGAGTTTGATGTGAGGGGGTGTGAGGGTCTGGTGTGTGTTGAGGCAGGCGCCGCCAGGGGCTTAAGGAGGATGGCACGAAGTAAGACTATGGGGCGGGCACAGTGGCTCTGCAAGAGTTATTGGCGCGCAAAACCTGTCTGGCTTAGATCACAGAGCAGCAGACACCGCCCAGCGTGACGCTGGAGGAAGTCGGTTTCCACAGCAGGTAAGAAAGCGTGCAAGACCTTCACGACCTCTGTTGTTCTGCTCACACTTCAACAACACTGTTATTATTATTATTAGCATCTTTATTGATAAAAATTAATTACAGTTTTTCCTAATCTGATGAATTCAATTGAGTCTTATTAAAGTGAGGATAATGCTGGTATTCACTGTCACGCGGGACAGAGGGTCTTACACAAGACAATAAATCTAAACTGTAGGCTGAAGCACATGTATATCATGGTTACAATCAATGTTTTAATGTATGAATATGTAAAAACTTTCTATTGTGCACTGCCACACAAGAGCAGGGATGGGTTCATAAGTGATGCAGCTTAGAAGTAATATGAATAAAATTGTTCTTCATTCTTTAAAATGGACAAGCAAATTGTAAGTTTAGATTTAGGAAAGACTTGGGTAAATACTGGTTCAGTAACAGGGTTGTTGATTTGTGGAACCAATTGCCGCGTAACATTGTGGAGGTGGGGTCCCTCGATTGTTTCAAGCGTGGGTTGGACATGTATATGAGTGGGATTGGGTGGTTATAAATAGGAGCTGCCTCGTATGGGCCAACAGGCCTTCTGCAGTTGCCTTTGTTCTTATGTTCTTATGTTCTTAAATTTTGGATAAATTGTTAAGATGTCGTCCAGAACACCTGAGTCAATGAAATAGTTACACAGTTGGTGGTACAAGAGGCCAGGAGGTCTAAAATCTTTTCCGGTTTCACACTCAACAATATAGTGTTCTAGTGAATGCATTAAAGATTTATCACAGAGTTTACAATCTGAGTATTCTGGTAGTGGCTCAGCCTCACTAACCTGCCAGATGTGTCTATAGCCAAGGCGAATTCGCGCAACGACTACATCACACTGCCTGGTCCGGTTACTGTGCTGACCATTCAAATACTTATTATTACAAAAGTTATGCTAGCTTTTAAGCTTAAAAAGCACAAGCGCAACAACAGCAGCAGCAGCCGCTGTAAGAGACCATGGCGTCTGAACTGGTACGCACAGCTGGACACCCCAACAGTGGCTTCCTAACGCTAGCACTCGCACCACACCAAGTTATATTCTATTGGAAAGGTGCAGCCTCGACCAGTAGCTGGAAACCTTTATCGAAATACGACTTTTGTTGACTTTTTTATTTATTTATTTATACAAGAGTTATTACATACTTATACAGCAGCCACTAGCACGCATAGCATTTCGGGCAAGTCTTTAATCCTAATTTTCACACACATCCCCAGGTAGTAACCCGTAGCAACTGTCTAATTACCAGGTACCTATTTATTGGTAGGTGAACAGGGGGTATCAGGGTGAAAGACACTCTGCCCATTTGTTTCTGCCTTCGCTGGGGATCGAACCCGGAGCCTTAGTACTATCCGAGTACTATCCACTCAGCCGAGCGCTATCCACTCAGCCGTCAGGCCCCATTGGGGGCCGAATTAATACAACGGAATGTATGGAGGCTGGGACACGGGTGCTGGGTGTGGGGTCAAGAGCCGCACTGACACACCGCCTGTGGCCGCTCCTGAACTCTTGCAACATTGCAAGAAATCACATTTCTTTAACCAGCAGTACACAATTAGTCATGGGAGCAGAAAGGCAAGAAAGTTGACAGGAGCAGTAATAAAGCGATGGTTGAGTGGTAGTCCCCTACTTGAGTCCTGGGACGGGAGGTGGACCCTGCGTCACACGACGTCACTTTTCTTTTAATTAAGTGTAGTTGTGGGAGCCCCGGGGGGGGGGGGGGGGGCAGACACCACCACCAGCGCCTGGGTGTACTGGGGGGGGGGGGGGAGTGTGTCCACGTGTACTGGTGTTGTGGACGCCACACCTCACTCACTGGGGGGTGTTCACGGGGTCGGCCCTCCACTGTTACCTTGTATCATTACTCCCACCACTACTACACCTACAACCACTACTACACTTACAACCACTTCCACACCTACAACCACTACTACAATTACTGTTAACGACAAGAAAGCTGTACTTATCTAGGTCCCGCTACCTAGAGTCTTATCTAGGTCCCGCTACCCAAGTACTGACCTTCACCAAGATGCAACCTACAACAGTTGCCTAACTCCGGGATAACTCTTTATGGCCCCGTGAAAAAGAGTCATCAGGTGAAAGGACACTTGCCCAGTGATCTGTCCTGCCTGGGGACTGAACCCTGGACCCTAGGTCGTGAGCCGACGACGAATTGGATCAAGACTTGATGGGTTTTGTAACCAGTAAGATTAAGAGGCTCTGCCCACTCTAAGACAAAACAAAGTCTTGTCTATCATAGCACAAGAAGCCGTAGATTTTTATGGTTACGTTTTGAGTTTATTTGCAAGTAATCGGCCAGCTCTAAGTTTTAGTCTTAAACTGTTATTGTTATCAGTGGCAGCGCTCAAAATTTTTGCAATACTGGAGAGCTGCAAGTTTTTTAACGTGCAATTGAAAATATACAATAAATTGTATACAAGTCATTGGAAAGTATATTCGAAGTTGTTTGTCAAAAGTAATATTATTGAGGATTTTTTGGGGGACTTCATTTGGGGCTAGAAAATTCAAATTTCAAAACATAATTTTAGTGTCATAAATCCTAAAATATTAGTTTCCATTCTATTTTGATGAACTTTTTACACAAGGCACAGCGTAACAGGGATGTCTAAGTTTTATTAATTATAATCTTTTATAATAATTTAGATTACCAAATTTCAGCCTTTGATTTGATCGAAACTTATTTTTGCTTTCCAAAGATACCTAACAAATGACTGCTATGAAATTTTGGTTTTAAACCCCAAAAACATATAATGTCTTGATTCGCAGCAGCTCGGCATTGCAGGAAATTGCTTTGTTGTTTTGATCCACACTGTGTATAGGTGTATTTTCGGTGAGGCTGAAGCAGATGAATACGGGTTGAATGACTACCACTGTAAATCAAAACGATGACACTTGAGGCATGATAGAGTCAACGGGTTCATTAAGAGGAGCCTTGCCTCTTCCCAGTGTCCAGCAGAGAGAGAGAGAGAGAGAGAGAGAGAGAGAGAGAGAGAGAGAGAGAGAGAGAGAGAGAGAGCGCGAGCGCGAGCGCGAGCCTCGTTCCGGCTGATCAACCGGATGGAATTACACTGCCCCCTTGGAAGAATGGCAGACAACTGGCGTGGGACTATACTTATTATCCACCTTGTTAAGCAAGTGCAGTGCCATACACAGGAAGAGAGCCAAGTCGAACAAGTACAGAGAATTAGACTACCGCTACAACATTGTTTATATAAGATCTGAAACTCTTGGTCCACTGGGATAAAATGCAAGAAGCTTTCTCAAGGATCAGGGTTCCAGGCTTATCGAAACAACAAGAGATCCTACATTAGTGAGTTTCCTTTTCCAATGCCTCAATGTGGCTGTCCAGAGGGGAAGTAAGTAAATAATTATCAAAGAAGGCACCAAACCGGGAAGGCTATGTAGCACCATCAAATGTGCGGAATAATCAGAGGGCGCTAAATATCACCAAGGATGTCAATAAGAGAACAGAAACGTATAAGACAAATGATACCAAAAGTATCCGTTTCACCAAGGATTCTATCGAGGGATAAGTGACCGCGAGGGACGGTCGGAAAGCAAGACACGCTCATCCTGGAAGTTAGGACATTCAACAAGGATATGCACAACTGTAAGAGGGACAATGCAGTTAGGACAATAAGGAACAGGAAATGCCTACTGCATCCTTGGTTCCTGCCCAGCGTCGTAGGAGTTTAAATAAATATATAGCTTCTAGTAAATAAACATTAATTTTGTAATGTTCGTATTTTATAACTAATAAATGTTGTAACTATGTAGCCTTGTATAATAAAGTGTATAGTAATAAAAGCGATAGTAGGAGAAGCAAATACTCGTTACAATTAAGATTAAACGATAAGATTTTCTCTGCTCTTTATTTCCTTCCTTGAGGCAGCCGGTCCCCACAAATGCACCTGAGGTGGTATCTCTTTATAATAAAATATGTATGTATGTATTATATATAATATTGAATATGGCAGAAAGGTTGAGATCAATGATTCTAGCATGAATGTTCATTATTTTTCTTCACTTTACAAGGAAGTTGAAAAATTAATTCCCCAAAGTACATTTTTACAGTTTTATTATGGCCTGACGCTTAGAGGCGCGTTTCGTTGACCCTTGCCAACATTATTAGACGCAAGGTACAAGTGATTACAATTTTAGAGCTGCCGGGTATATAACCGGGGGTGAGGTAAAGCACCTTTACGGGCTATTCATGCCCGTGCCACCTCTTGTGTATGGCTTAATCTTTATCAATCAAAACACCTCACTATGGCCCATAGGCCCACTGCAATTTTCCAGTCTCCTGTTTCAATGATGACTGGGACAGTATGTTGGAGATTTCTTGGTGTTGTCAAAGATGGCAGAGTGTAACTTGGTGTTAGCGGGCTGTTGATAGTTGGCTGGGGTGGTTTGATGTGTAATGACTAGCCAATGTCCAGTCCTGTATTGTCGCTGTATGGGGAAAGAGAGAGAGAGGGAGAAACTGGGAGATGGGAAGGAGGGGAGAGAGACCTGGGTGCAGGTCTCTCTCTAATATGAATTAAATATATATAAAATATATATAAAAATATAAATCTATTATATTTATTAAAAATAGTTCAAATAAAAAAGTATATTTGAATTTAAAATACAAATGTTGTGGGGTCATTTAGACTGGAGTGACTCTGTAACGAGTGTGATTAAGTCTTGATTGCTTTTGTAATGAGTCGAATCAAAACGTTATTAACTCCGCATTGAATGTTTGCAGGGAGAACTTATGGGGAATTTTGCAGCCTGTCTTCATAAACAACGGCAAATGCTCTTTACTCCAGATGCCACCCTCCCCCCCCCCTGCTTATGAATAAAACAACACTTTACACACGACACAAAACTGCAATTCATCTTCAGGCAATATTCATTCCATCCAGCAGCCTAACCCAAAGACGCATTCGTCAATTTTATCATGCTGTTCATTCAAAATATAAATTATTCTCTTATAAATTAATGTATATTAGCATATTGTGCATATTTATGCATATGCTTAGGTTCCGTTGGCAGTTATTTGTAGTAGGTGGGTGAAGCATTTACAGAGTTACGATTCGAACACAAGTCGTCAGTGAAGTGAAATGTTCAAACATTAGGTGTGAATAAAGCGTATTCATTCATAAACAGGGTTTGGCGGCTGCATGGAATGAACATTTGGCCTTTCTTGATGAGGTCGGAATGATGCGTAACTAATGCAACCCGTCCTCCAGGCTATGTTCATTCCATGCAGCGGCCGACCCCAAAGACGCACTCATTAATTTAAATCACACTAGTGTCCCCATAACGCTAAAACGCGCCATCCATCTCGAAATTATCGAGAATAACTTTATTTATTTTTGTAGCAATTGGCCAACGTTTGGGCGATTTTTTCGACGACTGAAAACAATAATTGCTCTACTTGTGAATATTTTCACTATTCTTTACAAATAACCTGCTTGAAAGGTATGAAAACTATTTTAGTGTTCTTTTTTACCGCGATATAGACTGATAAATACAAATATGGAAATGTGAGCAAATTAAGTTGAAAAATGAGGAATGTTAAAATGTTCGTATAAATTCGCACACTCAGAACAGTCATGTATAATATGTTATGGAAACACACCTTTACTCTAGAAAACTAAACAAATTCATTTGCGAACATTTGTACATCAAATTTATAGTTTTACCTTAAAAACTGAGAAAAGGTAAGAGCGTTAAACATTTTAGGTGACGGAGAGAGGGCATGCATGTATGTATGTATGTATGTATGTATGTATGTATGTATGTATGTATGTATGTATGTATGTATGTATGTATGTATGTATGTATGTGTGTACTTACCTAGTTGTACTTACCTAGTTGTGCTTGCGGAGGTTGAGCTCTGGCTCTTTGGTCCCGCCTTTCAACTGTCAATCAACTACTGTACAATGTATGTATATGTATGTGTTGCACACATACATACTGTATGTGTGTAACTGTACGTGAGCCTGCAGCTGGTTGGTGTAGTAAGAATACGTTGTTCCATAGCCACAGTTGTGCTTCTTCCTGGAGTAGAGTTTATCATTACATCATGTTACGTTGCTTAAATTTTCAGGGCTAGTCTGTCGTGTGTGACAGGTGAATAGACAGACGGACAAAGGGTAATAAATGCGTAAATAGACGGACAGAGACCAAAAAGATCGTGGATAGATGAACCAATCTAATAAACAAATAGACGGGCAAAGATCATTAAAAGGAAGGATTTGATACTGACGTCCATACCAGCCACGAGACAGGACATAGGACAGGATTCAGGACGAGGGCCGAGTGTTTTGGCCATCCTGCCACTCCCGGAAGTACTGACCCCTATGACCCGGGTTCGAGTCGAGTCCTGCGGGCAAGAGTCTGGCTGGTCTGGCACGTAGGCGAGGTCACAAGGCATTATTGATCAGAAGGAGAGGGAGAAGGAGAGAAAAGAGGGGGAGACAAGAAGAATATAAGAGACCAACAAGAACATACCTCACCTAATGTAGTGTTGTGTTAGTATATAGCCTCTCTCTCTCTCATTCTTTGTCATATTTCGTATTTACATAGCTATACTGATGTTTATCTCTTGTAACTCACGAAGGTTATGAGAGGAGGGGGATACGGATATTGTTTGTTTACGTTGCGTCAGTAAGCCTAGCGCAATCAGCCGCACTCCCGCTACTTTCAGCGGGTTTATTGCCGCTATGTTTATTCCCACGATCCTTACTTCCGCTGTGCGTATTCGCCGTGATCTTTATTTCCGTTGCTACTATTCCCATTACTGTTCACCAAGGTTTAGGTTAATGGAGAGACTGACTGACACACTCACTCACTCACTCACTCACTCACTCACTCACTCACTCACTCACTCACTCACTCACTCACTCACTCACTCACTCACTGAGACTGACTCTTCGTCAACCTTTTACATTCTGTCAAGATTTTATTTTAATGAATAGAATACCATGTCTGGCACAGTTGGATTTGTGTGTGAGGGAGTGAGTCACTTGTGTAAGGGGGGCTCCCACACAAGTGAGAGAGTGAGTCACTTGTGTGTGTGTGGGAGGGTGGTGTTGGTTCTCTGGAGTTCCCGTGACGTGTTGAATGGTGATCCTTGTGGCACACACACACACACACACACACAAACTGACACGTGAAGTGAACTGGAAATGACAGAGACGAGACACAATAAATGATAGTTGTGTAAAACTTGATGTAGAACCAAATGACTTGGCAGTGGCGCCCACGGTCTTGTTTGTCTGGGACCCCTGCACGCTTGTCTTGAAGATTATCAACCATGGGCTCCGTCTGTCTGTCTGTCTGTCTCTCTCTATCTCTCTCTCTCTCTCTCTCTCTCTCTCTCTCTCTCTCTCTCTCTCTCTCTCTCTCTCTCTCTCTCTCTCTCTCTCTCTCTCTCTCTCTCTCTCTCTCAGAGTATGGAGACCTCATCTGTCTTCAGAAAGACATATCCGCTCCCTTCCCCCCTCCTATACCCTCCGACATTACTCATAACCCCCCCCCCCTTCATCGTCTAAAAACGTATTATTATTATTAACATCTTTACTGACAAAATTGTCTAAAAACAGCAAACAGAGCCACAAGTGACACTCAGGGCCTGGCACTGGGGATTGTATCCCCGCTCCTCACATACTCGTAAATTAACTCGTAAATTAAACATTGACAAATGTAGGCGGTAATGAACGACTCTGGACCGGGCACAAGTCATTGTGGTTAAACAGTGCCATCACTGAGCCACGCCTACGCGGGCCACGTGGGTGACCCTACACTGGCACGCGGATGAAGTATACAAATATTCACGCTTGTCATTAAGGTCATAATGGTTTCCTTCTACGCTTGAGTGGTAATTTGCATACGCATGAATATCTGGTTCTCATTAATAAGGAAATAACATTCCATGTGGACATGAGAAGTGGGTATACATCATTACCAATAAATGTAGGAATATACAAGTTGCTTTACAAGCACGCACGCACGCACGCACGCACACACACACGCACGCACGCACGCACACACACACGCACGCACACACACACACACACACACACACACACACACATACACACACACACACACACACACACACACACACACACACACACACACACACACACACACACACACACACACACACACACACAGAGGGGAAGGAAGGAAGGAAGGAAGAGGGGGCATATACTGAAAGTGACAAGGAAATCTGCGAGGCACTGAATGCCAGTTTCCATGGAGTGTTCACTACCGAGCCTGAGCAGCTCCCATTGTTGGAAGGGGTTACCCTAGATGAAAGACTATCAGATATAGAGGTGACAGCAGAGGAGGTAATGAAACAGTTGACAACTCTAGATGCAACTAAAGCAGTTGGACCAGACAAAGTATCACCGTGGATACTAAAAGAAGCAGCACAGGCCCTCAGCGTGCCTCTGGCAATGATCTTTAATGAGTCACTTATGTCAGGAGAATTGCCCAGTTGCTGGAAGAAGGCAAATGTCGTGCCGATCTTCAAGAAAGGTGATAGGGAGGAGACACTTAACTATAGACCTGTATCACTGACAAGCATCCCCTGTAAAATACTGGAAAGAATAATTAGGCTACGACTGGTTGCACACCTGGAGAACATTAGGTTTGTGAACAAACATCAACATGGGTTCTGGACAGGGAAATCGTGCCTAACAAACCTTCTGGAATTCTATGATAAAATAACGAGGATAAGACAGGAAAGAGATGGGTGGGCAGACTGCATATTTCTGGACTGCCAAAAAGCCTTTGATACAGTACCGCACATGAGACTGCTGTTCAAGCTCGAGAGGCAGGCGGGGGTGGGGGGAAAGGTCCTAGCATGGATAAGGAACTACCTAACAGGAAGGAGCCAAAGAGTTACGGTAAGGGGCGAGAAGTCGGACTGGCGAACAGTAACAAGTGGAGTACCACAAGAATCGGTGCTGGGACCAATTCTATTTATTGTATATGTTAACGACATGTTTACAGGCGTAGAGTCCTACATGTCGATGTTTGCGGATGACGCAAAGTTGATGAGAAGAGTTGTGACAGATGAGGATTGCAGGATCCTCCAAGAGGACCTGAACAGGTTGCAGAGATGGTCAGAGAAATGGCTACTGGAATTCAACACGAGCAAATGTAAAGTTATGGAAATGGGACTAGGAGATAGGAGACCAAAGGGACAATACACAATGAAGGGGAACAGCCTACCTGTAACGATGCGTGAAAGAGACCTGGGGGTGGACGTAACACCTAATCTATCTCCTGAGGCACATATAAATAGGATAACGACAGCAGCGTACTCTGCACTGGCAAAAGTTAGAACATCATTCAGAAACCTAAGTAAGGAGGCATTTAGGGCGCTTTACACTGCCTACGTAAGGCCAGTCTTAGAGTATGCCGCCTCATCATGGAGTCCCCATCTGAAGAAGCATATAATGAAACTGGAAAAGGTTCAGAGGTTTGCAACGAGACTCGTCCCAGAGCTACGAGGGATGGGGTATGAGGAGCGCCTGAGGGAACTGTGCCTTACGACACTAGAAAGAAGAAGGGAGAGGGGGGGACATGATAGGAACGTATAAGATACTCAGAGGGATTGACAGAGTGGACAGACGAAATGTTCACACGGAATAGTAACAGAACGAGGGGACATGGATGGAAGCTTGAAAGTCAGATGAGTCACAGAGATGTTAGGAGGTTTTCTTTTAGCGTGAGAGTAGTGGGAAAATGGAATGCACTTCAGGAACAGGTTGTGGAAGCAAATACTATTCATAATTTTAAAACCAGGTACGATAGGGAAATGGGACAGGAGTCATTGCTGTAAACAACCGATGCTCGAAAGGCGGGATCCAAGAGTCAATGCTCGATCCTGCAGACACAACTAGGTGAGTACAACTAGGTGAGTACACACACACACACACACACACACACACACACACACACACGCACACGCACACGCACACACACACGCACACACACACGCACACACAGGACCTATTCGGTACTCGGACCTATCCTGTTTCTGATATACGTCAATGATCTCCCGGAGGGTATAGACTCATTCCTCTCAATGTTTGCTGACGACGCCAAAATTATGAGAAGGATTAAGACAGAGGACAACTTGAGGCTTCAAGGAGACCTGGGCAAGCTGCAGGAATGGTCGAACAAATGGTTGTTAGAGTTTAACCTGTAATAACCCTGAACTCTCGTAAGGTTCTGGACGCTATCCCTGTTGTAATTCTCTTTCTCTCTTCACTCAATACCCCAGCTCTTCACAGCAATACCCACAGGAGGTCTTCACATTAGAGCAATGAGAAGTTCCAGAGATAAGAGAGAGAATAGTTAACCAGGAATCACTAGAAGAGTTTGAGATTACCAGTGGGGGATGTAAGGAAGTTTTTGCTAGAGTTGGATGTGACACAGGCTATAGGCCCAGATCTAATCTTCCCTTGGATACTAAAGGAAGGAGCAAAAGCACTGTGCCTGCCACTCTCCAGTGTATAACAAATCACTGGTAACAGGGGAACTGCCAAAAATTTGGAAGACTGCTAATGTTGTCCCGATATGCAAGAAGGGGGATAGACAGGAGGCACTGAACTACAGGCCAGTGTCCATAACCTGCATACTATACAAGCTGATGGAGAAGATTGTGCGAAAAAAAGCTAGTGGAACATTTGGAGCGAAGGAACTTTGTAACACAACATCAACATGGGTTCAGGGATGGCAAGTCACCATAACCTTCCTTCACCACCAACACCCTCTCCCTCCACCACCCCCTCCCACCACCACCATAACCTCCTCCCACCACCACCACCCCCTCCCTCCACCACTCCTCCACAGTACCGGTGGGAGTATATCAGGTGAGCGGGCCGAGTATGGTGGCGGATACCTCGCCTTTAATATGTTGCTTCGTGAAGTGCTGCATACCTTCTGTTGGGGAGGCCTCGTCTCCCGTCTGTTGGGGAGGCCTCGTCTCCCGTCTGTTGGGGAGGCCTCGTCTCCCTTCTGTTGGGGAGGCCTCGTCTCCCTTCTGTTGGGGAGGCCTCGTCTCCCTTCTGTTGGGGAGGCCTCGTCTCCCGTCTGTTGGGGAGGCCTCGTCTCCCGTCTGTTGGGGAGGCCTCGTCTCCCTTCTGTTGGGGAGGCCTCGTCTCCCTTCTGTTGGGGAGGCCTCGTCTCCCTTCTGTTGGGGAGGCCTCGTCTCCCTTCTGTTGGGGAGGCCTCGTCTCCCTTCTGTTGGGGAGGCCTCGTCTCCCTTCTGTTGGGGAGGCCTCGTCTCCCGTCTGTTGGGGAGGCCTCGTCTCCCTTCTGTTGGGGAGGCCTCGTCTCCCTTCTGTTGGGGAGGCCTCGTCTCCCTTCTGTTGGGGAGGCCTCGTCTCCCGTCTGTTGGGGAGGCCTCGTCTCCCGTCTGTTGGGGAGGCCTCGTCTCCCTTCTGTTGGGGAGGCCTCGTCTCCCGTCTGTTGGGGAGGCCTCGTCTCCCGTCTGTTGGGGAGGCCTCGTCTCCCGTCTGTTGGGGAGGCCTCGTCTCCCGTCTGTTGGGGAGGCCTCGTCTCCCTTCTGTTGGGGAGGCCTCGTCTCCCTTCTGTTGGGGAGGCCTCGTCTCCCTTCTGTTGGGGAGGCCTCGTCTCCCTTCTGTTGGGGAGGCCTCGTCTCCCTTCTGTTGGGGAGGCCTCGTCTCCCTTCTGTTGGGGAGGCCTCGTCTCCCTTCTGTTGGGGAGGCCTCGTCTCCCTTCTGTTGGGGAGGCCTCGTCTCCCTTCTGTTGGGGAGGCCTCGTCTCCCGTCTGTTGGGGAGGCCTCGTCTCCCTTCTGTTGGGGAGGCCTCGTCTCCCTTCTGTTGGGGAGGCCTCGTCTCCCTTCTGTTGGGGAGGCCTCGTCTCCCTTCTGTTGGGGAGGCCTCGTCTCCCTTCTGTTGGGGAGGCCTCGTCTCCCTTCTGTTGGGGAGGCCTCGTCTCCCTTCTGTTGGGGAGGCCTCGTCTCCCGTCTGTTGGGGAGGCCTCGTCTCCCGTCTGTTGGGGAGGCCTCGTCTCCCTTCTGTTGGGGAGGCCTCGTCTCCCTTCTGTTGGGGAGGCCTCGTCTCCCTTCTGTTGGGGAGGCCTCGTCTCCCGTCTGTTGGGGGGGCTTCTTATCCCTTCTGTTGGGAGGCCTCGTTTCCCTTCTGTTGGGGAGGCCTCGTCTCCCGTCTGTTGGGGGGGCTTCTTATCCCTTCTGTTGGGAGGCCTCGTCTCCCTTCTGTTGGGGAGGCTTCGTCTCCCTTCTGTTGGAGAGGGCCAACAGAAGGGAGAGGGAGAGAACATTAACACCAGCCTTGCGGTGGAGAGGGCCAGCAAGATGACCTAGGCACAAGAGAAAGTGGTGTTAATGATTCAATTGTGTGAAGTGTGAGGCTGCTGACTGAGAGAGTAGTTAGTGAGGTGTGGATGGTCTTGAGTCAGGTGATTGTCTCTGTTGGTGGTCACGTAGGTGCCGTTTGTGTGCTTGTGTCCTTACCTAACAATTTGGAGCACCCAACCCAATTTTGCAGACACTCAGGTGGCCGCCATGCCCAAATGATTGCCCCTTTGGGACATGCCTTACAGGACCTCCCTGGGAATAGAAAGAGGGAGTAAGAACAGAATGAGGGGAGAGAGAGAAGAGGAGAGTGATGGTATTTGTAAAGTTCATTGACATTGCCACGCCCAGGTGAGGGCGCTGGTGGGCTGTTGCTTCACCTTTATCCTCCACCTCCAGTATTATCTTATCACTCGGACCTCCTGGCAGGGCAGGGTAAGGATCCAGCGGTGTAGGGAGGCGGGAGAGGGGCAAGAGACGGGAGGAAGGGACGAGGAAGAGGACGGGCGAGGAGGACAGTTAGCTATGTGACAAACACCTCTGTATATACGTTAGTCAATACCGCTGTATATTAAGCAAACCAGAAAAGGCACAGGAGTTTGTAATACATTCATTGTACCAACCCACGGATTATCAAGAGACAGACAGGCAAGACAGATTAGTGCCATTTCTAAAGGACATAATTTAAACTGATAATGCGCTACCTACACCTGTCTATCCAAGGCCTCACACCGAGCTGGATAGGCTCCAGGTCCAAGCACTTGTAACTTAGCTGGGCCCACATCTGCGCTCAACTCAAGAGGGAGGGGGGGAGGGAGTACCAGTATTAATATGAATAAAAGTGAGAGTTTTGGGGGGTGTGAGGCAGGTCCAGGTGTGAGAGGAGGGTTTTTTGGAGGTAGGGGCGGGGTGAGGTATGTCCAGGTATGAGGGGGAGGTTCTGGGTGTGCGAGACAGATCCATGTTGTGAGGGAAGGTTCTGGGGGTTGTGAGGCAAGTCCAGGGTGTGAAGGGTCCAAGGTGTGAGGGGAGGAGGAAACTAGAAGGGTGAGGATAAAGAAATCAGTTACAAAAACGGAAGTGTAGGACACGAGAGAGAGGGGTGTCTTCAAGACGGCTTAAGTAAGGACAGTTGAGGTAGTGAAGGTCACCTTTAACTGTGCAACTATCAATGAAAAAAGTCTTATGGCCAGTGACAATCTTCAACATACAGAAAAAAAATAATAATTAAATTTTTCGTGCACCTTACTAGAAACCGGTGAGGTTAAAGGGATTAGGTTTTGTGTACAATATCTAAATTATTAGTAAACAATAATTCATGATTATAAAAAAATGCATGTATAGGCTTTTGTAATGTTTATAAATCAGGTGAAACGTTTGGGCCTTTGGGGGAGAGTGCAACGAGGGGGTAGAAATAGCCTAAGCTACTCTATCCCTATGAGAAGTATTTCTTTCTTGTCTCAATAAACATACTTGAACTTGAGTGCAGCGACTGTGGCTGTAGGTCAGGTTGTCACAAGTTCAAGTATGTTTATTGAGACAAGAAAATACATCTCAAACGGCTGGAGTAGCTTAGGCTATTTCTACCCTCCTCTACTTCAAGTCCCTCAAGGGACGCACAAATCCAGTGAAAACAAATCCACAAATCCACAAACAAAAACAGTACAAGAATCCCATTTACTATTGCAGGTTAATATAGTAAGCACAGCATATAAGTGTTACACTCTTGGGGCAAAGTGCTTGTAGCTCCTAAGTATTCTGTCTATCAAACCATTATCACACATCCAAACAATTTGATGTGGTACACTATTTAATTCCTTATTTCTATAGTTATCAATAAGTTGACACTCTAATACATAATGTTCTAAGGTGTGGGAGTGCGGCATATTACATAATTTACACTCCTTATCTTGTTCACTGACATCAACACCGTATTGCCAGATATATTTGTATCCTAATCTTAATCTCATGTAAATTGAATCATTCCAAGTAGACTTTCCTCTACCATAAGTGAAGGACGAATTTGTATTTATTATTGTATAATTCTTAAGTGTATTACTGTTGTCCACCAATGCCATTCTCTTAACCTTTTCTTCATCCTCTTGGATCATCTTGATTCTTGTCTTTATTTGTTTCAAAGTGATCCTCTCCACCATTTTACAAAAACACGAGGTTAAGGACACAGGTCTGTACTCTCCATTGGCTTTAGGGATAGGAATGATCATAGCTTTTTTCCATTTACTAGGAATACTGCCCCTCTTTATAAGTAATATTAAAGAGGTCTAACAGTGGGGTTTTCTTCATAATAAGTTCATTAAGTATTTCATAAGTTACTCCATCCTCCCCAGGGACGGTAGATTTCCCAACTTGAGGTTGTCACTGTCGCACTCACCAGCCCCACGCTGGTACCGTATTGGTAGTCATCAAGCTCAAACATCGTCGTTGTAAGGAAGGGAATGGAAGTATCAGGGAAAGCGCCAAGCCATTACGACTATACAGCACTGGGAAGGGATCAGGATAAGGATTTGGGATGGGACGGAGGGGGAAGGAATGGTGCCCAACCACTTGGACGGTCGGGGATTGAACGCCGACCTGCAGGAAGCGAGACCGTCGCTCTACCGTCCAGCCCAACTTCGTTGTTAACAATTATTTCATAGCTACAAGTTTGAACCAATCTAGTTACTGTAGAATGGAGAATTTACACCATGATGAGGCATAATTGGTTGTTACTCGTGTGTGTATATATATTGTTTCAGTGATCATTGACGATGCTTTCTTCCCCACACTTAGGTGACAAAAGACTACTGGGGTGTTTGGTCTGGATCTTCCACCCCATCTTCTAGTAAGACCCCATAACAATAGGTCTTATGTACAAAGTATGGACCTTTGCTCACCTAACACTCTGGAATTTAGCTTATTAACGATTAAGCTTATTAACACAATAAGGAATAAAATAAACAAAACTATAACTAACAACTTAAGCCTAGCATAATACTTTTATTCGGGGGTCCCGGTAGCACAGTCGGATTCGTTCTCGACTCACAATCGAGAACCCGAGAGCCCCATGCAGGTGTTCGGCCTCCAGACTCGCTGGTTCCTAGGTGCAAACCTCGGTGACAAAGGCTGTGACGTCACCACCAGGAGTATAAATACCCATGATCTCGGTCAATCAGTTTTTAAAGGTCAATCAGTTCTTTACGTCCACGGGAGACATCTCCGTCACGTAGGGTGCAGTCGCACCTCCACAGATCTCCAGTATCAGCTCTTGATACTGGTAATGGCTCAAAAGGGCCACCATTTACGGGCTATTCATGCCCGTGCCACCTTTCGGGTGGCTTAATCTTCATCAGTCAATCATTTTTACATCAATCAGTTTTTTTTAGGTCAATCAGTCTCTATTCCCTGCTCAGGGAATCAATATTTCGTCCTGAACACCACGCTTGTCACCAGCCGCTTTGTGTACAGGTTGTAATTACACTCGTAAATACTTTGTCATTCTTATTTTTGTGTTAACGTAAGTTTGTACATGTATTTATGTTATTATTATTACTTTTGTATTTTAGTCAAGTTTGTCAAATCATGGGTGTTGTATATTTGTCATGCTATTTGTTAATTTTGGTCTCATGAGTAAATTGTCATGTTGACCAGACCACACACTAGAAGGTGAAGGCACGACGACGTTTCGGTCCGTCCTGGACCATTCTCAAGTCGATTTGTCCAGGTCCAGGACGGACTGAAACGTCGTCGTCCCTTCACCTTCTAGTGTGTGGTCTGGTCAACATACTTTAGCCACGTTATTGTGACTCATCGCCTGCAGTAAATTGTCATAATTTTTCGTCTGAGTATTCCTTCACTCTTGTGCAATTTTCACACTGCAAAGGCCAATGCGGCATGTTTTTCTTTTTTATTTAATGCAGAGTGCGTGCCACCTTCCATCTGCCCGGTATAGCCCCTCTATTGAGTCTCGTCACAATGTTTTTACTGTATGTAATTTTTTTTAGTGTATGTATTCAGGTTTTACTGTATGTAAAAACTGGCTGCCAGTCCCTGCTTGATGGGGTTCTGGGAGTTGTTAACCAACTTCTGGGACTTCAGGGACGAGTTCTTCCACTACCCAAGCCCGGCCCGAGGCCAGGCTTGACTTGTGAGAGCTTGGTTCAACAGGCTGCTCCTGGGATATCGATATCTATGGCAGGTAGCTGCAGGTAATGAATCCCCCAGTGGTGAACATTCCAATTGTAAATTATGTGAACAAGAGCTGGGACATACTCTAAGTTTAGTTCATTTATTATGCACCTTATACCCATCTTGTGGGCGATAGTGGAAAGGGTTACAGAGGCACATAATGGGCTCAGGGACTGAACCACACAATTCATTTAGCTAAGTAAGTTACAATCTTGATGAGCTAGTTACAAAATTCAGTACACATCGTCACATCAACAATGGGTTCGAGATCGACCACAAGTACAGTTTCTAAACTAAGCAACTGACATATGTGGAGAACTAGTGTCACAATTGATATGTTTGTCCTGCACACCGCCCCCCATCCAGTGGGCAGCGGTGGATAGGTTACAATCACTTAGTTACTTCCTACAATTAGCAAACTGGGGATATTTGGCTAAGATTTCTGGTAGCAGATCACTTTGGATGAAATATTTACTCATATCTGGAACATTTGTTATAGAATTATCTCTGAATTCACGTATCTTTTCGCACTCCATCACATAGTGACGGAGGGTGTGAGAACAATTTTTTTAACAGTTTACATTTGGTCAGGTCTACATCGGCAGATAATGAAAATTCCCAGAGATACTTGTGACCGTGTCTAAGCCGAGCAGTAGTAACATCTAGAAGTCTGCTGATTTTGTTGGATGATCCATAGATGTGTGGCTCATCTTGAATGATAGTATGATGATAGATGGAATTACTGGTGTCGATTTCACTTTGCCTTAGAGCTACAAGATTTTCTTTAAGTTCTTGGTGCACTATTGCTCTCAGACTGCTTATTGACGATCCAATCTTGAGGTTATCTTCAGATGATTTCGGGGCTTTAGCGTCTCCGCGGCCTCGACCAGGCCTCCTTTTTGTTACACCCCCCCCTCCCAGGAAGCAGCCCGTAGCAACTGTCTAACTCCCAGGTACCTATTTACTGCCAGGTAACAGGGGCATCAGGGGGCTCCGGTTACACAACTGGTCGGGCTCCGGTTAAATAACTGGTCGGGCTCCGGTTAAATAGCTGGTCGGGGTCCGGTTACACAACTGGTCGGGGTCCGGTTACACAACTGGTCGTGCTTCGGGGTGCACCAATAACTACCACTCGCTGGTTGAGTAGGGGATGCTTAATGAAATATACACCTCAGGCGGCAAAAAATCAATTAAGTGTGCAACTACGGTCTAGTTGCAAACATTGCAAATAATGCAGTGGATTATTGCAGTTGTATTGTTTGCATCATCTTGAGTCTATTCGTTCTGTAATAAGAGACAAAGCCCTTACTGATAGATAATAATAAGATATACAACAGTATAAGCAGTGCGCTAAGCACGTCAGCCCACATATAATAATAATAATAATAATAATAATAATAATAATGTTTATTCAGGTAAAAGTAAATACATTCAAAAGGTTACACGCAGAATGTTGGACTTCTAGATAAAGTTAGTACACACTATGCCAAAAGCCCCTAATAAGCACAGCGTTTCGGGCATCTACTTACAATGATTTTAGTGTACATATTTTGATATGATCATATATATATATATATATATATATATATATATATATATATATATATATATATATATATATGTGTGTGTGTGTGTGTGTGTGTCGTACCTAGTAGCCAGAATGCACTTCTCGGCCTACTATGCAAGGCCCGATTTGCCTAATAAGCCAAGTTTTCCTGAATTAATATATTTTCGCTATTTTTTTTCTTATGAAATGATAAAGCTACCCATTTCATTATGTATGAGGTTAATTTTTTTTATTGGAGTTAAAATTAACGTAGATATTTTTTTTTTTTTTTTTTTTTTTTTTGAGATATATACAAGAGTTGTTACATTCTTGTACAGCCACTAGTACGCGTAGCGTTTCGGGCAAGTCCTTAATCCTACGGTCCCTGGAATACGATCCCCTGCCGCGAAGAATCGTTTTTTCATCCAAGTACACATTTTACTGTTGCGTTAAACAGAGGCTACAGTTAAGGAATTGCGCCCATTAAATCCTCCCCGGCCAGGATACGAACCCATGACATAGCGCTCGCGGAACGCCAGGCGAGTGTCTTAGCACTACACCACGGAGACTGCAAACCGAATGAACCAAATATGACCGAACCTAACCAACCTTACCTAACCTACCCTAACCTATCTTTATAGGTTAGGTTAGGTTAGGTAGCCGAAAAAGTTAGGTTTGGTTAAGTTAGGTAGTCGAAAAACAATTAATTCATGAAAACCTGGCTTATTAGGCAAATCGGGCCTTGCATAGTAGGCTGAAAAGTGCGTTCTGGCTACTAGGTACGACATATATATATATATATATATATATATATATATATATATATATATATATATATATATATATATATATATATATATATATATATATATATATATATATATGTATGTATGTATGTGTGTGCAGAAATATTAATAAAACAATTAACATCGTGTAGTGTATTCTATATACTGAAATATATTACTCTGAAACCCGTATCAGTCACTAAAAAAAAAAAAAATGGGCTACACTTATTACAAACACGCTACTTTTAGACCGTCAGCTGCTACTTTCAGCAATTAGTATCTGGCAACCGTGGTGGACAGTATCCTCCGGACACCACTGGTGGTATGGGTCATCTACCAACCGTAGACGATGGAGATGTGCAGCCAGGCAGGAATAGCCGCCCCTAAATCAACACATCAGGCAGGAATAGACTTTTGTTGTGTTGATTTAGGGGCGACGACGATCGTGGGATCAGGAATAGACTTTTGCCCAGGGTATATATGGCTCAGTGTTGTAGCTGCCCCTGACCCAATAACAACAACAATAATAATGCCATTTGTAGGCAGAAAATTTAAAAATCATGAGCCTCTAGTGTTCTCTAATTGAAATTACGCACCGCAACGTTTCATTGGATTTACTTTATACTTCTAATGCAGGTCTCATAGTACATTTAGCTTCATTTTCAACTCATAATCGGGGATCTAGGGTTAGATTCCCGGGCGGGACAAGTGATTGGTCACTTTTCCTTTCACTTAATGCATATGTTTGTCTAGCATCAAGTACCCAGGAGTTAGGCAACTGGTATGGGTTATGACATCATGGGAAGGTCAGTAGTTTAAATAGTAGTTGAATTCATTGTGTTGAGGACAGGTCATCGTGGTGTAGTGGTAAAACACTCGCTTGGTATTTTGAGAACGCTTTGTCCTGGGTTCGTTTTCTGGCCAGGGAGGATTGACCAGGAGCCAATCCTTAACTGTAGCCTCAGTTCACCAGCAGTGAATGGGTACCTGGTTGTTAAACGATTTGACGGGTCATGTTCAGGGGAAAATTAAGATAAAGGACCTGCCCAAAATGCTATGCCTGCTATTTACTATACAAGAATGTAAGAACTTGTATATATAATTAGATAAAAAAACAGGTTGAACTACTGACTCTCCCCCAGGATGTAACCTCATAACAAGCTGACTAACTCATGAGTATCTATTTATTGCAAGATGAACAGATGCATTAGGTGATAGGAAAAGCACCCAGCCATTTTGGTCCTGACCAGGATTCGAAGCTGTAATTCCCATTTGCGAGTTGAGAACGAACCTACTGTTAGTAGGTTCCCAACTGTTAGTAGGTTCCCAACATCTGTGGTAACACCAGGTCCCTCACATCTGTGGTAGGAAAAAAAAATGTGATCTCTTAGGGTGAGGGAATTCTTAATACAAACCTAGAATATATGTACACGTATACTGTACACAGGTTTCCTGCCTCCAACAAAATGAATTAAATTATATATCTCACAGCGGTATGTTGTGCAAGTTTGGAATTGACCTAACTGTATTTTCCATGTGTTTTATGATGTACTTTACCTGAATTTACCAATGGGCCACTGTCTCTTTAGTGGCCTTGACAAGGACAGGAAGTTGGCAGCTTGTTGAAGGTTCTCCCGCATTTTTCTTGATTTTGTCAAGCTGGATTTCGAAATTGAGAACCGTTTTGGCATTAACATCTTTGGCAGATAGGTGGTTCCGTGGGTTTATGGGTAAGAAGTCCCCGTTTTCGGTCCTGCATTTTGACTTGTTGAGCTTGAAACCATTGCTCCTTGTTCGTGTTAAAACTGACCTTTTGAAGAAGTGGTCTGGATCAACGTCCTCCAAATTATTCATTATCATTCATTTTGATTCCAAAGAGGAGAGTTTCAGTGGTTTCAGGTGGTCTCGGTAATTAAAGTGCTTTGTGATGTGCAAAATTTAATCACTACATTTTCCAGCTCCGACATCTTGCCTGCCTTGAAAGGGGATGTGAGGACAGAATAATATTCCATATGAGAGAGCACCAGTTCTTTGAAGTGTACCATCATTGGTGTGGCATCCATTGTTTTTAGGGTTCTCATTATATCCACCTTATCATTTTCTTAGCTGTTTCACTGTTTGTTTATTGTGCTGTCAAAATGTTAGGTCTTCTAACCTTATTATTCCAAGATCTTTGACTTGCTCTCTATTTTCTGAAGAAATAAGACATCCTGTATTTTGTGCAGTAATTAAGGTTTTACTGTAATTTTTTCTGTATGGAAGTACTGTCCAGTATGCAATTGAAATTTGTCACCATTGAGTGCTGTTACTTTTTGTTTTCCATTGGAACACCTGATTGTAAATGTTCAGTATCTTCCTCTGAGGGTAATTTTCATACTTATTTTGGTGTCTGGTTAAGGAATAACACTAAACTGTGGCTTGTGTTCCTCATTATGTCTTCAAGGAGAATGAGAAAGAAAAAGAATTAAAGGGTTGTACCTAGTGGAACCTACTTTACTTACTATTATCTTACCTTTCAAATTATGGGCTATCATTCCATGATTTTCCTATCAAATGCCTTTGCAAAATCTGTATAAACAAAGTGCATTTTAATTTACATTTAATGGCTTTGTAAATTGTCATAATGATGAAAGTACTGTATGGCATAGTAGTTGCAAAAGACAATGTTTTTGTGCTTTAAAACTGTTTTGACCTAGATTGAATAATTCATTCTTCTGTATAATTAGCAAGTTGGCATTTTAGCACCGTCTCAAAGCCTTAATGTGTACTGTTATATTAGTGTGACTCATCTCTAGTTTTTTTCCAGTGCTTAACTACCTCCCTTGTGAAGTTTGGTAATGTGCAATTTCTCTTAGATTTTCAAAGGCTGTGGGGTTTATTGTAGTATACAACATAGTCCTTTCTGTGTGAGATGACTTAATAAAGAAGTTATCAGTCTTCTAGTTGCATTGTGTTGAATACACTGCTAAATATAGATTCTTTATAGTTTTTAGTGTATGTATTTTCTTGTAAATAAGGCATCTATACTACTGTACTTCCTTATGGTCATAGGTAAATATTCTTTCTTAGTTTGACATGTTGTTTTTTTCTTTCTCAGAGGAACATATTTTATACATACAGTATTCTATGTACTTCTTCATTAATATTTTTATACAGTACATTTTCTGGAGTTTAAGAGTTCAGTTCTGTTTCTAGGAAATGCTTGGAAATTCATAGTTTATTTTGTCCCTGCCAAATTCCCCATTTTTAATTTCAATTTATTAAATGACCTCTCTCAGTGCACATGGGTTTTGAACATGCTATATTAATTTACAGTATGTATTTGTTTTTTACTTCATTTATGGTCTGGGCCGAGTAAATTATACGTGAGATTGTGATGTCCCTGATTAGTTCTTAATTTTTCATGTAGATCAGGTCATGTATTAGCATTAGAAAGTGAAAAAATATCATATTTATTATATTAAAAAAAAGATTTAAGGTAACCAGATACAGTATTGTATGCATAATATTTTTGTTTTAAATTTCAGATCGTAGCATCAGGATAGCACAATGCATACTGTAGTGGAGCTGGGAGAGCTCTGTGAGGTTAAGGAAGGTCTTCCTCTCAATGGTCCTAGAACATCTGTCCCAAGAAATGCAGCCAACATATGTCAAGCGCAAGTTACTCCTGCTGTTGAGAGCACAGTATACCTTGTGAGGCAGTTAGTAGCACACTTCAGCAAGGATTGTCAAAAAGGAATAATTATTCGAGACAAGACAAAAGAAACTTACCTCCAGAGACGATTAAAAAAATTGGTTTTCTCTGTCTTGTTGTCATACAGGAAAGGTATGTGAGCTGTTTGTTCAGTTAGTATATTGAATTTTGGAACGTCATAACTGTATGAAAAATGCAGCCGGCAGGAGTCACATTGTAATTCATATTTAGGCCCATTTAATGTCTTCAGTAAATCAGGATATCAGCCATGCTGAGTGTATTAGAATACATGAGACTTGCCTCTTTCATATACAGTACTGTACTGTACTTTTAAAGACAGAATAGAGATGATTCATTAAGACTTTTTTCAAATGTTTTTGAAACCGCAGCTAAGTAGGTGATCTTTGCAAGAAGCTGTCAAGAATTACAAATCTTTCAAGTTAAGACAAACAGATTCAACATTTTGTAACATTCAGTATGTAGTACAGCAGTACCATGAGTATTGATACAATTCATAGGTTTTTGAGTAGCATTTTTTTTTTTAAGTGGTCTGAATTTTCTGCATCCATGATTTTGTGCTGAGCTGGGCCAGATTAAATACGATAAAACATGATGCTTCTCCCAGTTAGTAATTTTTGTTTTAAGCTGAATTCTTCTTAATGAGGGTCAGTTTTGGTTGAGTTTATCATTCACTTCTGGTTTGCTGTTAAATATTATGATGGCTGACAAAATTTTTACATTTTGTTTGAATCTGCTTACAAGGAATGGGATCCTAGTGTTCTTTTAGCTACGGAAGTTACAGTAAGCACTCAATTCGACATATTCATACCTATTTACTAATTATTTTCTAATATTCTACCTTTATAATTTGTTTTGTTTCTAAAATGGATCAATAACATCTTAATAGTGTTCATGCTCACTCATCATCTGTAACATTTGTTCTCTTCACTACCAACATTTAATTAGATATATTACTGTACTAACAAGCTAGAACTAGACATGCTTCCAAGTAGCAGCATTTTGTTATACAATTTATTATTCATCATAAATCATTTTTCTTTCCTAATTAACCATGATTTCCAAAAATAGCATACAATTGTACAGTATATTCTTAAATTTTATGGAATACTGTACTGTACAAGTTTCACCATCATTCAGCCTTATGACAATAACAAAAAGTTGTACTACAAATCAAATCATGTAGTTCCTAATCAAATTCCAGTGGCTATCTGTTATTTCTCCATATCACTGGCAGCTATAGGAACTTGAGGTCTTTAGGACAGAGCAACCTTCAGAGCAACTTGTTTCAACATGCCTCTTGATATGTCTCCCATTGATTGCAAGAAATCTTTTTTCCCCTCTACTTCAAATTGCTCCTTTCTTGAATCATATGTGACTTTTAGGTCTTTATTTGATTTTACTCATACCATTTGTTCTTTGTTAATACTCAACGAATTGTGCTTCAAATAGTTGCTGTTATGTACAGGTAATGAAATGAAATGAAATGAAATGAAATAAATTTATTGATGTAAAATACACACAAAGGGATGAGGTAGCTCAAGCCATTCTCACCCCGTTCAGTACATCGTGTTAATACATACATAGACACACATCACAAACAATAAACATAATACCAAACATTCTGAGAGATAAACATCTACATTTCCTCCTTTGCACAAGTAGTATGGTATCAGACGTACACACAAATACTTTTATGACTGTACAGGTAATTGCAACTCTATTATCCCAGATTATAAAACACAAAATACCAATGTGAAACTGACTGAGGTAGAAGAGATCATATGGCAAACCTTCATGCTACGTCACCATCGCAGATATGATGATGGCAACTCGTTGGAAAGATGTTTACAATATCTAAAGAACTATGGTAAGTATGAGCATTACTGTAAGTACATTATGAATAAATAATGTTTAGTAAGTGTGCTACAGGATACAGTAATACAGTATATAATAGAAATACTGCATTACTGTACCTTTATTATTTACTTTTAGACACACACATGGCACATCTACATGTGTCACTATATCCTTGTCATATCCCATGCTATTTGATTTGTTTTATAAGCATACCTTAACTGTACAGTACTGTGTTTTACTTTGTGTCACATTCTGAGAAATTCAGCTGTGATAATCTTCCTTAAACTTTATCTTTCTTCCATATGTTTTGTAAATATTTTGTCTTTACTTCATCCCTAAACTTCCAGTAAATTAACTATAATATTTTCTGCTTTTAATTATTTCACTTGTTATTTTATTACATTACCAAACCAAACTTTACCAGGTTACTTGGAGGCAGGAAGTGATGTGCGGAACGTGTTGAAGTTCCTCGTTGCCCTCAGAGGATTTGGTGGAGATGTTAAAAAGAAAGTTGACCTTGCTGAATTAACTCCGAGAATTGTTCACGTTGGAAAGGTAAGAACCACTACAGTATATCACATGCCCTTACTTTGTTACAGGTAAGTATCCAATACTGTATCCAAAATGGTTGGGAATTAGTCAATTGTGGATTTTGGATGTTTTTGGAATTTAAATAATTTATATGCATCCGATTTATAGCACAAATGCTATACCAAAGTCATATTGGCTTAATGCTTTCTCTTGAAAATTATCTTGCCTTACATTAAGCCAGTTAAATTGTTTTGTGTTGATTAATTATGAATGAATAACCTAGAGGCTCTATCACTTGACCTACTTCCTAAAACCTACAATAATGATTATTTTATTTTTGCATTCTAAACCAAGACACGTATTGTACATGGAGGAAATTAAATATCAGGGAAAGCACCAAGCCATTACGACTGTACTGTTATAGCACTTGGAAAAGGTCAGAATAAGGATTAGGGATGGGACGGGGGAAATGGAATGGTGCCCAACCACTTGGACGGTTGGGGACTGAATGCCGACCTGCATGAAGCAAGACCGTTGCTCTACCATCCAGCCCAAGTGTTTGAACGTATTGTACATGGAGTGTGCATGGAAAGTAGATTTATGAATACAGTACACACCATATATTTTATTGAATTTTTTTTACCATTATTAGAGCAAAAGGTAGCAAACATTTTCTTGTTTTCTAGTAATTTGTTTTAAATTTATGATTAATGTAATATTTTTAAATTCTTTTGGATTTAGGGGACTTTATAATGATTAATTTTTGTAATTTGAAGTACTCAACTATACATTAGGTTAAAGTCAATTAAGCATGGTTAACTAAGGTAAGAACAAAACCATTAGCTTATACCATTTATTTTTCATTTAAACAAATGAGTAAATAAGGTGAGAGTGTTGAGGAAACATGAAGTTCAGTTCCCATGTGCAGGGTTTGTAGTAGAAGTAAGGCACTGTACTGTTTCCTTGTCCAGGAATCATGCTGGGAGGAAGACATTGTCAAGTTCATGTGTTCAGGATTCTCATTAGTAGCAAGATATCAGAGATGTAAGATTGATGATTGAAGTTGAAATCTGAGACACTCAGTGTTCCTAAAAATGACACTAGACTCACTCTGGGCAAAAGAAATGAGTATCATGATTGATTAATTACATTACTTTGATTTTTTATTTTTTGCTTCAGAATCAGCCAAACTACCTACCATCTGGCCCACTGCAATACGGAGACACATTCCTGCAGTCTGCTGAATATAGACCCCATTATATGCATTTCCCTCCTGGGATATTCTCCCTCTCGTCATCATCAATTGAAGCTGTGGGTTATAAAGAAAATACCTCACCATTTGGAGTTGAAGCAATGATGAATCTCAGCAAGGCACTACCTGGAACAGGGGTTAGTCCATTGCTTCTAGGGAGAAACCCGAGTGAAACATGTGGCAAGTGAGTCATTTAACTTGTTTCATTAGCACAATTTAATGGATATACAGTACTATTCAATATATGAATTTCATATATTTTAAAAAAGAGATATGCTTTGTTTTTTATTTCAGCATAGCTTTAAATTTTTATAATAATAATAATAATTCATTGTGTTGGGGGACAGGAAGCCAGTGTGTATTCATATACGTTAGGCTTTTATCAAGGTCCCCTCCCCCCCCCTCCTAGGTCGAATTACTGACCCCGCCCAGGATGCAACCTCACGACAAGCTGACTAACTCCTGAGTCCCTACTTACTGCTGGATGAACAGGTGTATTAGGTGAAAGGAAATGTGCCCAACCATTTCTGACCCGCCCGAGATTTGAACCCTGAATTCTCGATTGTGCGTCGAGAAGGACCCCCCAACTGTACTACCGGGACCTTTGTTATTACTGGGACCCTTGTTATTACCGGGACCGGTATTATACATGTACAAACATGTATAATCATTACCCTATTTCCTCTTTCATAGAACGGGGGAATAGTTGTAAATCCTATTATTTAGAATAAAAACTAATAATATATAGTATCCTTAACATTAATTTCAGTACTGTATAGATAACCCTGATATAAGTACAGCATCATAATTCAACAGGTAGAAAAAATAGAATTAATCTCAAAATAGATAGGGTTGGTTGGGGTTATTTTTTTTTTTTTTTTACCTCGCCTCAATGTCTAGCTGAAGCATACAATACATATTAAATTTATATCATTTTTACTGTTTAAAAGATTTATTAGGTTTTCTGGGGGAAGCCTCGTCGGCTCCCTGCAGCTAACGGACTGATATCCGCCATATTAGTCTAGAGCATCAGTTACTGGAGTACTTATGCCTACCAGGAACCATGAGCCAGAACTTGGTTCCCTCAGAGGCGAAGGAAGCAATGGCTTATGAACACTCCACTGTTTGAGAGTAGTATAGTCATGTCTCCTATCGACCGGGTGTATCGCCCAGAAAGGTAGGCGAACCATTACAAGCCCCAACTGGTAAAACATTGCAACCCAAGACCAAACAGAGGCTAAGAACTCCCCCAAGAGAAAACAACAAGCAAGCAAATGTCCACTCAAGCAGCGCACCCGCTTGTTGAGAGGGGAAGGGGCCCTGCCCAGGCGGCCCAGTGCTAACACCAGCAGTTCGTAGACTGATAACAAACTGCTGACCGGAGGAAGGGAGGGGAGGGTGGCAGGGAGCGTGGCAGGGAGCCTCCAGGGCTCCCCAGAAGGGAGAAATTTATGCAAATTTATAGAGGGTGATACTAACATCCTTATGGCAGAATAAATTATGTTGGGGTTTTGATTCTTAACTAAATGTGCTCATCACAAAGAATTACTAACTAAGTTTTACATTGCACTATAACATTGATTAACACACACGTATCTATTACTAATTTGTATTTCATTGTGAAAAATAAGCTAGATTGGTTTTTAGTTTCAAATTTATATTTTTCCTCAGAGTCTTAGGGGCACTATTGCAAGACCAAAGTAAAGAATTGACCCCAGATGCAGTACTGTCCATTCCTGACCTGCCTAGTGAAGCTCAGGGGTACAGCTACTTCAGCCATCTTCCCAAAGCTTTGCCTTCCTCATCTCCTAGTGCAGTAAGTCTTCCATCCTTCCACACTATACTGATTAGTTTCATAATAAGCAACCTAAAGAAGAGTTAGATAATTGTAAATATGATACTTTCAATCATATATTTAAAAATTGTAAAATGTTATATTAATTTCTTTATATTTTCAGTTGTTTCACTTTGCATTTACTGCTCTGTTAAAAGAATTACTGTGTACTAATTTTTCTTTCTTTTACATGTAAGAAAACTTACTTAATTCTTTTTTAAATAAATAAATGTAGAAAATTTGAGTTGCTATTTTATTATTTTTCACAAGATTAAGGAACAAAATTCCTTTAGATCTTAATTAGGTATTTTTAGTTGGGATACCTTGTGGTATTTGCAGGATTAAATTTTTTCTTTTAATTTCCGTGGTTGTGTAATATTTAAAGACTTCCTTTATGTTTGCTATCTGCCCTCCATGTACTTTTTTCGTCATGTGCTAATGCTTGGCAGTCCTCTGGACTTGGAATGTTTTTTCTTTTTATTCCTATTTTAATTGAACTATCATTAAGTAGAAAAGATGTCTAGCTGTAGCATTAGTTTAGATGAAGTATATTAGAGAAGGGGAAGGATACTAACTATTTATGAAAAATGAAAATTTGGGTGGAAATGGGAGAGCACATGTACTATAACAAGCTTTACAAAGTTATGCCATTGGTCCTAGTACTGCCTGATATTTGGATACAAAATCAAGCCCTAAGAGTAGTGAAATGCCATATTCTGGTGGGCCACTTGGTATCTTCTTGTAGCTATAGCTCTGGGGTCTGCCAAGCTTTAAGAAATTGCACAAGGCCTTTTAAGATGAACTCTAGTCTACCGGGAGCCAGGACTAGAATTTGGCTCTATTATAAGGGAAAGTGGAGCTTGGGGGATCAGAGAGCAACCTTGCCAGTGCTGGAATCCCAGTTATCCATGAATGGTATTGCATTATTCACATAATGCATTTAGATTAATTGTTTATGCCAGTTGCTCATGACATCCACTCCCAACCTTTGCATAACACCACACATGATTGGGACTTTTCCTTTACTTCTAATCATATTTTATCTACTGCTGCTTTATGTTTATCTAACAACAACTTGCTTTTACCCCAGAAAATATAACTTCTATCTACTGAGAGGCTGATAATGGGTTTCATTATATTTTTAACACTATATTCCTCATTCCATTTATTGTCACCTACCTTATCCCCCATAAAACATAACCTAACTTTGTTTCTTTTATTCCTAGAGCAGAAGGCCTTATCCATATAGTATACTGGGAATCCCACTACAACCAATATCCTTCTATCTCTTTATTTTGTGAATGCATAAACATTTCTTATCTAAAGTGTTCCAACTTAAATTATCTTCCTGCAAAACAAGGAAGGGGTTTGACATCTCGATCATCATCATTGTATTGATGGTTATTTTACTGTTCCTCCTTGTAGATCTAGTTCTTCTTTTGCCCACAACTTTCCAGCAAGATTG
Source organism: Procambarus clarkii (assembly GCF_040958095.1). Taxonomy (NCBI): domain Eukaryota; kingdom Metazoa; phylum Arthropoda; class Malacostraca; order Decapoda; family Cambaridae; genus Procambarus; species Procambarus clarkii. The sequence goes on along the minus strand of NC_091154.1, from coordinate 32,733,652 downwards.
CTGTTTATCTTCCTGTCTCACATCCTTGACTGGTTTCTTACATTTAATTAACCAATTTGCTCACTCATTCAACTTTCCAATCTCTGACCTAATTGTTGGGCAGAAATTGTACAGGGCTTGAAGTAAAGTCATGACATGTGTTACTATTGATACCAAGAATAATCCACTAGCTAGAGAAACAGAGACTGTCTACCCTTGACACCTGTATTCATTACACTGCTCTAGACACTTATACTCATTACATTACTCTGAATTGTACTTATTACACACACACAGTAGTCATTGCACTCTTCATGCTCATTTAACTTCCCTGTTTGTATTACAGGATAAGCTGGACAGGGAATATCTTCCCAATTTCCCCAATGTAATAGTCATACAGTGGTACCTCGGAATGCGATTGTCCCTGTATGCGAGGTTTTCGGAAGGCGAGGTGTATTTACTCCAAAAATTTGTCTCGGAAGGCGATGGTTACTTCGGGAGGCGAGTTTGGACGCGAGTTTGTTGATACGCGTACAGCCGACCTAGCGCGTGGTGGTTCGGCGATCGTCGCCCCTCCACCCCGCCGCCCCTCAGTTTATTATTGTCTCGCGCTCAGTGACTACCCCCACATCAATTCTTCTCGCGGATTTTCAGTGTTTTGTTGGATTTTTGGTGATTTGTCTATACAATTTGTTATTATATATCTCACCATGGGTCCCAAGAAAGCCAGTGGTAAGGATAAAGGCCAGAAAGCTCATGTGAGGATGACAATAGAGGAGAAACAAGAGATCATTCGGAAGCATGAGAACGGTACACGTGTTGTTGAACTTTGTAGGCAGTACAACAAAGCCACATCAACAATATGCACTATACTTAAGAAGAAAAATAAGATTATGGGTGCTAAAGTGGCAAAAGGAGTAAGAACATTAACGGCACAAAGACCACAAATACTTGAAGAAGTGGAAAAGTTGTTATTAATTTGGATACACGACAAGGAGTTGAGGGGTGATAGTGTTTCGGAGGCCATTATTTGTGAGAAAGCCAGGGTGTTGCACGAAGACCTTCTAAAGAATACCCCTGCAACGAGTGATGCAGATAAGAAAGAGTTTAAGGCAAGCAGGGGCTGGTTTGAAAAATTTAGAAAGAGAAGTGGTATCCATAGTGTTACAAGGCATGGGGTTATGTGATGTGATTATGGAAGGGGACTCCCCTTCCAAACAGTAACTCCTCTCCTCCTCCCCCCTCCTCCTCACCATCTTCCATACGCCTACAGCACTCGACAGCAAGGTAAGTAATAACTGGAACACAGTTTTGTAGGTTTATTTAGATGAATTAGGTATAAAAATTTAGTTTGATGTGGGGTTTTTGGGGTAGTCAGGAACGGATTAATTCATTTCCCTTTATTTCTTATGGGGAAATTAACTTCGGAGTGCGAGTTTTCGGAAGGCGAGGCGTCTCCAGGAACGGATTAAACTCTTATTCTGAGGTATGCCTGTATCTTGTTTCAGCCATCTCCCTTTATTTGATTTTGAATTTAGAGATACTGTACATTAAAATGTTCTACCAATTTAATTCTTTCTCTATCCCTAAACATTAATAGGATATTTGTTTGGCATTTGCCAGTCATTCTGTCTTATGTTATTGCATTATAGGTTGGTAGTGATGAAGGATATGCATCATCTCGAGCAGCTAACATTCAAACCCCTGAAGATGATGTTGAAGATGTATGGGAAGCTGTACTTCAAGGACCACCCTTGACTTCTCGTCGTACCTGGGAGACCCTGGATCATGTTCCATTGAACAAAGAGAAGTTATTTTTATCTGAAGCAGGACCAGAATCGTCTCACAAGTACTGGAATTCAAATTTAGTTTTATGATTTGTTTAGAGTATTCTGCATTTGCTGGAGAAAGTTTTCTAATCAATAAAGTATTTATTTTTTCATAAATTATGTTCAGAATTAATTACTTTTTTCCTAAATTATAAAAAAATTGTGGTTATATCAGAAGAATCATTTGAATTAATCAGGGTTCAATGAATGGGAAAAGTGTTTTCTGAGCATGTCATTTGATTGCACCCCTAAATTAAGTTCTGTTTTGTCGATTCGACAGAATTGTGTAGTCAGACAGGACAACATACTGCACCAGGGGCCATAGGGACCCTTTCAAACTGTTCATGCAGAGTCATAAAGATGTCAGGGGGTCACTGGCAAAATCATTCAATTGCAGAATGGCTGATTTTATGAATTGCTCATTCATAAAAATTAAAGCCTTTCCAAGGTAATACCCTGATTAACTACCAAATGGCCTGCTTGAAAACCTCAGCAGACCACTACCAGGGAGCAGCACCACACCCAACACCCCTCTTATCCATCCTGACACTAAGAATCTTCTGCAAGGGCCATACAGGATAGTTAAGGGGCTAAATGATGGGAATGGAAACAACATACTTATCTGCTCAGAAAGGCACTTTTTATATTACTCGGAGCCTGATTTTTTGGCTATCTTATTATGCTGCGTTCTAAAGTAAGATAATAACCCAGAAGGCAAGAAAACAAATTTACTTGAATTACTTCACTATGCTATAGAACAGTGCTTGAATGAAGTATGAGACCACAGAAAATAACACCGGGAAAATGGGAAATGAGCATAACAGCATTGCAATAAATGCCCATAAACAGGTGTAGGTCAGTAGTCAGAGAAGCGTATTCAGTCACATTGGTGACTTGGGTGCAAAATCATCTTAAAAATATGTAATTTTCCTCCAGAAGTTGTTTCCATAATGTCTTGCAAAACATTGTAGAAAAGAAGGCCTTGAATGTTCATAATCTTATAAAAATATTGGCCTAAGCATTAGCTAAGGGCTTTATGAATTTTACCACTTGCCAAATGAGCTAAGAGATGCACATCTGCTAACAAGGAAGCATGGATTTTAGATTCAAGAAAGCATCCCGTTGAGTAATCTTGGATGCAACCAAATGCCACTTTAAAGATGGGAATGATAGAGCCCATATGATAAAAGCCAAACCATAACAATAGTGGGCTAATAATGAAACCTGCTAGTTTTGTTTTAAGCAGGTGAGGCACAATTAGAAGCCAGTCATAGGAAATAGGTAAGACCTTTAACCCTTAGCTATGAATAAGAGCTCATTAACTATATAAAAAAAAACCAGCGTTGAATGTAATGAAACGCCATTTTCTGGGTGAGACCCGGAGGCTCCCCGGAGCTTTACCGGCTGATATGCTAATGTCAGACTTTGGCATCAGTCATGTGTATGGAGTTCTAGGGCCTACCGGGGACCACGAGCCAGAACCTGGCCCCCTCAGAGAGGCAAGGGGAGCAATGGCCTATAGAAACCCCCGTGTGGTTGGAAGCATTCTATGTCTGCCATCGACCGGGTCAAGCATCCAGAAAGGTAAGCATTCCAAAACAAACCCCTATTCTGGTGAAAATTGCTACCTAAGCCGAACTAGTGAATAGAACTCAACAGAAAACACGGAAACTAGTATGACGTCATACGTCACCGCGCCGCTGTCTGCGCAGCTCCCCCCTCCCCGGGAGGGGGAAGGGGGAGCCCCAGACCTCCCACGCCGGCTATCCACCCATCAGTTCTGAGGCTGGATGTCAAAACACGCGAAAAACGCCGACCGGAGGGAGGGAGGGTTGCCGGGGAGCCTCCGGGTCTCACCCAGAAAATGGCGTTTCATTACATTCAACGCTGGTTTTCTGGGGGGAGCCCCGTCGGCTCCCCGGAGCTAACTACCCACAGAGGAAGGTCAAAGGGACAAAACCGGGAGGCGGACACCACGCACCCCCCAAGGAGGCGAGACAACCGGCAGCAAACGCCAACCCAAGGCGCCACAGCCCCGAAAATCCCGGGAACAACACGAGAACCACGAGCAGCAAGGCCCCTGCACGAACACCAAAAATCCATGCCCGAAAGACTGCAAGGCCACGTCGCCCAGACGGCAGCGAGAGCAGCGAAGCCACGAACGCCACAGGCATGAGGGAGGAACACAGGCAGCTTAGCCGCAAGAACACGGCTGACCACCCGGGACACCATCACCCGCGAATCGGGAGGAACAGAACCGGAACGCAAAACGCGCTCCGGACCCAAACGCCGTGGCACGCAAACAACAGCAGAGGGCCGCCACTGAACACAAAAACGACACACCCCCGGCCCGACTAACAAAGCACCAACAAACCCTGGACCCCTCCAGAATGCAGCAGCCCCACCCCGCGCCAGAAAAGATGGAGACTGCTGCCATCAAACAACCAAAACGCTAAAACCGAAGGAGCAAGAAAACACAGCGAACCGACCCCCAGAGGCAAAGGCCCAAAGGAAAGAGCCGACGAAAAAACACACCGGAACCGAAGGGACACTACCAACCGAGGAGAAGACAGAGCACGCTGACCAGAGACCAGGATGGTGCAAGCGGCGCACGAACAGGCCGGAGGTGAAATGACGCACAAGACAGCTGACTAACGGTGCAGAAGCAACACCAAGACCGAAAGCAAGCTGAAGCGGCTCCGCCTGCGCCGCACGAAAAGAGGCGACAGTATGTGGCAAGACGACGGCCCCCAACCCCCACTAGAAAACCAAGCCGAGAGTAAACCAAGCCAACAAGAAGGACCCACCGAAGAAGGGACAGGAAAAGGAAGGACCGCCAAAATACCCCATACTGCCGCCAAGAAGCACGCAGGTGGGACACCTACCACGAAGCCACCCGACCACCAACCGGAGGCGAGACCACGAGGCAGAACATAAGCAGCCCCGACAAGGCCCCCCCGAGCCCAGGAAAAAGGCGGAGCCGCGAGAAGATCTCGGGCGCGACCACCGAAACCCAGGCGGCACAAGGAGATGGAACGTCTGCCGAACAGAAAAACTCCGAAGCATGCAAGCCCGCCAGGAGTTCAGAAACGACGGGTCCGACGCGAGACATCGCAAGAACCCCCCCAAAAAAAATAAAACAACAACAACCGGCAGGGCAAGCTAGGAAAACCAAAGAAGGCGGAAGGGTCGCCGCCAGAACAGGACCCGAACCAAGGGGCACGAACAACTGCAACAGACCGAGACAAAGAAGCACATCACAGGACACAGGCTGACCAACGCCTAAGAACACACGCAGAACATTCCTGCTGCAGAAGAGGCAGGAAGAAAGAGCAGAAGCACAAAAAAAAAAAAAAAACAGGAGAACCACCAGGGGTGGACAATCAGGCAGGGACAAAAACCCCACGCAATCCCCAGGCACAAAACGGCAGCAAAGCGCCACTCCACAACCGGACACAGGAACAAGGACACGCCACCGTGAAACACGGTACCAATGCTCACGTGCAGCAGCAGCAGCAACAGGCACCACTGCAACATGCAACATGTAAATAGCAACTCCCCTCTGCAAAGGCAGAGAACGGAGCAGGCAGACCCCAGACAGGGCCAACGGAGACACGACAAAACCCTGCAGGCCCAGAAACCTGCACCAGGCGACCGACGGCGGAGAAACCCCGCTCGATACCTGCTGGATGAGGTACTGGGAGCTCTTTTACACCTCAAGCCCGGCCCAAGGTCAGGCCAGACCGGCCAGAGGATGGCCCACCAGGCAGCCGCTAGGAGCAGTCCACCGGCCCACATACCCCCACAACCAGGACGGGCCGGAACTGCCATACGAAAACAGGCCAGTGCGCCCTGGAAGTCCACGGACGAACCAGCAAGAAGGCTTATGCTCGCAAGTAGGTCGTGTAACAAGCACAGACCACTGATGGTAATACAGTGTTCCCCAAAAGTGCCAATAGCACCACTGCACTCCACTGGTACTATCCCGCAAGTTCTACCAGATAGGCGGGACCCAAGAGCCAGAGCTCAAATCCTGCAAGCACAGCCAGGAGCCTCACCAGGTGAGTACAGAACCAACCCTACAACCCCCACACCTCACAACATTAAAAAAGGAGGGTCCCCTGAATGACTCCAGCATGGGTTGGACATGCACATGAGGGGGACAGGAAGGGGTGATAAAGGGACAGTCACTGGTGTGCGAACGGTCTCAGTCGTACAAAATTATACCTAAATAAAGACAGGTATATGAACACCGCCGCATCCAGCGCCCGGCCAAAAGACGCCAGACCGCAGAAACTCACCTGGCGAATGGTGGCTCGAACTTGACACGACTCAACCGTGCCCAGAAGAACTTGGGAGCACCGCCAGGTGAAGACGCCAGAGCCGGACCCGCAGGAGAACAGGGAGAGGCGAAGGAGGCGGTCCACACCCATGACACAGAAAACCGCGGTGTCCTCCCCACAACTGGGAACCAGGACACCCCTGGCGCAAAGGGGCACATACCGCAGCCAGGGAGAAGAACGAGAGGCGAAGCACTGTAGCAAAAAAGGGCGCAAAACCCCAGCACTGAACCATCGCCCAGACCAAAACAAACTCCACGGCGCATGCGCATAACACGCTGGCCGAACCGCACACCCTCCCTGCGGGAAGGCGCCAGCCAGGACTATTGCACGAGAAAAAGAGCCAAAAGAGGAAGCAGGAACAATAAAACCGGCCAAAGAAGCAAAGAGCCCAAAAAAAGGGAACCCAAACGGGCGACAAGTAGCCCAAACGGGCGACAAGTAGCCCAAACGGCCGACAAGTAGCCCAAACGGCCGACAAGTAGCCCAAACGGCCGACAAGTAGCCCAACCGGGCGACAAGTAGCCCAACCGGGCGACAAGTAGCCCAACCGGGCGACAAGTAGCCCAACCGGGCGACAAGTAGCCCAACAGGGCGACAAGTAGCCCAACAGGGCGACAAGTACTAGGAGCCGACAGACGTTCCAATAATGCGGGAAGTAGCGAAAAACCTTCCCGTACCCTCGAGAACACAGAAGCCAACACTAGTCCCGAAGGCACACGAAGGCGCAGGCGCACCCGAGATCAAAAGTCACGCAGAACCCCATCGAACGGGGAAACATGACAAAAACACCGTCCCAAAAAGCGGGGGAGGAAACATCCACCCACAGGACGGAACCAACCGACTCAAAGGCCAAGGAACCGAGCCCGGGGAGGGGCCGACGTCCAACAGCACGTACGGCGAGTGGGGAGGAAAGACCCCACTCCGCGTAACCACAAGCCCCGCCTAGAGGGGGATAAAACCCCCCACGGGGTCTAACGGGGCCAAGGCCCCCCCAAGTCAGCCCCTCCCCAGCCCCGGGAACCTACACGACAGGCCCCGGGGCCGAGCCGTTCCCCCAAAAGCCCCGGCCGTACCAGAAAACCGGGGCAGCCGTGAAAACACTAAGGAAGGGAGCCCACTGGCAGACTCATAAAACACGGCTGGAGGAACAGGCCCAAATGCCCCCGTCACTACCCCGGAAGGGGAATTCCCCGAGACTGCCCGAGTCTCAACACCACCAAACACCCCGCCCTGAACCTACAGACGGTAAGGAACCGGATGCAGGCAGGAAGGGTGAACCAGGGGAAAGACAAGGGGGCGTGGATGGAACCGAAGCAACCAACACCCCCAAGTCCCAAAACGAAATACAACGGGGCAGCCCCGGGGCTCCCGGGGAGGAAACCACGAGAACGTTGCCACCACCAAGGCTCAAGTGCAACGCCCCTGCTGCCCGCACCCGCTTAGTTAGCACAACTGGGTAACCGAGCCACAACGAGCAACCAAACTCGCAGGACACCGGGTCGAAGGTGTCACCGACCCCACAGGCAGCAGACGGAGGCAAAACAGAGAGTCACCCAGAGACAAAAGGTGAGAGCAACCCTCAAACTCGCTGGAAGCGAGGGGGGGCTCTGGGGTCACATCCATCGGACCCGCGCGCCCCCAGGGGTTTCCCAGGGTCCCGAGCGTTTACTTTAAGAGGACTCGCGCTCAGGTAATCCCAGGCAGGGTACTGCTAACCGGCACCCAAGCTACCAAACAACTTTCTAAGAGCTGAACCCCCGGGACGTGTACACTCACGGGGACCTAGCAGGGGGTACCACCAGAAATACTCAGAACACAAGGGACACAAGGGGCAAGAACGAAGGCAGACCCCCCCACCAGGTATATAAACAAAAGAAAAAGAAAACCCCGCAAGAGGACAGCGTACCCAAGCGGAACAGAGCCGGCCGCTATGATTGGTAAAGACAAGCTGCACAGTACCCCGCGCCCCACCAGTGCAAACACTGCCCCTTACTCTAAGGCGAACAAGGGAGACAGAACACCCGAGCACACAAAGAGCGGCCGAAAACCAAGCGGTAAACGGCCAAGCAGGGGCAGGACCCAAGGAACTTGTGGAAGGTGGCCCCAAGCCCCAAGGGCAGTACTTACAGGGCACCTAGGGAAGGGAACCCTAGGCGCATGCAGCCCGAGTACTGAAGAATCACACCCGGCTCACGCACCACCTAGAAAACAGACACCACACTCTAGGTACAGTGCTGAAACAACCACTGGAGCCGGAGCACATAACCATTGCCTATAGCATCAGCCGAAGAACTGATGGGTGGATAGCCGGCGTGGGAGGTCTGGGGCTCCCCCTTCCCCCTCCCGGGGAGGGGGGAGCTGCGCAGACAGCGGCGCGGTGACGTATGACGTCATACTAGTTTCCGTGTTTTCTGTTGAAGAGTTCTATTCACTAGTTCGGCTTAGGTAGCAATTTTCACCAGAATAGGGGTTTGTTTTGGAATGCTTACCTTTCTGGATGCTTGACCCGGTCGATGGCAGACATAGAATGCTTCCAACCACACGGGGGTTTCTATAGGCCATTGCTCCCCTTGCCTCTCTGAGGGGGCCAGGTTCTGGCTCGTGGTCCCCGGTAGGCCCTAGAACTCCATACACATGACTGATGCCAAAGTCTGACATTAGCATATCAGCCGGTAAAGCTCCGGGGAGCCGACGGGGCTCCCCCCAGAAAACTGATTAGGTGTTCAGAAAAAGCTTGGAACTACAACCACCAGACCTCAGGCCTTCAACTACTGTACACAGAAGTACTGTATTGTAAGCAGTCTACATGGAGAAGTGTCGGACAGCACAAGGTCACAAGCATGAGGGGTGAAACCAAATCTAACATAAGGAATAAAAGTGCCAAAAGTGCCAAGGTTTGTATGCTGCAAGAGTGTTTTGTTATATGCCAAACACCAAGACTAAGTCTACAGGCTAGGTAAAAAAACAACTTTCTCAGGCAGGTCTGTTGCAAATGAGTACAGTCCAAGGAAGAAGCCTCATGCCAATGCCTATGTTCCAGATGATCTCTAATCCAATCCGGTTGGGTTGTCCGGTTACTGTTTCCTTAAACAGAGGAAGGCCAGACTTCAGTGAACCAGCAGTTGGTACAGTGGGTCAAGAAATTAACTTTTGGGTACTAAAGCCAAGTTGTACCATCAATGCAGAGGTAGAGGAACAACTAACATTACTTGATGCACCAGCAAATAAATGCCTAAAATCCCTGCCCAATGAATTGAAAATACTTTCAGGGTAGTATAAGATGATCAAGACAGCATTTGCTTTACATTTCCGGCTCTGAACTGAGAGAGAATGCTGGAAAGTAATCAGGGGTACTCGGAGACCTATGAAAAATATCTACACACAATTCAACATACAAGCAATGTCTTGCATGCTGGAAAACAAAGGTCCTAAGCAGTTAAGCACATCTAGCTTCCAGAAATCTGGGGACTTGAAGTGTAGTGCTGCCTCTAGGTAGAGGTTAGCCAATGTATCCAAGCAGCCATCTGGTACTTACCTAGGGTGTTCCCTTAGCTGTGACATCCAATGGTATCTCTGTAAAGCTTTGACTGTTATGAAAGGGCTGCGTTTGGTGATTCTGCACTGGAAAGGTTTCTCCAGTGACTCCCTGACACCGCTATGGCTCTTCTGGAGCAGTTTAAAAAAATCTTTGTGGCATTGGTAAAGTATTGTCCTGCTTGACTGTGTGTGCCTGTTGGATGGACAAAGCAGAATTCACTTTGAGCAGCAGAATGGGATAGCACAGAAAGGTACTTGTTAATCAGATATAATAATCGACTTTCAAATTTTATGTTCAGAGTTCTCCAATAACACATACATCTCCAATGTAGTATTGCATGATTTTGCACCAGTAATTTGTTATAATATAATGCAAGTTACAACTATTTCTCATGGTTTTGCAGTATTTGGTTGTTGTACCAGGAGTTCTGGGGAAGTCTTGGTGATCACTATGTGCCATCTCTGTATGTAAGATCAATGGAGGAGCTGTGCCAAGACCTTATGAATCTCATGATTGGTGTGCCTTCACGTAGTTTCCTTTGGTGTGAAGTAAGTTAGTACAGTAAATGCAATACAGTCTAAATATTGTGCATTATTTATTTATAAGATAAAAAATATTTTCTACTTTTTTGTGTGATTAGGTTTATATATAAGATTAAGTGCACTATATTTTAAATTATTGTTATATAGAAATGGATGCCCTTGTAATCCTTCAACTCCTCCAAGTACTATATAGTCATAGTGACTTAACCCTTTCTCATAATTACCTTTTCCATTCAACCACCTGTTCTCATTGCACTGCTTTTCATGTATTTTATGTGAGGTTATGGAAATACCTTGCCTGATCAGTACGGATCAAGACCTATTTAGTATTACTGCTTCTTATCCCCAGGAATCTGAAAGTTTTTGTGTGAAGGATGGTCTGTGCTACCCTGGTGTAACTCCCGAACATCTTCAAGGCTCACTCTTGCCCTTTGTAGAGTGTGGCACACTTGTACGAAGGTATTTTAGTTTTATGATCTTTTTCTTTGTGTAAATTGTCATAAAATATTGTGAAGGTATTTGATAATATTAATGAATAATTGTATATTCCAAGAACTGGCATGGCTGAATTCTGAGTCAGCAACTCATAATACAACATCATTACTCTCATTAGGACAAAAATTCAATCAATGATGTACTGTACTTTGAAATTGAAACAAGTTTATTGAAATATAAATGGATACAAAGAGATGAGGTAGCTCAAGCTAATCTTGCCCCCCATTCAATACAGTGTGTTCGTAAATATTTTCACATGTCACAGACAATTTGCATATTACTTAAAATCTTGGATTATAAATATACACATATCTTCCTGTACACCAGGAATATTATACTAAACATACACACAAATACCTACAAATACTTGTATAACTAATTACAAAAACTAAGTACGGTAATAATAATAGGCAATAAATAGATATTTAAAAAAGTCAACAAAATGTTACAATCTTGGTGCTAATGTACGTTCCTATGTACTGACTCGAGCTACAAAACTTTTATATCATGTACAAAACAAAAGTTAAACAAAAAATTATTAAAAGTTGTAAGCCTATCCTTTTCTTGTCTGGTATCCCATTCTTAACAACCTGCACACAATGATCACAAGGTTACAGGTCTCTCACAACCCAAGGTCACACTTATTGTATTTTGATTTTCACAGTTTGAATTGAAAATGTTGTCTTTCAGGTTAGAAGTTGTGTGTGTTACTCCTAAATTTGATACACAGCATCTCTTAACACAAGGGTCAGTCTACCGTGCATTTACAGTGGCGATATCTAATGTACTGCAGGTTTACAGGTGAGTTTACTTCATGACTACAAATTTCCTCTGCTTTGTTAAATTGAGTAACTTTCAAAATATTTTTGCCTAATTTTATTATTTTGAATATTTTTAAAATAACTATTCATAAACTGTATTTTTTAAACTAATGTTTGCTGCTCAAGGAGGGAAAATGGTAAAGAAGTTTAGGTGGATATGCACATGATGAGTTGATCTTTTGAACTGAGGCTCCATGGTCATATGTATGTCGAGTTCCATAATATCAAGACTTGTCTGATAGCCAGATCTTTCAGCCTTGCCAAATGGTTCTGATTTCTCACGATCTATTCTGTTGAGGTTCTCAGTATTGGTGTAATTTTTGCAATCTTATAAATGTCAGGAAACATGCTGTGAAACATTGATAGGTTACACAGAAATGCAACTATTGGTTCAGTTTGCCAATATAAAATTTAATTATAATATAGATACATTAATTTCCTATCTAGGCAATTCCTGTTTTGTGGTATTAATATTCATTGCAGTATATATATATATATATTTTATTATTTCAGAGGCATGGTGTTCACCCTAAGTGGAGAAACTCACCTCTCGAGGCTGCAAGAGAGAGCACAGCATTTGTTAAAGAAGATAAAGTTTGTTGCCCATCTGTTTCAAATTACCTCTAACTGTTATAAAAATGGTAATACACCCAGACTCCTGCCTGACAGTACAGCTGTGAACATTGGCATCAGCCATAGGTTACAACATACATCAGTAAATGAAGAGTGTCACCAAGAAATGCTGAGAGGGCTTAACCTTCTTAGCGAGCTACTTAACCAAGTTATTCTTACCAAGGACCGAGCCTGTCTTCTGTTGCTTATATCAATCTTAAGGAATTCTTGTGCACCTTTCCTTAGGTAAGCTAGAGAGAATTATTATAGTTATATTTATGTATTTTACTAGAGTTTTATTGTTTTCCTTCTTTAAGCCTTTCTTTTTAAGCAATCAATATAATTAAAATAAGTAAATGCTCAAAGCCAAGTATAGTCAACTGCAGTATATCCTTGAGACAACCCAGTGATCACAAGTCTTATATTTCCTGATAATTTGTTCTATAAATCAACAATCCTCTTTCCAAACCAGTATATAACCCAGGTCTTTTCTAAATGTAAACTTATCTGCACAAATCAAATCCGAGTAACTATCAATGAGGATGGGGTCTTTCCTTGTACTTCCTCACCAGCTGTGCATTCTTGAATAACTGAGGCCAACTAAACCAATGCCTGGCTAATATCTTATTGGTATCCAATTAGTACATTATCTCCTTATTTGGCAACACCACAGGTACTTGGAAGACTGGATATATGAGGGAGTGTGTTCAGATCCTGGGCAGGAATTCATGATTGATGTTGATGGAAGATCTTTACTAAGACAGGATAGAAACTATTGGACAAAGGGCTACACTCTTCGGGATCTGTCATCTATCCCTGTCTTCTTCAGGGATGTGCTACAGGAAGCTTTCACTTGTGGCAAGGCTCTTAATTTACTTAAGCTTTGTTCTGTGAAGGTAAGTTAAAATTTCTATCAATAAACAGAATTAAATGGCATCATATTTAGCTTAGGATATTTTGATGCATATAACATAAGATGTAGTAAGGAACTACCCAAACTGCTAGCTTCCCACCTGGCTGCTTTCACCTGCTACTCTCAGTGCGCAGCAATCTTGCCAACAGCAGGTCCTTAGTCTCAAGTCTTATCACATTGTGACTAGCACAAAGAGTCTGAACAAGGAAATAATGGTTTCAAGGGAGAGAATATGGGAGCATCCAAATGTCCTGCTCAGAGAGTAACTTTTCATATTCACTCAAAGCCTGATATTCAAGCTATTCCACTCAAAAAGATTGATGCAGAAGCGACCAACAAAACTACAAAGAACATGATGGGTTCAAGATAGTTATCAAGAACAAGATAACTAACTCACACTGCAGAGTGTAGTTCCTGAAGTGGAGATGTCGAAGAGCTGCCACAGGATACGCAATGCACAAATCCTTTCTTCTTAGGAGATCCTGGGAAGAAAGTAGATGCCTAGGTGCAATTGGATAGCCAAATACTATAAGCTCAGATATTGGAACAAGATATCATTGACGAACACTTTCAGGGTAGAGCACTTCTGAATGTCATGTGCCTAAGTATACACTTGAGACTAACTGATCTGGACCACCCAGCAAAACAAATAAGAGATGCTTGCCTGAGCTCAGGGCACCATAGTGCAAGGATTAAGAAAGAGAGCGGCAGCCTAAAGCCATCTAGATGTCTGCTTTTACAGCACAATAATATAAAGCATCAACAGGGCAGAACGTTTGACATACCTACAGATGGAAAACCCATGCCTGAAACAAGATAGCTTTTGAAGGAGAAGTTTTATTCAAGAATTTTTTGGGTCAAGAATTTAGAGTTAAAATGGAGATGTACAAAAGCAATTTCCAAACTAGAAGTGAAAAAGTAGAATTTGGCAGGTGAACAGAAAGTTCACTAGTCAGGAAGAACAGTATTTTAAGAGTGAGGTCTTTGAACAACAATACATCCCAAATCCTTTCAGAGTACAGTATTGTAAAACATTCGTTATTTGCTGGAACTGATATATATAAGAATATGTGGAAAGAAAAAGAATCACTTGAGAAAACATGGTATGTAATCTTAACCTAATATTTAAATTGTCTGTTTTAAGAGCTCCTACTACTGCATTTTCTCTTCCTAGACAAAGCCTAAAGTGTATTTTTAGGCTTTTCTGCTAATATAATAATAAGGTTGTTTATAAATTGTTAATAAATTAATGAAAGGTCAACAGTACCTGTTGTTATTGCAGCATCATCTTGTCCAGGCTGGTAGCACTAAACACCCTAGCTTGAAGCTGTGCATATCAGGCGAAGAATTAGAACAAATGCACCATCAGTGTGAAGCATATGCAGCGCATATGCTTTATTTGGCAGCACAAAACCAGGTTAGTTCATTAATTATGCACAGTGTTTCAGTATAACTCATTCATAATGAGAATTCACTCATTCATAATGAGTGAATTGAGTTTACATTTTTGGGATAATTATTGAAACAGTATAAGAAGCTGATGTATATGAATGATTAATTATTAGCAAATGATAGTTTTCTAAAGTGATAATTAATTATGAAATGCATAGACCAACTATAATTTAGATTGTGTGGCCTACGAGGTAACTGTAATAACAGTATGGATGTAATAATTAATATTTCTGATACCTGCTAATAATGTATCTGTGTTAGGTCTCAGCTCAGCAGAAGGCAGAACAAGAGATAGAGGAGAAACAACGCTTAACAGTGATATCCTCTGAAAAGCAAGCTGCCATTATTTCGGAGTTTGAAAGTTAGTAATCATACTGCAATTTCTATTTTAAACCATATTATTATTTTAATATCTTAAAAATATATGCTAATAATAAAATTAATGTGTGTGATTTACTAATACAGTATACTGAGCTAGGTATAATAATGTAATAAGTTTAAATCCTTCAAAACACATGCTAAATAACCTAATGATAAGTCTAATGGTCTGTTCTATGTGTTGCCACAACTTCTTTGCATTGAATGAATGAATGAAAATTTTTCTTATGTAATCTATTAAAAGAGTTTCCAAACCAATTTTCATCTGAATTATTTACTTAACTCTCATACTGATGTTTCATATTGTAGTTTTAAAATGTTGCCCATTTCTTTCTCTTATAGGCACTGTGTTATGCTTGTGCTGATCATAAATATTTCTCTGCTTCTTTAAATTCTCTTATTTCAGTTCAATACTTGATTCTTCTGTAAGTTGGTACAAGAAGCATACATGGATCAGATACTTTTCTTTTTAGACATATTACTTTTGAATATAGGACTGATGAGGAAACACCCTCAGGAGTGGGGTGGGAAACACCCTCTCCAAGGAGAGATTGCTGAAATTGAAGGAATACAAAGAACATATACGGCATACATAGACGCAATAAATTAAATTATTGGGATCGTTTCAAAGCTCTCCAAATGTACTCACTAGAAAGAAGACAAGAGAGATATCAAATAACATACACGTGGAAGATACTGGAGGGCCAAGTACCAAATCTACACAGTAAAATAACAAGATATTGGAGTGAACGATTTGAAAAAAAAATGCAGAATAGAACCAGTGAAGAGCAGTGGTGCCATAGGCACAGTCAGAGAACACTGTATAAACATCAGAGGTCCACAGTTGTCCAACATCCTCCCAGCAAGCATAAGAAATATTGCCGGAACAACTGTGGACATCTTCAAGAGAAAACTAGATCATTTTCTGTAAGGAGTGCCAGACCAACTGGGGTGTGGTGGGTATGTGGGCCTGCAGGCCGCTGCAAACAACAGCCTGGTGGACCAAACACACTCAAGTCAAGCTTGGCCTCGGGCTGGGCTTGGGGAGTAGAAGAACTCCCAGAACCCCATCAACCAGGTATCAACCAAACACCATAGGAACAGAAATCTATGTACTGAGAATGATATTGGTTAGGAGGGATAAGTTACTTACTTGACAGTAACTAAAGAAAGGAAAGATAGATGTCACCTTGTCAAGTGGTATGTACTGGGAAGCCTATGGGTGTTGTAATGGATCTTTGCAGTTGGTGTAAGGGGCTGCTACAACTTATGTTAACCTAAGATAATTTTGTGAGTGATATCATGATGATAAATAATCTTTGGTAACACCATTGAAGAGAACTGATTACAGTCATTTAATATAGAGTACCTTCATTGCATACTAAATTCATTTTAGATAGACAGAAAGTTGTAGGTAGTGATTACAAACGCACAATTTTCTGCACCTTTACAGCACTCAAATACCTTTACATGCATCCCACTTGACTAGTGACTTTCTGCTTTACCTGTGTGTGGTATCTCGTTACACCCGTTTATGTTGATCATATTGAGAAGGGTCATATGAGCAAAATTTTATCTGTAGTTAAGTTCCTCCTGTTTACCTTACTGCATTTTGCTACTTAAATATTTTTATCCTCCTATTTTTGGTGATGGTGATTGCATTCAGATTAGATTGATAAATATCTGAAACATTTATATGCTTTATTTATTTTACCATTTAACCATTTATACATGGTTACAAATGAACATTTGTCATTTTATATTTTGTTCAGGAAAGATGGAACATGTTCGTCAGAAAGAAGCAGAGCAGAAAAAGTCTCAGTTTGATGAATTAAAAGAAGAAATGCTGAAAGCTAG
The DNA here is from genome assembly GCF_040958095.1 of Procambarus clarkii. Classification (NCBI taxonomy): domain Eukaryota; kingdom Metazoa; phylum Arthropoda; class Malacostraca; order Decapoda; family Cambaridae; genus Procambarus; species Procambarus clarkii. Next base: position 32,716,893 of record NC_091154.1, on the reverse strand, counting down.
AGAAAGAAAACTGCAAGACAAACAGAGGGAAGTGGAAGAAGATTGGAGAATTGGCCAGGAATTTGAGATGAAGGAAGCAAAGAAACTAGAGGCGGAGGAGAAGTTGAGGTATGATATTATAAAATTATAATAATAATGATGATAATAATAATAGTAAATACATTGGAAATGTAATAGCCATGATCAAAATTGTTATAATTGTTATAATAACTTTATTTAATATGTATATACAGTACATTGAAATTAAAAAAATATCATTCTCATCCTATTTCCAACTTTGAAAGGGTTGGGAGAAAGCCACCTTGACCCGCATGACTGTCTAGTCAAGATCCTCCCTAGCTAATGTTGATACTGACCACAGGGTCACCTTTCCAGTTACTAGCCAGACCTGATAGAACTATGCATTACTGATGAAGGTATAACATCACCCACACCTCCTTTACATTATAAAAGATAAAGAAGCACATAATAATTCTGGCTAACAAAAAAGATGTACAACTGTTCACTATACATAGAGTAGCATAGCTTGTTTTGTTACAGTATTGTTGAAGCACAAGCAAGCAAAACAGAGAAGAGAACTCTGGGTTGCTATCCAGTTAGGTCATGAAACTCAAAACACTTGGTACACTTGCTCAATGCATTAAAAAAATATATACAACTTACACATGTAGACAGCACTATTCCCTTGCACATGAAACCAAGGTTTTAGGAATTAATTCAAGTTAGTTTAATGAAACTGGTCATGAACCTGACTACACCATCATGGGAAGATATCAGGAGAAATGTGATGGGGCTTAGAGGTCTGGGACCTGGTGTTAGCTTGGCTATTGCCATCTGATGGTCACAGGCCACTCTGGGCTAGATTGAATTCTTCTCCACTGTCCTGTTAGCTGCACTATGAACCAACAAGAACATTTTTATACATTATTTTCTCCTCTTTGTGCAAATACCTGTTCCTCATATAGTGTACCTCACCTGGTGAAAAGATGTGTGTTTCTTTGCAATTATTTAAATATTAACATTGTATATATTTTTTTCCAGGGCCAAAATGGAATCTTATTATCACCAAAAGATGTTTGTTGCAGAACATAGTGAGGCTCTTGCTCATTGGAAAGTGCAACGATGTCTACTTAGTGAAGCTAGAAAGCAATATATCCTTGGCACTGACTGGTCACCACAGGAAAAGGATGCAGAAGCTGAAAAGTCAAAAGAGGTGGTAGACACTCCAGTTGAAGATACACACAGTACAGTAGATATAGTAGATGATGTGTCACCATTTAAAGAGCAATGTCCAATACCCAGTGTCCCATATTTAGAGCATAATGTCCATCATAGAAATTTACCCAAAAGCTTACAGAATATAGAATCAGGGATATTTGATCAAAAACAAATAAACATAAATGAAAATTTTCTTGGAGAATATACAAGTCACATTGAAAAGAATGATGATGTAAAGGAAAGTCCTATTCAAGAATTGTCATCAGTTTCCGACATGACGACATCATTGATGAGTACATCATCAGACCTCATTGAAACACCTTTTGATGAAAACCTCCCAGATTTTGAGGTTGATCTCAAGAGACCTGTAAGTTCTGAGAAAAATTTACAAGAGAACAAGTTTTCTTCTGTATATGGAAAAAGTTCCATTGATTCTATCCTTTATAATAGACCTGATGGTTTTGATGTAAAGAGAAGCAAACGGCCAACTTATATGCCAGTTTCAAGTATTGCTGAATTATCATCCAATAAGAACAACCTTCTTGAGAAAGAGTATGGAGTTGCAAGTGGCATCACTGAAAGTGCTCAAAGACTTGTTACTGAGGATATAAGGACTTCTTCAACTTATAGGATCTTTGGAGAGCCAGTTCTAGATAGCAAAACATTGGCAGTAGAAAGAAATCCAAGTAATGCCATTAAGGAAGACTTTGGCAACAGAGGTAGAGAGACAGCTGCAACCCAAGATACTAATGCCAACTTTCCAGGTCTTGTTAAAGATGAGGATGAAAATGGAAACTCGGGAGACAGTTATCCATTCACAGTTGATGACATTAATGCCAATATAGCATCTGAAAAATATACACCACTCCCAGGACCAGCATCTGTTAAAGAAAATGGTTTTCAAGACCCTAATAAAAACATAACTTTAGCAGATAATATTTCTGAAACAAAAGATGTAATTGGGAAGAACAGCACTATAGATATAAAGGTGAGCGGAGATGATAGCAATTGCAATATTATTTCTCAAAATATAAATGAAGTGCTTTCTCAGTACAAGGAGCGATGTGCTCAGGCCACTGCTATTAAGCAAAAGGTTCTCAAAGAAGAATTCCAGTCTACCACAGAAAGTAAAAATACCATGAATATTTTAAGATCAAAGTCAGTACCTTCATCATTGGCTGTGAAAAACAAACAAAAAGTTTTGGAGATTGAATATGGACTGCCACCTGTGGAAGGTCCTGCTGCAGAAGATAAACATGTAGTTACATATAGTCGACAAGTGTCGGGGGCCAGTACGTCCAGCTACAAATCTTGTTCTTTATTTGAGAGACAAACTTCCAGCTCAACAGCTTTTACAACACCAGATGAAGAGAGGCCAATTCTTATTGACCAGGTATGTTTATGTATTATTATGTACACAACCGAATCTTTAAGAACTTTTTTAACGAAGCAGACTGGTAGCATAGGTGGATGTACCTAAAAAAAAAAAAATATGCTTAGACATGTTTTCTACATGATCAGTGTTTAATGATTAAACATTGATCAATTTTTCAATGTTTAATGATTAAACATTGATCGTACAAGTTGTCTTATATTTTCTCATTCACTCTTCAGTTTTCCTTCAGGTCCTCACTTAAATAAAACTTTCAATTGCTCGGTATCAGTTTAATTTTCTTGTATGAATAGTGATCCTGGCTATAATATCTGCTGTATCCCTGGAAAAGTTGGCCAGTTCATATACTCTAGCACAGTCATTAATAACTAAATGGAACCAGGTTCAATTCCCATGCTGATTGAAACATTTGGGCATTTTTCTTACACCTGATGCTTGCTTAGAAATCGAATCTGGGACCATTTGGTTGTGAGCAAACAGTGCTGTCTACTAGGAAATGGAAAATTCTAGGAGAACAAAGCATCATAGATATATGTTTATGTAAACCTTCTCCACTTTTTGGTTTATGCAAAAGGCGAATGCATCTGAATGTAAGTTGACAAATCTCAGTAAATATTTTTTTTTTTGAGATATATACAAGAGTTGTTACATTCTTGTACAGCCACTAGTACGCGTAGCGTTTCGGGCAAGTCCTTAATCCTATGGTCCCTGGAATACGATCCCCTGCCGCGAAGAATCGTTTTTTTCATCCAAGTACACATTTTACTGTTGCGTTAAACAGAGGCTACAGTTAAGGAATTGCGCCCAGTAAATCCTCCCCGGCCAGGATACGAACCCATGACATAGCGCTCGCGGAACGCCAGGCGAGTGTCTTACCACTACACCACGGAGACTGCATTTATCTTCTTTGAAGGCTCAGGAGAATTATCATTGGGTTAGGCAAAACCTAGAGAGTATTGCTAGGATAATAAAGATATGGGAAAATGCTTGTGAATATGTAAGTTCATGTGTGCTTGGAAGATGAAATGAGAGCAAATGCTAAAGTGTTTGGTAAATCACAGCGATTAGGATTTTTCTCAGACCTTGTCAGAAACCAGGCCACAGGGATGAAGATCCTCAAAACTGCCACAAGGTAGCTACAAGGTAGCCAAAAGGTAGCCACAAGATAGGTATTTATATCTGTATTTTACAAATGGTACAGTTGTTAGCCAGCTTTCATATCCCATATGACTTGGTATACACTTTTAAATGCTTTTTCTAGCAATACATACTGAATATATTGCATTTTCATCACAATTGTTGTCTTTGATCATGTATCTTTCATTGATCAGATATACAGTGATTGCTTATTATGTTTAGGGAAAACATTATTAAAGTGTATTTTTCTTTTAAGTACATCCTAAGCTTTTATTATATGTATTGGATTTTGGGAGGGCCTTCTTAGTAGCTCCTCAAGTTAATCACTGTCCAGCAATGCCTTAAGGATGCATCAGGGTTCTTGAGACAGCACCCTGACCTATCACCCACCAGTAAGCATAAGCACCAAATACTAGCAAAAGACTGTTGAAGCAAATGATCATTGCCACCGGACTAATGCCCTAACCATAATGCACCAGTAATGGCCCCTGGTAGAACTAATGTTCCAGGAATAGCCATACCAAAGGTTCCATGCTCACTATTGTGACAGGTGAGTAAATGAAGATACAAGCTGACTGGAGCTTCAAATGGCCTTGCCTGCCAATCAAGGGCATCACGGTTTAGGTGTTTTTACCATAAAAATGATTGTTTGCCTTGTTATCTCTGGATACCAAATTTTCTGTGAGGAAGTCCCATCGGCTACCTGAAGCGATCCAAACTGATATACAGTAGTGCTATATTAGTTTGGATAGCTTCAGGGAGCCTCTGAGGCTTGCCCAGAAAATGATATCATTACATTCAACACTGGTTTTCTGTGGGGAGCCCCGTCTGCTCTCCGAAGATATCCAAACTGATATGTGCTATACTCTTATTAGTTTGAGGTCATCAGTCACAGGAGTTCTTATGCCTACCGGGGACCACGAACCAGAACCTGGTCCCCTCAGAGAGGCACAGGGAGCAGTGGCCTATGAGCACTTTACATTTAAAGTATGTCATCATTCTCATCGACCGGGGAAAGACCCAGAAAGGTAGGCGAATCAAAACAGACCTCTGTCTGGTTAACCCGTACAATCTACATCCTAAAAGATCAAAATAGCTCCCCAAGAAAGACACCAAACAAGCAACACTTCATACAACTAGCACTCCCGCTTGCTACCCGGCAGCCCACCACCTGTTGGGCTGAACTCGAGGCCAGAGATGACCGAACTGACCACCAGCACATCAGTTCAAGAACTGAGCCTTCAGGACTCGCCCAGAAAATGGTGTTTCATTACATTCATAGCTGGTTTTTTAAATGTTAAAGCAACTTTTGTTGCTTGTTTTGTTTCACTTATGTTTTCTGGAGGGGGTTTTCTCATTGTTGTCTCAGGGGTCCTAGTGCATCTTCCAAAGGCATGGCTGGAGCAGCACTTAGCAAAAAAGAGCTATAGAAGGCCCACCAGTCAATGATGCTTCATTACATTCAATGCTTGAGTTTGATTTTTCTCTTTTTGTAATTTTAAGATGAGTATTCCTCTTTTTTTTCACTGCAATCTCTAGAACTGCTATCAATCTTGACACCTTTATATTTTGACATTTATTATGCTTTAATATTTTGTATCCTGACTCCATCAGTGGTGTCTTATAATATGTAATACTGTATATAAACAAATGTACTGAAATCATGTAATGTAATTTTAAGGTTACCGAGATGGTAAGTCTGTGAGTTAGAAACTACATCATTCAAAGAACTCTTTGGGGTATAAACATGCAGGCAGATATTTGTAGGACTATTGTAGGTGCACTATTTCTCAGTACAGAAGTATATGGACCATGGACCATATAACAAATTTCAACAGAAACTTAACTTTTCTGTTTATTGTATTAGAAATGTCCTGTAATGACTTTAATTGTAGACAATTAGTTTTTCACTTGTATGACGTTTAGTGTAAAAATAAACGGTGAGAAGCCACAAAAGTAAACTTAACTCTGGGTAAGCTTTAGAGTTTGAAGTCACTATATTTTGAGTAGGCTCACATACCAGATTTCACTGTTTGACATGAACAATATATAACATGAGATGAAGTAATTGGGACTTGTCAAAAAATGTATTGTACGTAGTTTATGGATGTTTCATGGGAAGGCGAGTAGCTCATGTGCCAATCCTGTATGTCCTGGCAGTGGCTCATGGACCAATCCTGTATGACCTAGCAGTAGTCCCTGGACCAATCTTGTATGACCTAGCAGTAGTCCATGGACCAATCCTGTATGTCCTAGCAGTAGTCCATGGACCAATCCTGTATGACATAGCAGTAGTCCATGGACCAATCCTGTATGACCTGGTAGTAGTCCATGGACCAATCCTGTATGTCCTAGCAGTAGTCCATGGACCAATCCTGTATGACCTAGCAGTAGTCCATGGACCAATCCTGTATGACCTAGCAGTAGTCCATGGACCAATCCTGTATGACCTGGTAGTAGTCCATGGACCAATCCTGTATGACCTGGTAGTAGTCCATGTACCAATCTAGATATGTTTGAGTTATAGTTGAAAATATCATGGTGAAATGTAATTTAATATCATTTATAAATTTTCCCCCAAGAGGCAAATATGAAGCCTAGACACAACATGGAGTCATGTCAATAACGACCAGAGTCAAAATGACAATGAGACCTTTCATAGTCAATTATAATTAATAATTCTTTTTGTTGTATGGACCATGTTTTGATGCTGAGAGGAAGGGAAGGGAACTATCAGGTGGAAAGCGCGAAGCCATCATGACTGTATGGCACTGGGAAGGGGTCAGGATAAGGATTTGGGATGGGACAGGGGAAGAAGGAATGGTGCCCAACCACTTGGACGGTCGGGGATTGAACGCCGACCTGCATGAAGCGAGACCGTCGCTCTATCATCCAGCATCAAAACATGGTTCATACAACAAAAAGAATTATTTGAGTATATAGGAGTAAAGAGGAGTAAACATAGCAATGCATCAAAAGTGTACTAGAAGGCTTCAAGAAACGATGCATGCATTAACAGCTGGGCTTTGGGTCCAAAACCCTACCACAAAATAAGATCTATAGGAAAATAATGTTTAATATTTTTTGTATGTTAGCTTTAGTATTCAAATGCTTTGAGTTGATAAATACAATTCTTTCAATACTTACTTCCCAATTCTGTGGAGAAATTGACCTTTGATTGTTCCATAATGCAAGGATCCTGGCTAAATTTTGAACTTGCTCAACCCTTTCCTCCAATAACTTGCCAAGGTTGGTGGAGAGGTGCTGAAAGAACGAGGTAGGAGCATTCATGGTCATGCTTCAGATGCCATCATTCATAAGCTACTCTGGAGACATGTAGGTGGCGACCAGTGCCCGCTATGATATAATTCTTTGTTATGCATCTGTAAAATGAGAATGAATAGATGTAATAAAGTTGAATATTTGGCAATCATATTTTATGTTCAAATTCTGATATGAATAATTTTTTAAATTCTTAAAAATATTATGTTTTATATTTTGTAGTATTGTAAATACATTTTAGACCTACCTTACATAATGGGATATTTTGCTATATAAAAAACACAACTAGACAATTACTCTACAATATACAGTAACACTGTTGTAGTCACGTTTCACATAAAATGTATTAAAGTATGAGATAGCCGAGCTTTCCTTCAGAAGAAACATAGCAGTAAAGCCAAATGGAGCTTGCACTCTGAGCTTAGCATTTACTAGCTACAGAGCTTATTAGCTTACAGAGCTACAAAATAATTTTTCAGACATTCTTACAATTGGGGAATTTCCATAGGTCTGCTTATCTAGCAGACTTATGGAAAAAGACAGTTCCAGTCTACAAAAATGGTAACACAGAAGACCCTCTAAATTATAGACCCACATCATTGATAAATGGAGTGTCCTATCATTAGTGAAAATAATTAAAGCCAGATGTATGGAATACTTAGAGAGAAATGATGAGTAACATTCTATATTACTTTTGAACTGGTAAATCCTGTGTAACAAATCTACTAGTTTTTTATAGTAGAGCCACAGAGATCTTATAGGAAAGAGATAGTTGGGTCGACTGCATCTATCTGGACCTAAAAAAAAGGGTTTCGACAGAGTTTCACACAAGAGGGTGTTCTGAAAATTAGAGTGTGCAGGAGTGACAGGTAGACTACTCATATAGATGAAAAATTTCTTACCACCAAAAAATTATAAGCAATGATTAGAGGCAATGTATCAATTGAGATGTTACTAATGGAGTACCATGAAGTTCAATTCTGGTCACTTTCATTGTCTATATGAACAAACTCTGCCAGAATTATTCAGAATTACTTGAATATGTTTGCAGATTACACTAGGTTACTGGGGAAGGTTAAACATTTAGATGACTGTTATGCTCTTCAAAATGAACTTGACAAAGGAGGTAAGTGGAGCAACACGTGGTACAGTAGATGGATAAATCCACAAGGGCCGTGATGAGGGTTCGAATTTACGTCCAGGCTGATCCCAGACGCGCCTTAATTGACTGAGCCACAACATGGTCAAAAGAATTGCCACCGAGATTGCTACTTCTCTCACACAGATCTTGCAGTCTCTCCGAGACAAACCGGGGTTTTACACAATTCCCCCATGCACTCAGGCTCTGTCAACAAGCTATTCTACCTCTTTGCCCTTACTTCAATACACACACAAATCACAATAGCGTGATATATCAAATGAATAAATCCACAAGGGCCGTGATTAGAGTTTGAACTTATGTCCAGGATGATCCCAGACGTGCCTTAATTGACTGAACTACGACATGGTCAAAAAAACATAAAAAATCCCGGATTGTGTCTTGGAGAGACTGCGGGATACGCATGAGAGCAGTAGCAATTCCAGTTGCAGTTCTTTTGATCATGTCGTGGCTCAGTCGATTAAGGCGCATCTGGGATCATCCTGGACGTAAGTTCGAATCCTCTTCACGGCCCTTGTGAATTTATTCATTTGATATATCACGCTATTGTGATTTCTGTGTGTACATGGTAGATGGAATTCAGTGTAAGTAAATGTTACATAATATAGTGTAGAATACTGGAAAACCAGTTTACTGTGGATAGTAAACTGTCAACAGACTATTACATCATAAGCATTGTGGGAGGGGCTTGCTACACTTCCAAATTTCAGCATTGCTTTTCAATTCATACATGGGAAAATGGTAAAGAAATTGGTCATGATATTCATGAGATCAGCATTAAAATATTCAGCAACTTTGTGGTATTCATCTTTAGGTTATCTTGAGATGATTTTGGGGCTTAGCATCCCCCTGGCCCATTTCTGGACCAGGCCTTTTTTTTTTTTTTGTTACACACCCTCAGGAAGCAGCATATAGCAGCTGTCTTAATTACCAGGTACCTATTTACTGCTAGGTGAACAGGTACATCAGAGTGAAAGAAACTGCCCATTTGTTTCCGCCTCCACTGGGGATCGAACCCTGAATCTCAGGACTACGAATCCGAAGCGTTGGTCCGCTCAGCTGTCAGGCCCTTATCATAAGAAGCACGACAACAAACTACAAAAGTTGTAAAGATTTGTTAATAAATGGACATTTATTAGCTTTTGGAAATAAATAAATAAAGAGCTATGAGAAGAGGTAGGAGACATTAAATATGGCATACCTAGTAGGTAGAAGGAAACAAGGCAATGTGATTACAACATTCAAAATCATGACAGGGATCTGCAAAGTTGACAGAGGAATTTTTTAAACCTTAAATTTCAATAACAAGAAGCCATAAATTCATGCTAAGAAAACAAAGGTGGCAAAAAATATACAAAACTCTCTTTAGGTGAATAGAGTTGTGGATGGATGGAATAATTTAAATGAGAGAATGGGGAACTGCTAGAAATATCGACAGCTTCAAAATGTCATATGTTAAATATTATAGGGAAGGCAGGACACCACAAACATAGTAGCTCTCATCCTGTTACTACAATTAAGAAATTTCACAGGCCTATGTAGCCCCACCACACACACCCTCTCTGATACCAAAGAATGATCAGAGTGGTAGACGGTTGGAACAAGTTAAGTGAGAAGGTGATGGAGGCCAAAACCATCAGTAGTTTCAAAGTGTTATATGAAAAAGAATACTGGGAAGATGGGACACCATGAGCGTAGCTCTCATCCTGTAACTACACTTGGGTAATTACACTTTACATGAACAAATACAGTGGATCTATACACAAATGAACATAGTACTCATGCATGTACCTGTATACGTGTGTATTCTTACATGTTTTAATAAGATGCATTTTTTGTTTTTCAATATTTTTTTTGTAATTTTAACCATTGAACAGTGGCATAGTGGAAGCATGCTGACTACACAACTCACGAAGATATTTTCATTCATAAATCTCGATTATTGATCATTATATATATGTACTGAGGGCTGACTTGTGTGGCATGGCTAGACTGTAGCTCTAACATTTCTAGGGAGGTCGCCACTTCATTCAGAGGGAAATGTTATTACACACCCTACTCGGTCTTCAATTCTCGTATAATTATTCAATACTTTGCGGAATAAAGAATTTTTAAACATTAAGCATTTTTAATATGAAGTGTTTGCATTGATGTTTGATTTTGGTGAACTCCTTTGTCTGAAACTTATACTGTACTTGTAATTCAAGATCTTGTTTTTTCTAAAACTCAAATACTGTACTGTAAACCACTAGATAACTTGATGCAGGAATCATTTTGAATATTTTGTCATTTAATTTATCTGATTTTTGGTAGCGTCTTGTAGAAGACATGATGCTTAATATGAAACACTGATGTAGATGATGATGATCAGAGCACTGCACAATACCCAGTGGAGGTTTTGCATGTTTCATTTATTAGTTTGGATGTAGTGGTTTGCTGAAAATGCTGCATGTTTATTTTCTGAGCTTAAACTACTCAGTGTTACTCCCAAAGGGCAAGAGTCCCACTGTCCTAGCTTTCCACAGACTCCAGCTAGTGTCGGTGTGACCTTCATCCCCATTGCAGCAAGGGTCTTGTCCAACTCACTTGATGGGTCATGATGTGAATTTAGAGACACTGAAGAATACTTGATCTCGCCCCGTGAGGCTTATCATGATATACATTCCTCTACACTAAAAACATTCTTCCAAGCAAAACTTTGATTTGAAAAGTACCTAATATTTCTCTGATACTGGTAACCTTCAATTGCTAGTTGGCTACCTGGTCACCACTACTGCCTGCCACCAGGTAATAGCATTGGCTGTGTACACAGATGGACATCAGGGCAGCCTCCATCTCCATACCAGAGGCTGTCCTGAATTGGTCGTCTTCCGTTTTTAGTTGGTGCCTAGGAAATGTTGTCCCTCTCATCTGGATCTTCATTAGCTCAATGGGTGTGTTGACCCTGGCTGCATGGTTTACCCGCAGTCACATTTACAAAAGGTTTTGAACTGTTTTTTTGGTTGATAACTCATTTCTGGATTTGAAATTACACGAGTCATGATCATTTGGCCTTGGGGCTCTCCTTTATCAAATGTTTCCTCTACTGCTTTTCATGGGTTCCATGCCTTGGAGGCCTCTTCAGTCCATTGCCCGAGTTGTTCAATGATGCTTCCAGCTTGGATTGAGAGGTTTGTGTTTGATTACCACCATGCTGGTCAAGATCTTGGTTGTTATTATTGGCACCATCTCACGTCAAGTATTGTGAGATGCAGTTGCTTCGAGTATATGTAAATACTCTGTTTACATGGAAGCTGCTGCCCATCTGTAATCAAACTGTGCTCCAAATGCACACTTCCTTGATAAATGGGTCATCTCATTATCTCCTATTGTGGCATTAGACTCTGACTATTCCCAAACAGGATAGCTTTGTGTTGGACACATTTCATCTCAACTAGAACCATTGGAAGATTATTTATTTGTTAACTCAAATCCAGATGTTGGCATAGTTGGTGAAATTGGAGAGCTTTGTGGGAAGTTTTCTTTTGCTTACTCCTATGTGGCCAGTCCAGCCTTGGTTTGTAGCTATATTAATTTGCCTCCACTCATCTCCCTACTTGAGACTGCTCTTTATGCAGAAGGTCAGCTGCTGAAGGATTGTGGACTCTACAAGGCTCTTCTGTGTGCCTGGAGTTTCTGTGCTGGATCTATTACTACCTGAATTGGGGCCAGGAGGTGATCCTTCTTCATTATCTTTATGATTCATCTCATCACCAGTATGAGTTGGCTTGGTGTAATGATTTTTATATCTGCTCTCTCTCTCTCCCATATCTATGCTTCTCCTCATTTCCTTCTTGACAAGACTGTTTGCAGAACAAGCCATGATGATTCCTTTGTGTTCCTCTGTTTTGATCATTTTTGGCTAAGAATGTGACACTATAACCAGAGCCCTATTTTGGTTTGTGAGGCCATCTGTTCATTTACTGTGTGCTGGAGCTGCTCTACACTGGTATCTTTAGGCACCTCAATACTCATAGTCTGGTGCTTTATTCATCAGCCCTTAAACCACAATTCCTTGTTTTAAGACTTGATGTCTCCCTTTCTCTACCAGCTTGTGAAGTAAAGACAGCCAATAATCAGACAATGCCCATTATCTGTGAAGGCATTTTCCTCTACTATGACAAGTGGCAACATTCAAGCCTGGGAGCCTTGGAGGACGGAGCCTAGGTTTGATACATGTTACTTGCCTAGTCTCTCTTTTTTTTTTTTTTTTTTCTCCGTCATCAGTGTGGTAATAGGTTGTTACTCCTGCTAACCTACACAAAAGCTGAAGGTTCAGGTTCTGGTTATCTGTACTACTCCAGAGCTGTTGTTCTCCTCAGTCCCGTTTGGTTTCAGCCTGCGACATTAGTAAGTTTCATTTATTTTAGTTTTTAATAACTTTTCTGTTCGGAGCCCCGTTGGCTCCCTGAAGCTATCCAAACTGACACATGCCATATTAGTTTGTTGTGATCACCTCCCATATTCGTGTGTTTACCCCAGGGTCGTCGTGGCCCGTCTTTGTTTCCCGTCTTTGTCTCGTAGGTATTCGGGTTCTGGCCTACCTCGACGACTGATTGGTGTGGATTCCCAGCTGGTCTGTGTGTCTACTAGCCAGGGGATGTGGTTCTTTCCCAGCTTGCTGGGTTTGGGGTCCTGGTTAACCATACTGTATATATAACCATATGGTTAACTAGCAGTTGATAGCAGTAGCACAACAATACTTATCAGTCTTCTAATCCAAGTATTCTTTGGATATATTTTGATTATAGAAGAATGTACTGTCTGATGGTCATTCGGGCTGTATTCAATATTCTTCAGTGTCTCTCTCTCTCCACATTATTACTCAGCAAGGGTAGTTTGATAATACCTTGGCTGTTTGGGGATGATGGTCACACTGATCCTGGAATCCAGCTAGGAAAATCAAGGCTCTTGCCTAAGAGAGAGATCAATTGGCTTGCTCAAAAAGGAGCTTCTCATATACACTGAAAATCTTACTGTTTATACTATGTCTATCTATATCTATCTATATCTATCTCTATCTATCTCTATCTCTATATCTCTATCTATCTATATCTATCTCTATCTCTAACTATCTCTATCTATATCTATCTGTCTCTATCTATCTATCTCTATCTATCTATATCTATCTATATAATATTTATTTTGAATGAAAAATAGAATAAACAATGATGTATTTGGCCATATTCTTGTTAGGTTCATAAGACGGTTTTACTTCTTGCCTTGATGTGAATATCTCCTTTTAATTTAACTGTACTGCATGCTTGTAGTAAATGCTTTCATAATGTTATTTGCAATTATTTTAATTCATGCAGTATTTAGATTTAACTATACTGTAATAAAAATGTCTTACAAATTAGTGTGTTATCAAATAAAGTTATAAAGAGAAACATATTCGACTAAACTTGAATAATCAGATGTTATTTTGAGTAAAAATACAGAGAAATTTTAAGTATATATAGTACTTAGGCCTATTATGAAATTATTTAATTTTAAATACTACACTTCATACAGAATCAGGAGCCTATGCTGTCACCTACTGAAGCCATGAGTGACATGACCCCAATTGAAGACTTGCTGTCTTCTGTGAGACACTCAGTACTATATAAAGCTGAACCATACAATGTGGAGAACTTTAAACTTATGGGTGAGAATTCAAGATAATGTTCTACAGTATTATTATAAATTTTATCATAATAAATAGGTTGTTCAGTATTTTAACCCCTTCACTGTACACTTGTTTGTGGCAAAAACTTCATAGTGCAATTGTTAAGGACATATTTTTGTTGTTTTTTTAATGTTCAGGTAAAGTTAATGTCAAAATGTTTCCAAACTCAACTATGTTCATTTTAAAACACAAAAGACTGATGAAATCATTAAAATATAGCCTAATTAAAAAAAAAAGAAATGCACAACTCTCAAAACGTCATTTGTTTGGCGCAGTGCAGTGGTTAAACTGTGCTCTGAGCAGCCTCATGATTACTTTCCAAATCAGGGGCAGGACCCTAAACACACATGAGGCTCCCAACCATCTATGCCCAGTGCTGACAAGAACATTTCAAATAGTCTTGCATGTAGATGGGGAGTAGAGGGGAGATAAATTTCAGTTCACCACCAAGGAGCTTGCTCACTTTTAACACTGAGCTGAACCTTGGCAGTCTTGCGAGAAATGACATTGGAAGAATATCCAGTTAACACTAATTACCACATAAGAAGAGTTGGAGGAGCAAGCAGACTTAGAAAGGAGTATTTCACAGTACTGTACAGTACTCAATGCCTCGGTTTTCCCACTGCACCCCGCCGGGGCAGTGTGCACGACCTAACCAAGGCACACTAAGGTCATCCTACTCAGTCTCTGGTTAGCTGGGTTGGCCTACATATACCCATTCTCCTCTCCATAAGGCTCTGTTCCCTATGTCTTTCTGTACATAGAGACTTCCCTTCTTGCTAATAGGGGACTTATTTTTATCTGGGTTCTGCCTCTTCAATGCTGCCTGCTGGATTTGTGACACCTTTGACCCTGAGTCGTGTGGGATTTGTTCACTGCATATTACTTGCCTAACAAACCATTTTGATGCTGTTCAGGGTTTTTAGGCATTGGCTGCTTTACGTTTAAGGTGTTCTGTTTCACAGTGGCCTAGGTTATGTGGCCGGTTGGATGTGCTGGAGCTGCCCTGGTTGGTGTTTAGGGACTTGGATTTGGAGGTGTCAGTTAATTTGATCGTGGTTCTGTCCACCCCACTTCTTCCTCCTTTGGGTGTGGTGTGCCCTCCTCCTGGTCTTTTCCCCTCGTTTCCAGCCCCGAAGTGTCTAAGGGTTTTGGGGTTAGGGCAAGGGTTAGTGGATAGTTGGATCCTTTAGGGTTAGTGGCCCTCGGGTAAATCGGGTAAAAGTCAAGTGATCATCAACTCGTATGTGACCCGTCAAATCATGTTTCCTGAAGGTAAAATTCAACTTCACTCTAATATATGGTAAAATTTCTCAGACTCTGAACCGCTGCTGGACATTACTGGAACCGCTCTCAATGGAAGACCAAACACAAGACAACCAAGAAACAAGAAATTGCCCCCTGTTCCATCTGCCAGTGAACTGTCATGTGCACCTATTTATTTCATGCGCTCAATCAGGATGCATCTAGCAACACAGTAAGATTTTTTCTCTTGAAATCTTTATATATAAGTACAGTACTTATCTGTTTATAAAATGGCTAATAGATTCATAATTAAATAAAGTATTATCTGTGTTCAAATGAGTGCATGTTTTTGTCTCTCTTTATCAGTACAGTACTTCACCTCTGCTTGGAGGGAGGTCTAGCTCTTGGACCCTGCCTTTTAACTCTCGGGTAGTTGTTGAACTATAAGTTGTATTTTCATTTCTCACAGACTTTCTTGCAATACAATTGTAATTTTTCTATAGCATTTGCAAATTTCTGTGTTATATACTCTATTATCTAATTTGCATTAATTCATTTTCCCACAAATCAAGTTCAAATTTTTTTCTTCTAAACTTGGACAGAAATCTTGGTTACTGGGAGTGGCTGGGTTACTGAACTAACATATCAAGTTATATAATTCATGAGAGTTGTCATAAGTTGAAATTTTTCATATAACGATAGAATATAAATTTTAATTTCAGGACCCGGCTGGTAAATGCAAGTCTCCTGAGTGAAGTCTTGGTACAAGAAAGTCTTTTGGACCACCTCTCTGCTCTTCGTGCGCTTCTCTTGTTGCACGATGCACACTTTGCTCGTGCTTTAACCTTGAATCTTTCCAGCAAGGTGAGAGCTTTACTCAGGCTGTGCTGGTTGAAATTTTCACCATGACTTGTGTTGTGAAATAAACTCCAATATACCAATATTAACCAAATTGAAGGGAAATATTACATTGCAGCTTTCATTAACTGAATTGCCCATTCAGATATCTGCAACCAGTCTTTGGTTGATGAATTCTTTAATTTGCAGGTAGACATGACAAGCTCCCCTGCAGCATTATTGGTGCCTGTTGAGCTGAACAATATCCTCAACAGATCAGTATCTGAATCGTGCTGGACCACGAGTCAGCAAGCTGAAAATCTTTCCTTTGCTATTAAAAGCATTCCCTCTACATTCACACATACAAGTGAGCACTTCACCAGTTTGCTTAAATGAATGCCAAATTACCATTAATATGAGTAGGGTAACTCATGTTGCTGTATGTAAAACTGAAAACCTCTCATAGATCATGAAACATTCCTGTTAATATATTCCTTCATGTTCTCCTGGAATGGATGAGTTTGTTGTGAATATGCTCAGTGTTATTCTCAACAAATCAATCTTGCATGCATAATCTATAACAATCAAAAATGTTTGATTGTTATAGATTTCTCTCCTTTACATGTAGGTAATTGTTTATTAAACATGGATGTATTTTAATGGCACTGGTGACAGGAATACAATTTCTGTAATACAGACAAAAGATGTTGTGAGAAGCTGATCAGGAAGGATTATAATGAAAATGAAAAAGTAGGCCCAGAATTTGGAAAATAATAAGGCAATTTTTTGTTTAACATGTGGCATATAAAGATAATGAAGGTTGGTGCTGTAATTTTATGTACCATACTTGTATTTTGATGGGCAATTAGCACATGGCACCTGTATTTGTCAATCAGTGTAGAAAAAAGGATATATCCTAAGATTTAATGTATTACAAACCATATTATGTAGTCTTTTATTTCCATTCAAATATTTTATACAGGATAAAAAGAAAGCATTTCCTTAGGTATTCTGGAAGCTTTCCCCTTTATATCACATGAATGTTACAGACCATAAGAGGACAGGTGACACATTACCTAACGTTTAGGTACCTATCAGACCTAACATTTAGGGAGCATAACCAAGCAAATATTTCGTCAGCCAGAAAAATGATTGGATGGATTACAAAAACTTTCAAATCCAGGGATCCCATCACAATGCTTGTACTATTCAAATCACTTGTGTTGTCCCATCTTAGGTACTGCTCAGTACTCACTCTTTCCCCTTCAGAGCAGGAGAGAGTGCTGAAATAGAGGGAGTACAGAGAACATATATGGCATACATAGACGTGATAAAGCACCTAAATTATTGGGATCGTCTCAGACCTCTCCAAATGTACTAACTAGAAAGGAGACGAGAGAGATGTCAAATAATATACACGGAAAATACTGGTGGGCCATGTCCCAAATCTACACAGTAAAATAGCAACATACTGGGGGTGACTGATATGGAAGAAAATGCAGAATAGAACCAGTGAAGAGCAGAGGTACCATAGGCACAATCAGAGAACACTGTATAAACATCAGAGGTCCACGGTTGTTCAACATCCTCCCAGTGAGTATAAGAAATAGTGCCGAACAACCGTGGACATCAAGAGAAAACTAGATAGTTTTTTTCAAGAAGTGCCGGATCAACTAGGCTGTGGTGGATATGTGGGCCTGCAGACCGTTCCATGCAACAGCCTGTTGGACCAAGCTCTCACAAGTCAAGCCTGGCCTTGAGCTTTGCTTGGGGAGTAGAAGAACTCCCAGAACCCCATCAAGCAGGTAACATTACACTCCGGAATTGGTTAAAATCGGAGTAAGGCCAAGTTTTTCATTGGTGGAACCGATTCTTTTGGGAACTTTTCTGTTCTCAGCCATCATCGGTGGTACCCAGTCATGTTGGTACTTTGTCCTACAGCCTTGTATTATCATTGAACCTGCACCAATGGTTCCAACATTGTAGAATTTGGTAAATAGCATTTATCAGTCTTACCTGGGACGCGGTCGGGTCAAGATACCTGCTCCGCACCTTCCCCCCCCCTCCCCCCATGCTGGGTACTGAGATGGAGACTCAGTCACCAGAAGACATGGCTACTTCTCACGGCGTTATTAACATGGACCCTGAAAGCAGCCAGTCAGACGAGGAGGGCGAGTATCTAGAAGTTCTGACAAGGAATAAGAAGAAACGAAGAAGACAGGAGGCAAGGCGTAGTGTGGACAGTAATACACTTAACGGAAACGATAAAAGAATGAAGAACGACGCCGAGACTGATGCAGACAAACGGACGGAACGATGTCAGGAAGGTGAGGATCAGCGGAGATGGAGGCTTCTCTTCCCTGCCTCATGCACGCTGGCCTATCATCAGAAGCTGCTGTGGACCGTCAAACTCGGAAGAGAACACCGCAAGTTCGAGCCCCTGCTGAAGGAAGGTGTAAACAGACCTTACTTAACGGTAGGTTCTATGGAGGCAGTGGAGTATCTTACCCAGCAAGGATACGATGGAATTCTTATGGAAATACCGGAGGGGAACGAGAAGCTGACGAAGGTAATTATCTATAAATACCCTCAGATTCTGGACCCCGAGTTTATACTCGACGACCAACGATTTGTGTGGGCCAAGCGTCACCTTATTAAAGGTGAAGCTAGGAGTCAGGTGGTGGCTCTAGTGAGAGGTGACGTACCCGAAAAAGTGTTCATCACCGGGGCTGGCTACAGGCATGTAGCAAAGTATGTGGAAGAGCCCATAATATGCCTGAAATGCTGCAGATGGGGGCATAAATCCTGGAGATGTCAAAATGATCCACGATGTCGTTTCTGCGGAAAGTCTCACCTCTCTACTGTGTGTAGAAACAGACTGAATCTGGGTGAGAAAATAGTTCCCAGATGCTGCAACTGTGGAGGTGTTCACAATGCGAGCTCGGCTGTGTGTAGCAAGAGGCCGAGTATGGCTGTTCTCCGGCCGGTGAATGTTACAGAGCAAGCAAGAGCTCTTACCCAGACACCGGGAGCACAGCAAAACAGTCTGCCCCAAACAGTGCCAGTGAACCGGACGAATGCGTGGGTAAAGGAGTCACCTTTACTTAGGCAGGCTCCAGCAACAAGCAGCCACGCCACCACTCAGGACTCCGGCAGTGACAGTGTAACGGTGAGTGAAGTGGCTACTGTGGCTCAGAGAGAGGGTCATAATAATATGGTCAAGGAAGTGTGGGCTGAACTTAAAAAAGTTGGTGAGTTCCTCCAAAATCTGGGGCAGAGAATCGAGTCCATCGAGGCTAAATTAAACGTTCAGGAGGTCAAGGAAAATCACAAAACGGTGAAGGATAGTCAGGATATAGTGGTTGAGGACAAAAATGAAATATTGAGTGATGAAATGAAGGAAAGTGAAGTGTGTGTGAATGATGGTAGTCGTAGTGAAAGGAAGAACCCTATAATTACACATAAAATGAAGGAATCATTTGGGCCAATAATGGACATCTCAGGGCTGAAAAAATCTCTTGAGAATCGCAATGTCGCTTTTACTGGTGAACTTGGGAGGAGGTGGGAGATGTTATACAAGGTATGGCTATCATTTAGTGAACTTATTGGGGATGACTTAGGCAATGAATTGATTAATAATGGATCACCCTAGACTGAAAGTGTTGTCATGGAATGTTAATGGTTTGAGAAACAGGGTTACAGATGTTCATTGTTATGTGATGGGAAATGATATTGATGTTGTAGCTCTCCAAGAGACAGGGGATAGGAATGAAGGATTATTGAAATTAAATGGCTATAAAGGGTTTCACCTCTTCGCTGCAAATAACATCAGAGGCACGTCGATTTATGTTAAGAACTCCATACCAGCAGAGTTAGTAGAACCGCCATCAAAAACGCAAGGTATAGAGAGTGTTTGTGTTAAATTATCATTAAGGGAAGGGGAATTTATTGTAGTTAATTTGTATGTATCCAGGAACTGCTTCGACGCTAACTATTTACCTGACTGCATTTATACTAATCCTTCACTGGTCATTGGGGACCTTAATGCTCGGCACACAAGCCTTGGGACAGTGGGTAGTATTAATACTAATGGGGTCAAGTGGTTACAGTTTCTACAAGATCATCCAGATACCTGTCTATTGGGAAACAATGAACCAACTCACATCAGGGGAGGACGGCTTGACTATGCCTGCGTTTTAAACTCTCAGGGGATTATGGGGGAGGCTCGGGTTGTTCGGGAACTACTTAGTGACCACTTTGCCTTGAACGTTGAATTACCACTGGGGAAAAAACAAGTCCACTTTCAAAGGAAAAGGCTAAATATTAAGAAAGATATGAAAAATTATTTTATTCAAAATATGGGAGATTGGTATCAACATTACACGCCGCTCTGCGTTGATAGTTTTTACGAGGACATGGTCGAGAACATAGAGAAATTAGTACAGAGGGAAAATAACGGGGGCAGGGGAAGCAAGACGCACGGACCTAAGAAATTTAAATATTCCAATGATCAGCAAGTCAAGGGATGGGAGAGAATGCTACGGGGTGCGCATAAAGCATGGTTAAAAAATGGAATGAGGGATGAAGAGAAAAATACAATGTTGGAAGTGGCTAGGGAATGCAGTCAGGTGAGGAAGGAGGCGCGGGACAGATACTGGCAAGACTTTGCTCAGGCCATTGGTAATACTAAGATGTTATGATCTCAGCCTGCAGGAGAAACGAGTCTCCCTCCTTGAGAGTTATTCGTCAAGCCTGACCTGACTAGAAGGTCTAGCAAGTATTGAGGTGATAACGCATATGAAAAATAGTTGCTTGGATATGTGTAACAGTTTGAGATTATGGGCAATGCAGAAGAAAATAGATAAATGACTGGCTAGGAGATGTGGACATTTTGCTGGAGGCGTGAGGCTCGCTTCCGGAGGACCTTGACCTCACTTGAGTGTCAGACATCGCAGGGGGAAGCCGCGCTCCGTTTGAGCTCCCGCCAGAAGGGAACCCCTAGTGATATATCTCGAAGAGAAGAGAAGTGTGCGGACGTACCAGCTGTGGAATCGAGCTGGGAACGTTGTGGTCTCAAGTCCTGGTCGACGAGCAGATATTAAATCGCCCAGAAGCATTATTGTGGGCTGTGTGGAGCGCCCTGACCAGACGCCGTCAGAGGGAAAGCGCCCTCGACCAATTAATCTGTGGTAAGCACGATATACGCCAGTTCATAGTGATTGCATTGTAGTTGGTCGTGTGCCCAGCGACAGTAGCGATGTTTATTTATAAGTTAGACATGTTTTAATAAGGCAGAAGGCCTGAAATAGGAGAGTGAAGAGGGAGGAACACGGAGCGACGTCCGTCCTCTCTGAGCGCTGGCGGACGACTGAGGGAGCCTGGCTCCGGATGGAGGAAGACCCTCCCAGCGAGTGAGGACGCCGCCGCCAGGCGAGGTGGAGTATGGACCCGCCCAAAACGGGGGAGTCCACTCTCACTGTATGTAGAGGACAGATAGAGGTTTGAGGCAAGCATATTGTGTGGTTATTTTTGTTTATGTGTTAAAGGGGAACATTTTATTGGAGTGTCGATGGGTTGCAGGTTTGTCTTTTGGGGAAGAAGTTGCTGAGAACTTCGAAGCCAGCAGATGATGTAGCTGATGAGACTCCAAGGTAGTGGAGCAGAGGACCTCGAGCTGTGAGGAGAAGCAGCAGTGAAGAGGAGTGTCACGTGCTTCTGTAGAGGTGGTGTAGCAGCCAAGAGAGCTGTGGAAGAACCTAACAGAAGGGTGAAGCACCGTAGTTGCACAAGGAAACTTCATGATAGCAGCCTGGAGGAGCTGCAGAGGATCCTGGTAGTGAAGCCCGGAAGAACCTAAAGATATTAGGGTAGTGAACTTCCAGAGGTGGAAGGGGAAGTTCTGGTGGATTACTTATAGGGAGTTGATAGTGTTTGGTTGTCAGTAGCGTGCAAGACGCAGTGAGAGGTGAGTGACTGTTTGCATTCTTATGTCAAGGAGTTTTTATACTGAAGTTTAGAGTTGCAGTCGTAGGCTTGATTACCTACAGATGTATGTGCATGAGGACTGACAGTGATCGATTAATCATTGTTGTGTATCAGTGAACATTTATACTGATATATGTTATTGCATCCAAAGGCTGATTTTCTATATATACATTATCTTGCTGATAGTGCAACAGTATGTAGGCTTGACCAACTTGAGGAGGTTAATAGTATCAGGTGGTAACCAGGAGATAGGATACCACTTGATAAGCTGATAATAGAGTTCTGATGGTGTTGGAGTGCAACCTGATTGTGATATTATAGAGTATAGGATTCATTATTATTATATGTGTGTATGTATCGTGTATGTGCTTTGTTCAGTAAATGCGTCACAATTTGCTGGTGTTTGCCCTTGTCCTAGTGAGGCTTCCCAGGAAGTAGTGAAGAAGGAGAGAGAGAGAGAAAGAGCAAAGAACCACTGCTGTGGACAGGGTAAGAGGTAATACTAGTAAGTCATAGGGGATTGAGGAGATCATATCTCATAAGGAGAGAGTGGGGAGTCACAGCGGCTCGAGTGGGTGTGTGCACGTGACAACGAGGCTAAGTGTTGGAGCCGCATCCCCTAAACGTGTGACGTTGAGCCCCTCTCCAAGAGCCAGAAGCGCCAAGGGTGATCTCCTAGTATGAGCACTCTGCCGAGTTGTGGGTTGGGTTGTCCATAGAGAAGGATCGACGACGACAACACCAACCAACCCACAGTCTATGATAAATTGGGGGCCTGTGTCCGGGAGAGTGAACTGACACACCCACACCCTGTCCAAGAGTGGATTTGTACACCCTTGCTGAAATAGATAAACTGTGTGACCGCAGGTGTATACTCTCTCTCTTGGGAAGACTCACAGGACAAAGATGGATAAGGTGCAAGCATTTGTGGAGTCAGGCAAGCCTGAGGATTTAGAAGGTTGCACGAGGGATCAATTGAAACAAATAGCAGAAAAATGTGGCATCAGGTTGAAAGCATCTAAAGTAGCTGGGATGAAGGATGAGATCCTGAGGCAGTTGAGAGCCAGAAGTGAAGCGGCAGAACAAGGAGCCCAGGAAGGAGCTGAAAGTAGAAAGGAGGATGATGGGCAGGATGACGTGAGATCCCAGGGATCGAGTAGGAGCAGCAAGAGTAGCCGCAGTAGTAGGAGTAGCCGAAATAGGAGCTTGGAGAGATTCCAGTTAGAGCTCCAGATCCAACAACAGCGTGAGGAGAGACAGTTCCAGCTGGAAAAGATGAAATTAGAACTCCAGATGAAAAATGAAGCCGAGAAGGAAAAAGAGAAAACCAGGCTGGAAGTAGAAAAAGAGAAAACCAGGCTGGAAGTAGAAAAAGAGAAAACCAGACTGGAAGTAGAAAAAGAGAAAACCAGAGTAAGAGAACTGGAGTTGGAACAGGAGAAAGAAAAAGAGAAAGCAAGACTAGAGGTCGAAAAAGAAAAAGCCCAGGTCGAAAAAGAAAAAGCCCAGGTCGAAAAAGAAAAAGAGAGAACAAAACAAATGCAGATAGAAGCGAATAGAACCTTGGCTGAGCAAAGGATTGAACATGGGTTGCCAGAGAGCACCACCCAGGTATCACACCCACCAGATGTTAGGGTTAGGGAGAAGGACATTCCCTTGTTTGTTCCCGAAGAGGCAGAGAGCTTTTTCGAGCACTTTGAAAAAGTAGCCAGCATCAAGGAGTGGCCACAGGAGGAATGGGCCCAGCTGGTCCAGTTAAGATTGACCGGTGCAGCCAGGGAGGCATACACCCAATTGTCACTGGAAGAGTGCCAGGATTATGCCACTGTAAAGAGCAGCATATTGCGCTCGTTTCAGTTAACCCCAGAAGCTTATAGAAAGCGCTTCAGAGAAATGATCAAAGTTGGAGCGTGTACGTTTGCTGAGACAGCAAGAGATCTGGAAAGACGATTCCAGAAGTGGATTGAGGCTGCTGGAGTTGGATCTTATGCTGACCTGAAGCAACTGATGGTCATGGAGAAGTTCCTGGAGATGATGCATCCTGAAACAAAGTTCAAGATCCAAGAAGCAGGGATAATGGAGGTGAAAGATGCCGCAGATAGGGCGGATATGATTACTGAAGCATACAAGAGCTTGAGGGAGAACAGAGTGAGAAGCGAGGCGAGACGCAGCAATGGCAGATCCAATGGAGTCTGGGGAGGAAGAAATTATGAGAGACCCAGAAGAGTCTGGGATGAGAAAAATTTTGATAAATGGGCAGATAAAAGTAAGTACCCTAAAACTCAGAAGAGTAGGTCGCGCACTTCATCTGAAAGTGAGGATGGAGGAGCAAAACGAGAAACTGATCGTTATCCAGGAAATCAAGAGTCCAGTAAAGCTCCACAGAGTACGAGTAGTACGTCTGGCCCGAGGAACTCCAATACGAGTGGACAGAGTCAGAGCTACTCTGGTACATATAGAAGAGACTTTTCCCAGATGAGATGTTACCAATGTAACGGATTGGGTCACGTGATGCGAGATTGTCGGCAGGGCAAAAGAGTTGTGACCCTGGCCATGTGTGACCCCCGAGGTAAATATGCCAATGTGTTCCGAGACAAACCACAGAGAGCGAACTTAGTGAACGAGAGGTATAGGCCATTCATGAGCAAAGGTTGGATCAGTGTAGGAGGCCAACCTGAGGTAGAAGTTGGTATCTTAAGAGATACCGGAGCTAATCAGAGCTTGATTACGAGAAGCCTGATTGGGAATGATCGACGGTTAGCTGGCAGGAGTAAGATGAGAGTATATGGGTTATTGTCGGAGAGTGACATGCCCATTTGTACTGTCCAGCTAAGGTCGGAATATGTGTCGGCGGAGGTGATGTTGGGAGTGTGCCCCGACATACCTGTTCCAGGAGTCCAAGTGATCCTGGGAAATGACTTGTGTGGGACAAAGGTGTTGACAAGAGTCATGGCGGAGACTGTGCCAGAGGAGTGCCCAGAAGGCCACAGCACGGTTGGGACACCTGAGAGTGTGAACCTGACTGACATCCGAGGGGATGAGTCAGGAGACCGCCAAGCCATTGAGTACCCTGTCTCGGTAGTGACGAAGGCAGAGGTGGCCGACGAGGAAGACACTGGAGAAGGTGAGACAGTGTCGATTCAGCCAGTGGAAGAGATCGATGTAGGTATAGCACGGCTGTTTGATGAAGGTCCAGCCCAGAAAAATGAAGTCTCGGTGAGGTCAAAAGTGAAGATGGCCCAGCCGAAGAAGAATACTGTGAAGAGAGCAGACCTGAGTAGAGCCCAGACTGCTGAAATTAAGGGTCGGAAGGTTAATGCAACTGTGCTGAGTATGAATGAGGGAAGATGTGGACATACTGAGGACGGGAGTAGATCGTCAAGTGGTCCACGAGCACAGAGGCATATGGATAGTGGAGTTAAGTTGTTTGAGATGTCAGGAGTTGACATGTTTCACAGAAAACGTGGAGAAAAGATAGTGAAGAAGAGTGATAGCCGAGAAAATGAGAGGAGAAGAGACAGTATGTGTGGAGAGATGCTTGCGAGGACTTTGGGAGAGGCAAAGCGACATGTATGGTCGAGTGCTGTTGGATGTAATACAGTGCCCGAAGAAACTTTTAGGGAACGAAGAAGAGTTGAAGGAGAAGAAATGGAGTGGTATAGAAGTGAAAAGTGGGGGAAGAGGAAGATGATACAAGCATGGAGGAACAGAAGAAAGCCGAGGACTCGGTGGGAGTCGAACAGGATGAGGTCTCGGATATATGAGGAGACGAAAGGGAGGAGCGTCGGTGAAGACGATGGAGTGAAGTATGATGGCAGGAGACGAAAGTATAATGGCAGTAGATGGAAGTGTGAAGACGACAGAGGAGGTACAGACAGTAGATGTCTGACTCTGGACGTGAAGAGAAGAAGACGAGGAAACGGAGGGTGGAGACAATAAGTAGAGTGGACCGATAGAGTGCAGGCGTCCAAGGAGGACAGCCTAGCCAAGAGGTGCCAGAGAAGTCAAATCGTTTGTGAGAAGATCATGTTCCTGGAGAGTTGTCAGCCGGATGTTGCAAGGAGCAACGAACTAATTGTAGACTCCTAAGGGAGTACGTAAGCAGATCAACCGTTCGAACCAATCGGTTGAAGAACGAGACAGTGTGGTGGCGGATGTATTATCCCGAGCTTTGCCACTGGAATAACTCTCAAAAATAAGGGGAGGGGAGTGTTATGATCTCAGCCTGCAGGAGAAACGAGTCTCCCTCCTTGAGAGTTATTCGTCAAGCCTGACCTGACTAGAAGGTCTAGCAAGTATTGAGGTGATAACGCATATGAAAAATAGTTGCTTGGATATGTGTAACAGTTTGAGATTATGGGCAATGCAGAAGAAAATAGATAAATGACTGGCTAGGAGATGTGGACATTTTGCTGGAGGCGTGAGGCTCGCTTCCGGAGGACCTTGACCTCACTTGAGTGTCAGACATCGCAGGGGGAAGCCGCGCTCCGTTTGAGCTCCCGCCAGAAGGGAACCCCTAGTGATATATCTCGAAGAGAAGAGAAGTGTGCGGACGTACCAGCTGTGGAATCGAGCTGGGAACGTTGTGGTCTCAAGTCCTGGTCGACGAGCAGATATTAAATCGCCCAGAAGCATTATTGTGGGCTGTGTGGAGCGCCCTGACCAGACGCCGTCAGAGGGAAAGCGCCCTCGACCAATTAATCTGTGGTAAGCACGATATACGCCAGTTCATAGTGATTGCATTGTAGTTGGTCGTGTGCCCAGCGACAGTAGCGATGTTTATTTATAAGTTAGACATGTTTTAATAAGGCAGAAGGCCTGAAATAGGAGAGTGAAGAGGGAGGAACACGGAGCGACGTCCGTCCTCTCTGAGCGCTGGCGGACGACTGAGGGAGCCTGGCTCCGGATGGAGGAAGACCCTCCCAGCGAGTGAGGACGCCGCCGCCAGGCGAGGTGGAGTATGGACCCGCCCAAAACGGGGGAGTCCACTCTCACTGTATGTAGAGGACAGATAGAGGTTTGAGGCAAGCATATTGTGTGGTTATTTTTGTTTATGTGTTAAAGGGGAACATTTTATTGGAGTGTCGATGGGTTGCAGGTTTGTCTTTTGGGGAAGAAGTTGCTGAGAACTTCGAAGCCAGCAGATGATGTAGCTGATGAGACTCCAAGGTAGTGGAGCAGAGGACCTCGAGCTGTGAGGAGAAGCAGCAGTGAAGAGGAGTGTCACGTGCTTCTGTAGAGGTGGTGTAGCAGCCAAGAGAGCTGTGGAAGAACCTAACAGAAGGGTGAAGCACCGTAGTTGCACAAGGAAACTTCATGATAGCAGCCTGGAGGAGCTGCAGAGGATCCTGGTAGTGAAGCCCGGAAGAACCTAAAGATATTAGGGTAGTGAACTTCCAGAGGTGGAAGGGGAAGTTCTGGTGGATTACTTATAGGGAGTTGATAGTGTTTGGTTGTCAGTAGCGTGCAAGACGCAGTGAGAGGTGAGTGACTGTTTGCATTCTTATGTCAAGGAGTTTTTATACTGAAGTTTAGAGTTGCAGTCGTAGGCTTGATTACCTACAGATGTATGTGCATGAGGACTGACAGTGATCGATTAATCATTGTTGTGTATCAGTGAACATTTATACTGATATATGTTATTGCATCCAAAGGCTGATTTTCTATATATACATTATCTTGCTGATAGTGCAACAGTATGTAGGCTTGACCAACTTGAGGAGGTTAATAGTATCAGGTGGTAACCAGGAGATAGGATACCACTTGATAAGCTGATAATAGAGTTCTGATGGTGTTGGAGTGCAACCTGATTGTGATATTATAGAGTATAGGATTCATTATTATTATATGTGTGTATGTATCGTGTATGTGCTTTGTTCAGTAAATGTGTCACAATTTGCTGGTGTTTGCCCTTGTCCTAGTGAGGCTTCCCAGGAAGTAGTGAAGAAGGAGAGAGAGAGAGAAAGAGCAAAGAACCACTGCTGTGGACAGGGTAAGAGGTAATACTAGTAAGTCATAGGGGATTGAGGAGATCATATCTCATAAGGAGAGAGTGGGGAGTCACAGCGGCTCGAGTGGGTGTGTGCACGTGACAACGAGGCTAAGTGTTGGAGCCGCATCCCCTAAACGTGTGACGTTGAGCCCCTCTCCAAGAGCCAGAAGCGC
Organism: Procambarus clarkii; assembly: GCF_040958095.1. Lineage (NCBI taxonomy): Eukaryota > Metazoa > Arthropoda > Malacostraca > Decapoda > Cambaridae > Procambarus > Procambarus clarkii. The sequence continues at coordinate 32,688,765 of NC_091154.1, read as the reverse complement.
CAAGGGTGATCTCCTAGTATGAGCACTCTGCCGAGTTGTGGGTTGGGTTGTCCATAGAGAAGGATCGACGACGACAACACCAACCAACCCACAGTCTATGATAAGAACCTTAAAGACATATGGAGAGCAGTAAATAAAGTCAGGGGTTGTAAGACTAAATTCATTGCTCACTCAGATCCAGGGAAAGTTGCTAATGAGTTAGTAGATAAATGGGCAAGTGCTGCTGGTATGGAGTCCTTACCTGCAGACACGAGAGTCACCATTGAGTCATGGGAAAATATTAGAAATGGAGTAACTTTATGTGCCTTAAATACAAGATCTATAGCATGCACTGAGATAACCCACGATGAGCTACTGGATGCTATAAAAAGTGGCAGCTCCACTGCTCCGGGAAAAGATGGAGTAACGTATGACATTCTTAATTATTTAGCCGGTATGAAACCTAATCCCTTACTTGATTTGTTTAATATGAGTTATAGAGAGGGAAAGTTACCAAGAAAATGGAAAGAGGCTGTCATCATTCCTATCCCTAAGTCAAACGGAGGCTACAGACCTGTCTCCTTAATATCCTGCTTTTGTAAAATGATGGAAAGGATTTTGTTAAATAGGCTACTCTACCTTGTAGGTGATAACATGTCCAATAATCTCTTTGGTTTTATCAAAGGCAAAAGTACTGCGGATTGTCTCTTAAAGTGTTTGTCTAATGTGGATGACAATTGTAGAGTTTTTGTTGATCTACAAGGAGCGTTTGATAAAGCCAATGGGGAAGTAATCTTATACGAATTAGCCAATCTGGGAATAACAGGGAGATTGCTACACTGGATAAGGGATTACCTGCAAGGCAGAAAAGGTCAGGTGTATTACCAGGGATACATGTCTGAGGAACGGAGGTTTCAGTTAGGTACCCCACAAGGGGGAGTATTAAGTCCCACCTTATTCAATGTATTAATGAACAGATTAGCATCAGAGATGTATCCTCCAGGGGTCAAGACGATCATATATGCTGATGACATTCTTATACAAGGCACTTCTGGGAACAAAATTCAAGATGCTCTTAACATACTTGGTACAACCTGTCACAAGTTAGGCTTAGTTATAAATGCAGATAAAACCAAATACGAGTATAGGAAACGAAGAAATATAACACTTACTCTAAATGGTGTGGAACTGAGCCGTGTACAGAAGTACAAGTATCTGGGCATGTATGTTGGATACACATGTGAGAGTAAAAATGCTGAAATAAATCATATCAGCACCTTATGTAAAGCCCGTCTGCATCCTCTAAAAGCACTGGCTTTTTCTGGTAAAGGTGTTGGGGTACCTATCTTGCGGATGTTATACATAAGCACTGTTCGATCCCTGATAGACTACGCAGCACCCGTATTGTCTTACACAGGCCAAGGCAGAATTCAAAAAATAGAGCTGATACAGAACGAGGCTATGAGGATTATTCTTGGATGTCAAAGAAATGCAATGATTGAAATAATGAGAATGGAATTAAATTTACAGAGTGTGTGTGATAGAGTCCGTGACATTAACACTAGAGTATCTATTCGTTTCATGCGGAGAAAAGGAGGGGATAAGCTGTTTGAGAGCGTTCAGACCTGCTTGAGTGACGTACACACTTCCAGGAAACTGAGGGAGACTCGCTATACGAGAGGATTAGCTCATGACCTCAGGGAATACGACGTACTTGACTGCTGTAAACCCTCTCGAAAGTGTAATATGTCTGCTCCCTGGAAAGTACAGAAAATAGACGTCGAAATTGTACCCCTCAAGGTGAAAAAGATTCATCATGAACCGGGACAATTACGGTGTTTGTATGGAAGCATGATATCTCGGTTACCAAGAGGCAACAGTTTACATGTATATTGCGACGGGTCGGTGGCGGAGGATGGCAGGGCAGGGTGTGGTGTCCTAATAAGGGATTATACGGAGTTTGGGACTGTGGACAGGATAATTGAACTCCGGCTTAGTAATTATATATCATCCACACAAGCTGAACTGCAGGCCATTCTGGCGTGTTTGGAGGAAGTACGTCATGACGACAAAAATGTTTTTGTATTTGTCGATAGCCGAGGAGCACTGGAGTCCTTAAACAGTAGAAAACCAGTCTTCATGTCTATAGTGGAGGACTGTAAGAGAAGAATAACTGAGATACAGCTGAAAGGTTATAGTGTGAAATTCATGTGGATTCCATCTCATGTTGGAATAGTGCTCAACGAGGTGGCGGATGACTTGGCCAAACGTGCCACATCAAAACCACAAGTTGACATTGAATGTGAATTCACAATGAGACAAATAAGAAGCAAAATCAGAAATATTCAGGCACAGGCGGGAGTGGAGAGGAGAGAGATAATGTATGAGAGTAGTCAAACCATGCAACACTACATGTATGTGAGTCAAAACACCCATTTCACTTATGGTAAAAGGAGAAATGCTTGGAGTGACTCTGTGTACATGCGGCTCAGGCTTGGGTACAAATATTACTGGGAATATGGGATAGATGTTCATGGTAATGACACGAAGTGTAAACTATGTGGTATGTTAAGGTCTCACACCCTTGCCCATTATATTCTTGATTGTCCGTTGATTAGTGTATATAGAAACACTGAGATAAGGACTGTTCCTGAACAAATAGCCTGGATGTGTCACAACGGAAAGGTTGATGATATTCTTGAGAGATATAAGAATTTTGCACCAAGATTGTAATATTTTGTTGAATTATCTGCAGGTGTCTTGCAAATTGTCTATACAGTATACCTAGGTCATAAAAGTATTTGTGTGTACGTCTGATACCATACTCCTTGTGAGGGAGGAAATGTATATTTTTACCTCTCAGAATGTTTGGTAATATGTTTATTTGTGATGTGTGTATATGTATATATTAACACGTTGTACTGAACGGGGTGAGAATAGCTTGAGCTACCTCATCCCTTTGTGTGTATTTTACCTCAATAAACTTATTTCAATTTCAATTTCAATTTCAATTTCAATAGCATTTATTTATTATTATTCATCGAGTGCCGGACAGCAGCTAAGATCCTTCTGGACCTGATTCATCAGTCTAATTAGAGTATCAGGGTTACTTGGTCAATCAGTCTTAAAGACACCTTTGGGAATTATTACTGTGTTCACACAAAAATTCACACCATAAACAAGATGAATTACATTGGATGTCATTAGCAGGTTTGTAATTACAAAGTCGGTGCAAAGTTAATTTCTGGAGATGACCTCCAACAGAAAGATTTGGACCAATACATGAGTGAAAACAACTTATTGCTTCTAAATTACATAGCAGAAGCCCTTTACTATAACACTGATACGACTGAGAGTCAAGTGATATCTTAAAGGGGGACTAAACTGTTTTTTCATAAGGCACACAATTCCAGAACAGCAATTTTTTCTCTCTGTTTTCTCTTAATAATTTTATCTGGCTTGAGATTATAAAGGTTTAGTGAGTAAGATAGAAAAGGCATAAAACATATGAGGTGTAAAAGAATAGTTCATATTTTTAAACTGTTTCTCCAGTATTGTATGAATATGATGTTAAATCTCAAATTATCAATTATTTATTGCTGTAACTATATATCTTGACTTTCTCCACAGCAAGTGTTGTAGACTGCCTTGAGCTCAGGTACCATGTACGTTGGCCTCACACGCTTATTTTGGACGATGCCACTCTAGCGTCATACTCTCGAGTGTGGATTTTTTTGGCCTCTCTACACTACAGCATTTGGGCTGCTGATGATCTCTTCTGTCATTTGTCATATCTCTGTAAGTTAGAAGTAATTGTATGTATATTATTCTCATATTTTAGTGGCAGATTTTTAGATTGAGAAGCATATTAGACTAAGGGTATGTATTATTCTAAGAAAGGTATTATTCTAACTGTTAAGTCTCATAGAGCCTAATGGTGAGTGGTGTCCTGGGTGGACCATATAGGCTCTTGTCTGCAGCAGTGACCAAGGAGCCTTAGCTCAGAAGGCAATTATTTTCTGTTGCTGAAGTTTTATTGTTTTTCACAGGTCGACAAGACAAGGAAGGGCACTTCTTGAAATGTTCACAATACCATCAGGTTTGTTTGTATCGCCATGAAATGCACCACTTCCTCCTTGTTGTGCAGGCATATGTAATTAGTCAGGTAAGTCAACACTTCCATCTTATACAAGCTTACAGTATGTCACCAAATAAATTGTATTTTGTATAAAAGTTTTGTATTTGTAATCATACTGTACTCTTTAAAATTTCTAAATAGGTACCAGTAATTCTTGACTCGTACATAACAGTATATCCCATCATACATTCAGTTGTGTTCCAAATGTGTAATGAAATAACATGCAATACATATATTTTATGTATTTTGTATTTAAGGTGCATCAGATCAGCTGGAGCAAGTTTGAACAAAAATTACATAAAAAGGTATCATCTTTGGATGAGTTGTATGACCTTCACAGCTCCCTTGTCACATCAATTAACTCAAGGTAAGATGTTTTGATGCAAAAAGTAAAGATAGGGAAGGAGTGTTTTTTGAGGTTATGTGGAGGAACACAAAGCAAAATAAGTGAAAATAAGTAAAATAAGCAAAATAAGTTCAGTGTAGTGAAACCCTTCTTTCTGTGGAGAGCCTTCTGGCTCCCTGGAGCTATCGGACTGATATGCGATATATTAGTCTGGGGCATCAGTCAATTGCAGTTCAGCCTAATGGGGACCACAAGCCAGAACCTGGCCCCCCCACAGAGAGGCAAAGGGAGCAATGGCTTACGGAAACCCCCTTGTATTTGGGCATTCCGTGTCTGCCATCGATTGGTGTTAGCACCCAGAAAGAAGGGGGGAGGGGAGGGCTGGACAAATAGAGAGGGATATAGACAAAGACAGACACAAAGAAGGGATGTTTTATCATATGTTGGGATGCTGGATATGGTATGATTTATTATTATTTCTCTTAATATTCTTGGATTTGTTTTAGGTGGAATGATGCTGGGTTAACCTTAGGGTTCTGGATTGACCTGGTCATCAGGTCTACCCAGGCACCATGGAGTACCCCATATTATAATGTATAAAGTTTTATATAACTTTATACATTATAATTGTTATAATCTAAAAATTATACTGTTTACCCTGTACATGTAAATAAATTATTATATTTACTGTATTTACTTTAAACTATTTATTTTACTCCTGTAAAAAAGTTACATTCTAATACAATATTTACAATAATATGCAAATAAACATTTATTCTAATGTTATGTAAATTCTAATACAGTATTTACAATTATACTTTTCCACAAATACCAGGTCTCCCTCCCCCCCCCCCAGCTGATATGGCCAGGCAACAAGGTATACCAGGTCCCTCTAGCCAAGGACCAGGCTGACAAGGGTTGCAACCCGTTCTCGCAAATTTAATAAGTCAATATTGACTTATTAAATATGTGCATAGGTGACATACTTAACATAATAGTTTCCCTTGAAAAGCTTCATAGAAAACACCGACCTTACCTAACCTATTTAGTATGTTAAGATAAGCATCTTATTGCTTCGTAATTACAATTATTACCTAACCTATACCTACAATAGGTTAAGTAACAATTGTAATTACGAAGCTATAAGATGCTTATTTTAACATACTAAGTAGGTTAGGTAAGGTCGGTGTTTTCTATGAAGCTTTTCAAGGGAAACTATTATGTTTAGTATGTCACCTATGCACGCAACTAATAAGTCAATATTGACTTATTAAATTTGCGAGAACGGGTTGGACAAGGTATACCAGGCCCCTCTAGCCAAGGACCAGGCTGACAAGGTATACCAGGTCCCTCTAGCCAAGGACCAGGCTGACATGGTATACCAGGACCGTCAGAATTCATGGAAACATTTTAAACTATTTCCTTTAGACAGAACTAAAAACAATGTCTTCTTTGATTATGCCCTTTACAGTGGATTCAGCAACGTAGGGATTTCACCTTTCCTTGTTTCAGGTGTTTTCTGACGCAGAAGGGTTCTGTGGTTCAAAAGCTGGTACGTGATGTATTCTCACTGATGCTACGATTCCGCTCCCAGTATCTCTCCCACTCATGGCAAACAAATGCTCAGACCAATATGATGGAACACCCTGGGTTTATTGCTCTTAAGAGCACATACCAGGAGTTTCAGAAACATTCTGCATTTCTGCATAAATGTAAGTATTACATTTTCTGATGTTACTATGTCTTGACAAGCTATAGCTTCAGTGAAATAATACTGTATTAGAGTTTATTGCCTTTATAACCTATTTTTTCCTGTAGTAGACTTGGATATCTTTGATTATCCTGTGAAGAGCTACAGTGAGACAATCATTATTATACTGATTAAACAACATCTTTTGTTATCACAAGTATACTGGAGTAATTTGTTGTGTTGGGTCTGCTACTACAGCAGTTTAAATCCACTCGCCATTACAAGCACTGATCCGTAACCATGGTACAGTACTATAATTTGTCTTTCTGTGAAGATAATGAGAACAAATATTGGGATGAGTTTAATATCCTATGGTACAGAGCTTGTTAGCATTATGAATATTGGTCATCATTACTCAACCAAGGAGTAAAATTAAAGTTAACTATGCCATCGTGCTGTACAAATACTTGTATTATTTTGTGCAGTTTTGATTCATTGCATCAGATTTTTAGTCCAGTGACCATTTCTAACTTGAAAAGCCTTGTGGATAACTGGTAATTATTAGTGTCTTATTGAACACTGTAGCTCTTAGAAAACTATTTGAACTAATATATTGATAGTAACAACCATTTGTGTAGAAGCTATTTAAAGTATTTGACTCCCTGTAAAGAGTATTACTCCTCGACTCTCCAAAAGTCATGCTTAGTTAGAAGAAATTTGTCCTTTCTTAATAATATGAACTTGATAATTCTCCCACTCTCTTGAAGCACTTCTGGAGGAAGAGGATAAACTGCAAGAGGTAATGGTTTTATAACCTTATGTGTTTGCTTGCGCTCAGTGACTGCAATCGTGCATTTTGAATATGAGGTTCACGGAATTCTTGAAATTTGCATACACCTGTAAAAGTGTTATATATTTCTAGAATTTTTACTTGTAAATATTATTAATTAAAGCAAGTAATAAACTAGTTCAGTACATGTATATGGATAAGTTTAATCCATTCCTTTTAAAACTAATAATAATAAATTTTATACTGCATATATATTGTAAGTATAAGAGTCAAGAATTCATTTTTGTGTGGCTGATTGTCAGAAGTTATGAATAATGGTGCTTTATAGACTGCATAAATCAACTTGAAATTGTAGTAAACCTGTTACAAATGCAAGGTTTGGATGAGATCTGCTGGGTAGCTTGCTTTATAACTTTGGACACATGCAGTGGCAACCTGATGATATAGTAGCTACTATAGTCATGCCTGAATAAATATAATTGCCAATGCCTTACTTTCTTTGGGAATTTACCCAGCTTTGAGGGAGCTGTTGATACAATAAAATCTATCCCAGAAATATTACCTATTTTAAAATTTTTAAATTTTGAAGAAGCGCTAGGATCAATTGCTTATAAATTCTGATCTCAGATTTAATAATTAGTAAACAGATGGCTCTGCACCGAGTGTAGCCAACAGGTGGTGCTCGACCTTGCATGGCCAATAGGTGGTGCTCGACCTTGAGTGGTCAACAGGTGGTGCTCGACCTTGAGTGGCCAACAGGTGGTGCTTGACCCTGAGTGGCCAACAGGTAGTGCTTGACCCTGAGTGGCCAACAGGTGGTTCTCGACCTTGAATGGCCAACAGGTGGTGCTTGACCCTCAGTGGCCAACAGGTGGTGCTTGACCCTGAGTGGCCAACAGGTGGTGCTTGACCTTGAGTGGCCAACAGGTGGTTCTCGACCTTGAGTGGCCAACAGGTGGTGCTTGACCCTGAGTGGCCAACAGGTAGTGCTTGACCCTGAGTGGCCAACAGGTGGTTCTCGACCTTGAGTGGCCAACAGGTGGTGCTTGACCCTGAGTGGCCAACAGGTGGTGCTTGACCCTGAGTGGCCAACAGGTGGTGCTTGACCCTGAGTGGCCAACAGGTGGTGCTTGACCCTGAGTGGCCAACAGGTGGTGCTTGACCCTGAGTGGCCAACAGGTGGTGCTTGACCTTGAGTGGCCAACAGATAGCATTGTATTGTCAGCAACCAAGTTATTATCCTAAAATTAAAAGGAGAAAATAGTTTCACAAAGATGACAAAGAAGTCTGTGCAGAACTCGGCCAGAAGTACCAGGTCATCTTGAAGATTGTACCAGAGTGAGGACCAGATATGAGTAATGGAAGATGGATTGAAATAGTGATGAGCAACAATGGGGTTACCGAAGATCAAGGAAAGGTGCATCAAAGTAGAACTAAATGCACCAAGGGGAGTAGGACCTGACCACTTATTACTGTGACTACTAAAAGAGTTTGTGGGGACTTTTGTTTTGCCAATAGCAAAGGTATACAGTGCTACATTTGGAAGACAGCAAAGCTCTTTTACATCTGGAAAACACTAAATGCCATACAGATATTAAGAAAAGGGGACAGGCAGGCGGTCAAATTGTATTCAATGAGCTCACCTTAAGGAAAATATTGGGGTGGAAAAGCCTGAAATGTGCACGTGAGTAGTAAAGATGGGAGGGCTCATGTAGACCAGTGTATTAACATGTATTCCATGCAAAATTCTAGAAAGTTATTAGAAAAAAGAATGTAGAACATTTGGAGAGTCAATTTTATAAAAGGCACAACATGGCTTCTTGAGGTGATCTTGAGATGATTTCGGGGCCTAGCGTCCCCATGACCCGGTCCTCGACCAGGCCTTTTTTTTTGTTACACCCCTCCCCCCTTCCCCCAGGAAGCAGCCCGTAGCAGCTGTCTAACTCCCAGGTACCTATTTACTGCTAGATAACAGGGGCATCAGGGTGAGAGAAACATTTTGCCCATTTGTCTCCGCCTCCGCTGGGGATCGAACCCAGAACCCGGCTTCAAAGAGGGAAAATCATACTTGACAAACTTGATTGAGTTCTATGTCAGAGGTCACAAAGATAAGACTAAAGAAGGAAGGATGGGTAAACTGCATCTTTCAGGACTACCAAAACGCTTTTTTAAAGTTTTCCACAAAAGACTAATACACAAGATAAAGAACAAGTAGGGATAACTGGAAAAGCACTTGACTGGGTACAAAAGAGTACTTGATGGACAGAAAACAAAGGTGTCATAGTCAGAGAGGATATGTCAAGCTTGAGAGGAATGGGAGGTGGTGTTCCATGGGGCTTTGTTCTAGGACCATTGTCGTTTTTGTATTTATGTAAATGACCCAGCAAAGGGAGTGAGCTCATACATGTCAATGTTTATAGATAATGCAAAGTTAATGAGGAGAATAAGAACTGAAGAGGACTGTAAGGTGCTACAAAAAGATCTATACTTAATTCATTGTGTCGGAGAACAGGAAGCCAGAGTGTATTCATACATGTTTTGGCTTTCATAGAGGTCCCCCGAAAGGCCAAATTACTGACCCCACAAGATGCAATCCCACAACAAGCTGTCTAACTCCTGAGTACCTGCTCACTGCTAGGTGAAAGGAAATGTGCCCAACCATTTCTGTCCCGCCTGGGATTCGAATCCGGAATTCTTGATTGTGTGTCGAGAACGAACCCAACTGTACTACTGGGACCCTACAAATCTTGACAAACAGATCTTGACAAACTTCAGGAGTGAGCAGGTAAATGTCTGCTGGAATTGAATCAAAATAAGTGTTAAGTAATGAATATGGGTAAGGGCAATAAGAGACCTGTATTTTATTATAAAGTAATTGCAAATACAGTAGCTGGATTTGCATTCGAGTCAAAGAGGTGCTGTACAGTATAAGGAAGTTCTGGTTTCCTGTAATGGTGGTTGATAAGTGAAGTGCAATGAAAGAAGAGGTTGTTGATGCCAATTCCATCCATAACCTTAAAAAGAAATATGATGAAAATGTTAATGTTGAGGGAGGTAATTAGTGTGTCTTGTATAAACAGCTGGGAGGTGAGGCATAAAGAGCTAGATTTAAACCCATCATGCCCTGTAGTCACTAATAGGTAAGCACGGTTACTTCTTTCCATGATGGCAAAGATCTTGCCCAATACTGTGCAGGGAAAAGACATTTAAGATAGTGAAAATCCAATTTCCTTCAAAATGGGACAGCTCCCTGTTAAGTCCTTGCCTTCATAGAAAATTAGAAGATAACATAATTTTGCTTGATTAAGGATTTTTGTTCAGGTTTGAAATGTTTATATAGATGAAAAAGTAGAAATAGATAAATGCTGTAAATACAAGGCAACAAATGGAAAAATAGTAGCAAATTGCGAAGCTTTGCTTGAAAATGAGTGAGGCACAAGAACCAGATATGTGAGAAAGGCCTTCCACTTTGCACTCACAAGTATAAGAGCACCTCATTTTCAACATACTGAGAAAAGGCACCCCTGGTTACCCTCCCCACTGTGAATAAGGGCACCCCCTGTGTCTACCTAACAGTAGTGGTTTCAAAGGCAACAAAAAATCATGGGGTCTCTTAGAAATAATTTTAACTATGATTACATCTGCCACAAGCTACTGCCTCTTCTTTTTGTTATGGTGTACTCACGTAGTGGATGAGGTCCGTGTGTAGTGAATGAGGTGTACTGTAGCAAGTGAATAATAGATGTAACTAACACACAGCTCCCAACTATAGCTTGCATATAAATGTTGTGGTGCATGTATATTGTTTGTTCTTCAAATATTTTGTTGGCCTCTTACTAATCTCATAATAATAACTTTAGAAATATAAACATAAAATGGCTCATCTGTTTACCGATTGTTTATTCTACAGTTACATTAGTCTTGCATTATAGTACAGTAGCTGAAACTGTAGTGTAGTCATACTTTATAAAATGCCTCATTTATTTCCTTTAAAGAAGTTCAAAGTGTTGTTTTAAAAGTCCTCCAGGCCTTGGTCTTGTATTTTTACACTTAGCCCACACTCACTCTACACTGGAGTTCTTTGTATGTATAATGAAATAAGCTTCCAAAATTACTAATAAAATGGCAACAGTGTAGGTTATGTATATTAATAAATATTAAACTTGCTACATTGTTCATATTTTGCTTTAATTATTTTTATAATTGCATTTGTGTTTTGAGCTTTTCCACTTAGTTGCTACCTAAAGCAAGATCTTTCTGGTTCTGTGGACAGGATTATGCATAGCCAGAGAAGGTCAAAATTCTGTAACTGCCATGATTTGCACCAGTATGGAAGGGATCTTTTTTAAACCATTCCTATCAGATTCCATGACATTGTCAGTTCATGATCCAGATAGAAGGGAAGGGAATTGTCAGGGGAAAGCGCCAAGCCATTATGACTATATAGCACTTGGAAGGGAGATCAGGATAAGGATGAGGGATGGGACGGGGGGAAGGAATGATGCCCAACCACTTGGACTGTTGGGGGATTGAATGCCGACCTGCATGACGCAAGACCGTCGCTCTACCGTCCATCCCAAAAGTCTTAAAAACAATGAAGAGACTTTGACAAGCTGCTGGCTTCCTGTTTCAATTGAGGCCACTTGGGTGATAGTGGCCCTCAGGTAAATTCAACCAAGACCGAGAGAAGCATAAGCGCACAAAACAAGTAACTTTTAGAAGAAAATTAGGTACATGAAAGTAACGAGACATAATATTGTTGATTTTTTTTATTTGTTGCCGCCTCAGGCGGCTAGTTTATTGTGCACCCCATACTCATCCTGTGAGCGGTAGAGCAAAAAACATTACAAAGGGCACAAAAGGTCTTTATCAGATCTCATCTTAGATTATTACATAAACAATTTCATCTATTGTTGATGCGTGTAAACACCCTTTCTGTAATGCACCTGATTACTACCAGGTGATAGCCTAGGTCATTTGGGGTCCCATAGCCTAGGTTATTTGGGGTCCCAGTTAGCCCACACCTTCACTTACTTTCCTGGTCAGAGCACATAACCTCTGACAGGGCCTATCCTCTGCTCTACCTTTAAATAAATGGTGATGGCAATCCCAGGAACATAAGTTTTGCCTTCATGGTAGGTCATGTTTGATGGGTTTGCAACCAACAGATGCGTCCTTTTACCTGATTAGCTAGATGTTTCAGCTTTGGCTCCAGAAGCTGTTTCATGTCAGCCCAACATCCTTGTTTCCGAGACAACTGGATGAGGGTAGGGGTTCTGGTACACCAGATGCATACAATTTTTGAATATCAAACTCTGGTCATTTTCACTATAGGTATGGATATGACCTTTTGGAGACAGAAAGCACTTAACTGGCTTGTTTAAGGTTCCCCTAGCGAAAGGCCAGATTATATGCATATTGTCACCCATCCAGTCACTTTACAGACCCAAATGTGCTTAATCTGACTAACCAAGTGATACAAACATCCTCCTCAACACCTCGCCAGGCTTACACTACCCATACATGATCTACTGAAGCAGAAATTTTTTTGGTACAAATGTACCAAAGAAATCTTTCTGGTACATTTATATTGGGGGCAAATAAACTTAAAAGAAATATTTCCACTAGCTGACATGTATACAGTCATTTACATTTGTCACATTGTATCTACTTGTAATTAATTATGCGTGCCCACACCATAAGGATCTTTAGATGTACAGTTTGGACTTGGTTAACTGGATTTGTTAACTGGTGCCACACGTTTCCATTTGACAGTTTGATAACTCAGCTTTGTCCTTATTACTTATGCTAGTTTGTATATTTTCTTTGTGCTTGGTGATCATGCTTCATTGCATGTTTGAAGACCAAATATGAGGTTTTGAAGAAACAGTGATTATGTTTTCTGGCATTAGCTAATTACTTTCTGGCCTTCATTGCTCTTTATTGTAATGTGTTTTATTATGAGTAATTTATAGCTTTATTTTGCCACCTAAGTGGCACTTCATTTTTAAAGAAGTACCACCTAAGGTGGCAGTTCTTTACAACTGTCATCCTCTGATAGCTTATGTACTAAGCTATTTACTGCCAAAACACTGGAGCCTTCACTGCATATCTTTGAATGTCTTGACATCCTTGCAGTGCAAGGCAAAGACCTTTGGTAATGCACTGGAAAAGAAAATTGTTGCAAATGCCTTTACTTTCCTGGTTCATGTTTAAGAGCTGAGAACTGTGACTTTAATTCTGCTTGGTTGTGTTGCAAGTCAGTGATCTACGAGTTTATTCTTAAATTCCTTTTAGCTATCTTTCTCCCTCATCCCATCCGAGTTAAGCAAGATCTAACCTTCTTCCTAAAGGTTTTAGTTAGGTAAAACAATCTTTGATCTATCTGACCATACCCCCCACACTTGTCTCTTTCTCAAGCTAAGAAAAAAGGTCCTAATATTGGCTTCTAATTGGGCTATTGATTCCTGCTTGGCTCTCAAAAATGTCAATCTCCATATGGATTAGGTCAAACATCACCTACTTGCTGCTCATTTAACACCTCATTAAAACATTCTGCTACCTTTGCATCTATATCTGACACTGGTTTGAGCGACTAACACAGCTGAGATAATGTCTGGCAGAATGACAGTACTGCCATCCACACCTGTAATAATGCTTCATGTCTAGCCTGTGCCTCCCCGTATATTTCCCATGTCTGCCATAGTTCACGATTCTATTCATGATTCCTTTCTTAAAAGTTTCCACCCATGACACTCTTGTAAATTACTTTTGTCATCTCTCCTTGTCAAGGTCCAGACCAGAACTATCTGCCTGCTTGTTATTCAGACAAAAAATGTGAGGTGCTCTGGTAATCCCTCATGACACACTGTGTTGTGCTTTAACTTGCCATAAAATACTATTAGCCATGTGCTAGACTTACGTCACACTGGGTCTTTCACTTCCGACGGTCTCTCATAAAATAAGAAAACTTTGAGGATTCGACTTATCTCAGTAATATCCCTTTTCTGCCCATATAAATGGCCTATTTATACAGCATCCAAACACACTTTCTGCATGCCTGAATGTTTTCATGCTCTCTTGAGTCACAACAGGGCAGGAAGTTTCTTCAAGATAATGTGCACATTACAGTCCCAAAACACAATTGTATTGTGATCTTTTCACAAAATTTAAAATTTGGTGAAATATTTTTTAATAGAAGAGGAACTTTTTTTGAATTATAACAATAAGAAAACATAGTCTTGTATTATGTTTCAATATGCTATACAAAATACAGTAATTATTTAGTTGCAACATATTATTAGGTTCAGCTAAGAATATTTTTTGAAACATTATTACTAGCAAATATCAGTAAGCTATCAAATACATTCCAGCAGAAATCTGTTAAATTAGGTGGTATGCTATACAATCAAGCAATTTCAGTGATTTAATTTTGCAAAATAATCCATGGTATGCTTTAAGGTATTTCTTATGAATAATTCTGTATATAAAGCATTACTTATGTACTCTTACCATATTTTGAACACTTCTCTCCTTCAGTGTCATTATATTTTATTATATCATCCGTATATTATAATATAATCTTAATTTTTATCTGTGTTCCTTCAGTGCTGGTAAAGGTTGGACAACGAATTCGAATAGATTCCTGCCAGCAAGATCTCCTCAACAGACTGGATTTCAATGGCTATTACTCTAGTCAGGGATGAAGGGAATTTTAAAGTTACCAGTGATATACAGTACAGCTGTTAAAATAAAAAAAACTAACTTATTTCTGGCTTAAACTCAGTGTGTTGTTAATTAGTAGTAACTGAAAAGTTCATTCAATTTATCAGTTTAAGAGAATCTCCCAAGTGGATTATATAAAACCTCATTTTGTTTTTATTTGAATTACTTGTATGTTATTTGAATTTGAAGTTGTGGGACTGACATACATTGTACATTCATTAGGTTGGGAGCGATCAGTACACTCTGTATGGCTCAAGCTACAAGCTAATCAGTGGCATCTAAGTTATTTTATGAAATACTTATTGTTATTGTATTAAACATTCAGTGAGGATGAGGTTAAATTGTTTTGTGTATCTATACCTATTAAATAAAGTATATACTATTACAATGTTCATATGAAATATTGTTTCTTCCCTACTAAATTATACAAAAATTTTGAAATTTATCTGAATAAAATTCTTAATAATTACCATATCTAGGTACTGTACAGTATGTGGAATTTATCACTTAAAAATCAAAATTTTGTATTGCCCAGTTGAAGACTTTATTGATATCTATTTGGTGTCTTCTATGGAGGTAATTTTTATGCTGATAGTTATTGTCTGAAAAGGATGAATGGGACAGTAATTTTTCTTTTGGCTACATCTGATGTAATTTGAATTCATTTTGTAGGAGATAGGAAACCTCTGTATATACTTTAGGCTTGTATTGAGGTTCCCCCATGTCAGACTACTGACCTTCACCAGGATGCAACCTCAAAACAGTTGCTTAACTCTCAGGTACCTATTTACTGCTAGGTAAACAGAGGCATCAGGTGAAAGGAAATATACCCAACCATTTCTATCCTGCCTGGGGATCGAATCTGGCATCCTCAATTGTGAGTCGAGAACATAGCCACTGTACTACCATATGAGAATGAGAAAGGGGAATGGTGTCAGGACAGTGCCTTGGGGTACAGAGCTTTTCACTGTGATTGGAGTTGGGTTTGTTTGGCATACTGTTACTCTTTACATTCTATTTGACAAGAAATTGATACAGTATTTAGTTTCTCACACTGTAAGACAAGGGCTGAACAAACACAAGACCAACTGTCACAATAAGCATGTACACACCAAAGCAGAAAAGGTGAGGCACTAACAATGTTGTCACCATCTTAAGAGGTGAAGATAAACCGAAGATACACCATTCTCAAGTCATCGACTTGAGGATGGTCCAGGACGGACTGAAACATTGTCGTCCCTTCACTTTCACTTCACTCCCTTCACTTTCTAGTGTGTGGTCTGGTCAACATACTTCAGCCATGTTATTGTGACTCATCGCCTGCATGAAGATACACCGACTCATTTTCTGAAAGTTGTTGGGCCTTCTTACAAGAATCACACTGCAGGGATAGAGGGCATCACTACAGTGTGCCCTAACTCTTATTAGACAAGGTAAAAGAGAACAGGAATTGGGCTAGATGGTACATGATGTGGCCCATGCAGGTTTTCAATACTTTCGCCACTGTTGTCTGTGTCATTAAGTGTCAAAGGGCTCGGATCTAGAAATGAAACTGTGGGTGAAAGAAAATAATGGGTAATTCTG
The DNA here is from genome assembly GCF_040958095.1 of Procambarus clarkii. Classification (NCBI taxonomy): domain Eukaryota; kingdom Metazoa; phylum Arthropoda; class Malacostraca; order Decapoda; family Cambaridae; genus Procambarus; species Procambarus clarkii. The sequence goes on along the minus strand of NC_091154.1, from coordinate 32,672,513 downwards.
CAGGAGGTGGAGTTGGAACTATTTGTTCCCACTGGTAAACAAATGTGGGGAGGTAGCCGAAACAGGAACAGATGAAGAGGCATCAAAATGCATCACCTTCACACAATTAATCGAGACAATCACTTGAACACCCTTTGTAGCAGCATCTACAAAGGTACATTTTAAAGTTGTCATAGTGGCTGACAATGTCAAATCTGACAAACAATATAATTATTTGTAGCTTTAGAGACTATATATATATATATACCATATATGTAATGTCTGTAATAATGTTTGTACAGTATAAAGACTTCAAAAGCTTTGCATATAATTTTAATATAAAAGACAGCATACTAGATGATCAGAACAAAAAGGAGAATGAAACACAAGTATACAGTCTTCCAGTATTTGTTATTGATGAAATGTGTCGACATATTGGTCATAATGACTAGTTATTAGTAATCTCATACCACACAACATAGCTGCTTCACACACTTGCTAATACACAGTTGCTTCACTCTTGTTTATACACAGCTGCTTCATATACTTGCTTACACACAGCTGTTCCACACCTGTCAGAGTTATAGTTCTCTAGTGATTAATGTTGTTCACATTAGGATATGACAGCTTGATGTAAAGACTTGATACACAGTATTATTAAGCGAAGCATCTCAACCTCCCCCAGCACCGTCGGTACACTATACATAACTCAACTTGGGAATAAACTATCACCCAGGGAAGGCCTCTTAACATTATTATATATTGTACAATACTAAACAAACAAATCTTAAATATCTAATAGTGTTTGACTAGACATTGATACACGTTTGGCTGTTTACACAGGAGACATGACTAAGTAAACTATCTGCTAAAGTATTCATATCCTTTATACTCTGCACATGACTAGAGTATTCATGCCCTCAGTTGACACATGATTAATAGATTTGCATATTCAGTGAAAACATAACAAACATACACTATTAATTATCATGTCAAAATGCTAATTTACCATTTCATTACTTTTAAAATAACATTCATTAATTACAAAACCCCTTGTGATGCAGTTTACTGTAGTCTACCATACTGTATACTGTCTGAGAACACTTTCCAATTAATAGTCATATTGCCATACATCATGTAGCAAAAAAACATATTGAGACATAGGAACGTACCCCATAACAACTCAACGTCCCAAACACATTATTCATATTCATAATTTTATTTCAAAGACTGTGCACACAAGTAACATAAGAGTAAGGGATAATTGTAGGGATAGAAGTTATACACACAAATGAAGCCACTAATATGTAAAGAGTTTTGGGCAAAATTAAATGTGAGAGGCTTCCAGAGTCAGTACAGTACTACCAGGTCTGTGGTGATCACACTGACATATTATCTCTGACACAGCTTGCTGGATTACACACTTAATTGTTGCTTTTATGAAAGGAAGAATTAAAAGGTATTTGAATGTATAACATTGTTTAGATATACAGTATATAGGCTTCCTTCTTATATATGCTAACTCACCTAGTACTTTAGTATCTAAAAATACTGTACAACTACATAAATATATAATTTCTTAATATCACCACTTTATATAATATAGTTATTATGTTAATTCAAATTCTAGTGTATCGTGTATGTAAATCACAAAGAAATTAACACGTGAACAATGGGACAATGTCAGACCACAAAGGAAGGCTTAAGACAGGAGTTTCCTTAAGTACTTTCATATTTAATAATACATCTAGAATAATACGCTAACAATAATTAACCACGGACTCCCACTCATTAATAATAGCGTATTTAATAATACGCTAGAAAATCTATCAATGCCTTCGTGACCCCGTGGAATATAGGCACCAGGCGTTGCAACTATCTGGGCAGTTGAATGAAGGTGCCTTACGGCAAAGCGTAACCCAATGGGCAGGAAATCAAAACGAATTCTGATGACCTCTAGGTAGAGCAGAAGTCATGCGATCTGATGTTATGGGTCCCCACAACTGCACCAGAGGTGGTACCCCCTATATAAATACTGCATATATATATACTGTACATATATATTTATATAGGGGTACCACTTCTGGTGCAGTTGCAGATATGTATTCATATACGTGTATAAATATTATACAAAGGACACGTTTTCCTAGTTACAATGAATAGAATACCATGTCAAAGCAATTTAAATTTATTTATGTTCTGTTTATTGACCTGTTGTTCAGATAAATATAATACATGTTCTTTCAGTTTTTTCTTTTTTTTTAATATTTTCTATCTGTTCTTTCAGTGAAGTTCACAGGTCAATTACTTTACAGATCAGTATTCTTATTCTTAAGAATACAGTGTCTGTATTAGATTTATTTATATAATTAATTATTATTAATACTTTGCATATATCATAATTATTATAATTATTATTGTAGCTATTTACTCATCCTAATATCAAAGAGGTCAGGGGGGTCACATATGATGAGGTCAGGAACTGATCAATAGTGGTATTGTATTTCAGTGTGGGAACTACAGTAGAGCTGATCAATAGTGGTACAGTATATCAGTGTGGAAACTACAGTAGAACTTATCAGTTGTGGTATATTTGTGTGAAAATTACAGTAGTACTGATCAATAGTGGTATATAAGTGTGCAAGTGAGCGAGGAGGTTACAACCATACAGCTGGCTGAGAGTGGTGCTATGGTGTTTGGGTTAATATCTCTGGTAGTGTTTCCCGATTTAAATACGATAGAGCTTGTCCTGAAGACTGCACAGGCCATGTTTACACTACATAATGCTAGTCACTGCATGTCTTATGAGGTACCTGTTAATCTTTACCACTGAAGAGCATTACTGTGTCCTGAAGACTGCTCAAGGGGTCAAAAATAGTGTTATAATGTTCATCATTCTGCTGGTCATGCTTGTTAAGTGTTGTATAAATTATTTGTGACTATTTTGGTGGTAAACAATGACCCTAGACGTGTAGTGTGACAGTGTTGATTTTTAATGGTTGTTAATGTTGGGTGGCGGTTAGTATCGGCAGCACTAACACACAGTTAATGTGCTGGCTACCAAAGAGCCAGAGCTCAACCCCCGCAGGCATAACTAGGCGAGTACAGTGATGGTGCTCGGCTTCAGAGTTATCCAACACTTACTATGTTGTGTTTAATAATGTCATGTCTGGCCAGATGTAAGATGCTAGAGTATACTGTATGAGTGAGTGTAGTTATTGTCATTAACCTACAGGATGATGGTCAAGTATTGTAAAGCCAGTCAACTCTAACAACGAGTAGCAAACATTAGCATGCAGATTTTTAACTGAGGAATGGAAACTCATATATTAATACATTTGAAAATACTGCCAGTGTAATGCAGTTTACAATGATATAAAGCATGATTCACATTGCAATATTACATTTATGCAATACTGACTTCTGTTTTCAGAACCATTACCCTACCTCCAGCACCACCTGTATCACTCAACAATTTATATACCTCTACCATTCACCTACCATTGCCAACCTTCATCAACTACTTGTGTATAATAATTGTTTTCATATACCATATTCTTTCCTCGAACACTTGAATCCATCAAACTACCAGTTTTTAATAGTCACGCTTCAGAGCTCTCAACCATAACCACCACTCTCTACCTTTCTCTCTTGCCAATTAGAACTTCATCTTGTGAATAGCAATGTTGAGTCGGGTGACATCTGAGTGAAGAGCAACACCGAGAGCTTCCAACTTGTTCACAGAGTCCAGAGTCTGTACTGTCTGGCTATAGGGCTCGTAGCGTACCTCGTAGGGCCGACTCATGGTCTGGAAGGTCCATCGCCTGTTGGAGAGACAATAAGAGTTAATGTTGAGAGGTCTCTAGCATGGAGTTTGTCAGCGGCAAGAAACAGAATTAATGTTTGGCATGCCGAAGATATGCATTCGAGGAACTGGAGTGAATAGTCTTACTAGCTAAAACATGAAGATATTCTCTTTTGGAACACACAAACATTTACGAATAACAGTTGATTATGATTTGACAAAGATAAATTACTGATTAGTGAATATTTAATCAATAATGATACAAAAGTACAGTAGTATACAGTACATACTGTAATTCTTAGGCAGGGAATATCACAATTAATGTATGATTAGGTAAGAGATATCAGTACGAATATTATAATGACTAGGCAAGGGGTATTACAATGAATATTGTAATATTTACAGACACATTAATAAACACATTAAAAGTTTCTTAAGTTCTTGAGAAATTTTCAGAGACTGGATTATAATCTGGTCTTTCTTTTTCAATCTGCTACAGGAGTGTGTTGATGCGATTATAATGTTTATTGTTATGCCCTCCATCTAAGGTCTTGCATATTCAACATTGAAAAGCATGTGTCTGCCCGCTAACCATTTATAGGTTTCACGTAGATCGTTTTGTAAAGCTTTAGCATCGCTTTAGGTTTCCACTTTAATTTTGGCCACCTTCCTCACAGTCAGAAATTAAGAGGAAATGCTTGAAATCGTTTGACTGAACTTAATTTATTCCTCCCCAACTGAAACTATTTCAGTCCCTTTCTTCCACAAGTGTATCTGTCTCTATATATAGTTTGTATATCCTTATCCCTAACTAATTTATCTCTTCCCTTCATTCTTCACCTGAACTTCTCCTGAGCGTCCTCGATGCTGTCGGCGACGAAGTAGAGATCCTGGTAGTCCTGATCCTGATACGTCTGGACAGCGGTGATGGCTGGGTCGAAGCTCATCTTAGTGGGCTTTTCTGAAAGGGAGTGTTCCAGTTCCCCGAAGCTGCTCATCAGCCCTGCACCCCAGGCCCGAATCTCTGGGCCTTCACGGCACAGCCCGAACTCCACTGTGAACCAGTACATCTGGAGAACAGCGTACACAGTCAGCACAAGAATCGCAGTCTTGTGACTTGTTTTGACGAAAAGAAAAGAAAAGACAACAAAACATATATGGAAATATATGATATCGTCATACTAACTTGGGTATCCAGTGTTGCTGGATGACGGAGACCACACACCTATACTACACATGGCCTTCATCACTGAAACTATCTACACATGTCTTTCATCGCTGGAACTATTCTCACTGCACACGACCCTCATCATTGTAACAATCTTCACTACACACTGTCAAAATTACTGTAATCATCTTCACTACATAGGACCATCATCACTATAGCTTACACTATCTACTCTACATACTATAATGGTCACTGTAAGCATCTACACTATACTTCTATTATCACTGTAACCATCAACACTACTCGACCATCATCACCACAACCACTTTTACTACACATCACTGTCCTTATCACTGTAACTATCTTCACTACATACTTCATCACTGTCGTTATCACTGTAACTACGCACTTCATCCCTGTAACCATTTTCACTATACACTGTCTTTATGACCTTCACCATCTTCACTCTAAACTGTCTTCATCGTGTGGAAAATATGATGAAAGGCTCTTAGTGAGGAAGGAGTCTAGTATTTAACGAAGTTGAAATTTTATATTAAGGGAAGGCATGGACACAGACCCTTGACGTCCCTATGACAGTCCACAAGCACTAACCAGTCATCCTGAAAAGCGCCAAGTACATGTGCTCATGACATGTGGTCAGAAGAGAGAGAATAGTAAACAGAGCACATCTCACCGTGGCAAACTTCTCGATCTCCTGGTCGGAGGCTCCTAGGGAAGCGAGACCCAGTTCCTGGGAGAACTGGGCGAAGGTTGGGTCGGCCAGGAGGGGAGCATGTCCTAGCAGCTCGTGGATGGCATCCCTGCCGGCAGTGGGGAAGAGAACTGTCACAGGAATAGGGTACTATTACAGGACTAGAACCCTGTCACGGTGCTAGATCCCCATCACAGGGACTGTTGAGGGCTCTGGCAGTGTTAATGGTTCAATCAGTATTCAAGGATAAAGGTATAGTGTTGAGGACTGATTGCGATGCCCAGAGTCCAGGGTCTGAGCACCGCAATCCGGACTCCAGACTCTGGAGTCTGAACTCAAGACGATGGACAGTACTTACGGCTCAGGGGAGTGGTGAGGGGAGGAGTGGTGACGGATGTACTGGGTGCACTGGAACACCCTGAAGGCCAGAGAGGCCAGGAAGTCTCTCGCAGTCAACAGCCCGGCAGCCGGCCGAAGGGTAAACCCCGTTCGTCCTACAGTGGTAGAGCAGAGGATCAACATCACTTGCGTCGGTATGTGATACAGGGGTGAGGTCAGCTAACAGAGGGGCGAGGTCAGCCGATAGAGGGGCGAGGTCAGCTAACAGAGGGGCGAGGTCAACTGACAGAAGGGTGAGGTCAGCTGACAGAAGGGTGAGGTCAGCTGACAGAAGGGTGAGGTCAGCTGACAGAAGGGTGAGGTCAACTGACAGAAGGGTGAGGTCAGCTGACAGAAGGGTGAGGTCAGCTGACAGAAGGGTGAGGTCAACTGACAGAAGGGTGAGGTCAGCTGACAGAAGGGTGAGGTCAGCTGACAGAAGGGTGAGGTCAGCTGACAGAAGGGTGAGGTCAGCTGACAGAAGGGTGAGGTCATCTGACAGAAGGGTGAGGTCAGCTGACAGAAGGGTGAGGTCATCTGACAGAAGGGTGAGGTCAGCTGACAGAAGGGTGAGGTCAGCTGACAGAAGGGTGAGGTCAGCTGACAGAAGGGTGAGGTCAGCTGACAGAAGGGCGCTGAAGCTTGGATGTATTAGTTGAGTAAAGATAAGTTGACTTTGGTAGCAAATATAAAATATAAAGTAAAACAAATTGACGGGTAAGGGGTAATTATCTGACATGTACGTGATTCGTGGAATTCTATGTTTCTGTTTTTACTGGTGTAAAAAAGTTGAGCCATATATATATATATTGAGCCATATATATATATATATATATATATATATATATATATATATATATATATATATATATATATATATATATATATTGCTGTAATTGTCTTCATGAATGACAATTTCAGTCATAGAACGTTCAGTGGAAAATACATATTTACGATTAATAATATAATAATTGGGATTAGTGTAAACTGCACAGCAAGGCTGAGAGGAAAGGCCGCCATCTCACTACTCACGTTTCATAAACTTAGAAACATCTTCGAGCTGGGGAATGGTGTCGGGAGAGTAGCCAGACTCCTTCTTCAGCGTCTCCCACACTTCGCGGTACTGACGGCAGGCGTGGGTGGGGATGAGTCTCTCCAGCGCCCTGAACACTTCCCCCCAGGTCGCTATCTCCTCTGGCCGGTACTCCACCCTCGGGATGGGCTCACCGCTGGAGGATGGAGGGGATTAGGAAGTGTTGTAGTAGTTACTATCATCTGGATTTTGAGATAATTTCTTGATATTTCTTTACCTTTATCACTATCTCTCTCTTGTTTCACTGTATTTGGTTCCCCCCTGTACTGCTGGATGCTTTCATTATATTCTCCACTGATAGTTACCCTTTACTCCCTTCTAAACATTCCCGCTCTATCTCAAATTACAATTTTTTTTTTCTGTACATATCTACCAAATTGTTCTTTTGATCTATTCTGTGGGCTTGGGGGTCATGTGTTGTGCCTCCCGGGCTCCTGCGCAAGCCCATGGCCCATGCTCGTCCAGAAGCCAGTGAGGATTTAAGAAACCCCTTTAACATTAATAAAATATACAGACTTTGAGATGTTACAACTTCCTTCCCAGTAAAGTAAAAAAGTTTATAAGAGAGGCCTCCTGGTGCAGGACTGCAGTCTTTCTGCCCATGTCTGCCGCCACCACACCACAACTCTGCCTTTACGTTTACGTGGAGTTTACGTGGAGTTTCCCACTCAGGTGGGAAACTCGACTCAGGTTTTCCAGTTAGGTGGAAAAAATCAATGGAAAAGTGGTAATTTATGGTATGAAAATGTAGTCCCCATGCTGGTCCAGTACTGATTCTGTCTGTCCTCACATTTAATGCACTGCATTTTTTACGCTATCGACCATAGTTTCAGAATTTCGGTGCTTTAATGAATATATTGACTTGTAGCTCGATGCGGTCGTAGTGAGGTCGATTTGATTACACGCCGAGTACTACATTCTTGCGGTTGAAGAGGTGAGGTAAATCCAAAGCGTCTGTATGTCAGAGTTATCTGACTCACTGTGGCACGTTACAGACTCATTCTCGGATTATTTGCCACTAAATTTTTCCACTACCACTCACTGGATGAGTGCGGGGTCAACTACCACTCACTGGATGGGTCTGGGGTCCATTACTACTAAGAGGATGGGTGTGGGGTCCACTACCACTCAAAGGATGGGTGTGGGGGTGTATAATAAATGTACTAAAGTCATTCTGACAAATTAACAAAGGCATCCCAACAGGTCAGTTGGGATGCCTATAGATGTTCGTATGCTTATGGTTAGCAAACTTCAAATTTGACGCTTGACAAATCGAGAGAATGGGCTGGATCTCGAGCAGTGACATCCCACAATTATCATACATCATACCTTCCCACACCTGCACCACATGCGGTAAATTTGATCTATTATCCTACTTCAGCCCTATCTAGTGTGTCTACTCACTATTTATATGTGAAGGCGATGTCTGCTATTTCCTTCCTTCTGGCCCGGTACTCCTTGTCAGCGAAGCCTGGGTGGTCCATATCAAGGTCTGGTTCGTACTTGGTCATCAGGTGGTTGCAGACGTCCAGCTCACTGATGTGCTTGGGGAACCATGGCTCTGTGGGCGGGAAAGAGAGAGAGAGAGGTTTACGTGGATATTTCTAGCGGTATATAGCGTAGTTAAAGGCCAGAGTAATCTGTGTCCTGAAGTACTTATACATACTGATTAGTTCCACAATATTCTGGCAGTGGTTTTATATGGTATTAGACTGGGACTACAATTTACCTTTCAGCTGCATATTACCTAGGGTTGACAATCTGGCTAAGTCGTCTTGCTCCTTAGCTGACCACATGAAGCTCAGATTTATGAAAATATTATTTCAGGCTCAGAGTCGTCTTTAAAGGAATGATTTACTGTGCTAAGTCGTGAATAAGAGTTACTCGCGCGCATCACCTGGCACAGCAGCCCACAGTATGAGCGGCAGTGGCCATTCCTGCATGTAGTGTCTTAAGTTCTATGGAAAATATTTTAGATTGAGTCATATCCGAGACACACACACCTACCTACCTTTGATGGATGAATGATGTTCAGAGAGAAGGTTGACGGAGGCGATGGCGGAGCCCTGACGGAGGCTCTTGAGGAGGTTAAGCAAGGGCTCCCTCAGGATGTCGATCTTGAAAAGGACGTCGAAAGCTACTCCTTTACGAGGGGCGGGCCGGGTCTCCACGTGGATCACCATCCCCTTGAAGTTCTGCCAGAAGCACCAAGTAATGAGTGTTTATCTTCTGACCAGGGAACGAGTGCACTCAATCTGACAAACATGCAGTCGTCATGACCAAGGAACAACTGCAATCATCCTGCCCAAGGAGCAAGTGCAATCATTCTGACGAAGGCACAAGTGCAATCATTCTGTCCAACGAACAAATGCAAACATTCTGACCTGGGAACAAGTGCAATCATTCTGACCAAGAAACAAGTGCAAACAATCTGACAAAGAGCAAGTGCAATCATTGTTACCAAGAAACACGTATAATCATACTGACCAAGGAACGAGTGCATTCATCCTGCAAGTATGTAAGCTCACAATCGTCAGTATGCAAGGAGTTCACATTTTTACAACAGGACTCATAAAATACAGCCTCATAAAATAATGTTTTAATGTAGTTTGACATGTCGGAAAATCCGACACCATTTAATAATCATACAGATAATAGCTGTATTGTATAAACAAGTTACCCATAGAAAACGTAACTTGTAGTGGAATTACCGTCTAAAGAAAACGGGATATCATCACCACATACCATTATAAATTGACCAGCTATTCTGCTGGGAATTATTCTTAAATACATTAGTCTTTGGACTTTACCATCATAAAAACATCTTATATAAATTAACTTAATTATCAATATTAAAGTAGAGTAAATGTGACCCTTCTATCACTTTTTGACATCTGGACAAGTAGGCCAGGCGTCAGTGGGGAAGGAGGGCAGCCATTGTTATACGAGACCAGAGGCTCACACGGGAGCAAATTCGGCTCCTGTTAATTTTACTTGGACGTAGTGTTATGGATACCAAAGGTGTACCATCTGTCAACACGCTGTCAACAAATCAAGTTAAGTGTTCTTTCCGAAACCCATTATTTATCATTAGTGGCCATTAATGTCATTATATAGGGTGACCCGGTTAGATCACATGGAAGCCTCAAACTAAAGGTAATTAAGCCAGGTCTTCATGTTCCATGTACTGTTTTCTCTGATATACTTGTCATATATAGGTATCTGGCTTCACAGCTAGCGCACTTTTGACAGGTCAAGACGAGGATGCAAGATTTGTGCACCAGTTACTGGGTGATATGGAAGCTACCTCAAAGAGGATAATTTGGTGTCTACACCCTAGTTATACCTGGTGGACTAACCTGCTGTACTATAAGATAAGGAACCTCTTTAATGTATGTAGTTATTTCTGTAGTTTGATTGGCTGCATATATATATTAATTTAATAACCCCCCCCCCTAATGTGTAGAGGATCGATTTGTGAGATTATGAGATTATTGCAGAAATACAGTCCACTTATCATTATACAAATTGCTATCGAAGTATATAAATTAACGTAAATATAAATTCTATATAAATTCATATAAATTAAATAAATATAAATCTCACAGGTCGGTTCCCACATTATTTGGACCTTCGGAACCGGATTATTTGGACCTTCGGAACCGGAATATTCGGTCCTATGAACCCACATTTGGTCATCTTAGTACCGGATGAACCAGTTAACCAGTGGATTCATTAAATAAACTAGTGCAGTGTTATTTAAACAAAGCCAGCCAGTCAAAGACGGCAGCGTAGCCTCGTGGGAGCTCAGGAGCCTCCCTCAGCCGAGTTCAGATCAGCCTTAGTCAGCGGTTTCATGCACACCCACAGATTTGGTGGCGTGTTATTTCGTGAAATGACAGCGCTAATATAGAATCCAGCCAAATTAGTGACTGTGTCTTCGCGAGATTGTTCACGGATTTCGTGGTGTTACATTTCGCGAGAGATTATCTACGAATTTTGTGGAGTTTATTTCGCGAGGTCACTAATAATATTTAATACTTCTTGATAATATTAGAAGTTTCATAGAGGCAATTAAGAGGCTATTATCAATAATTGTGTATATTATTTCTCCAAAATAGAGAATCATTTAATATATATTGCACTAGTGATCATAGTATAATATTTACTAATTGCCAACCCACAACAGGGTAGGATATGACTAGTTGAACTATTATTGTTCATCCTAGTCCCATTATTACAATAGTCAGTTGTACTATATTGAACAACCTAACACCATTAATGAATGGTCCAGACCCTATTTTGGGTGTAATTTTATCAACTCGAATTGAGTTGTATATATAATAATTTACTTATGATCATTACACCTTTGAGTGATTAATTAGTGTCTCTACCATCCTAGGGTGATATAGAAGAGCTAACCTAAAGGTACTTCCAGTGACACTGGTTTATCACTCAAATCATTAGTGTGTATGATTGTATATATATAATGTGTATTAATTTTAAGTGCTAACCTCTAGTAGAGGTAGGATTATTGCCTAGTGAGTTCAGAATTTACCCTAGGCTACCATTAGAGCTTGTTCAGTATTATGAGCAGCCCAAGTACAAGCCCCACAAGGCTTCACCAACTAGCCAGTATGGATAATGCAGGGAGAATGAAAAGAACCCTTGCAGGTCTTAAAGGCCACTTAACAAGACAGATCAAGAAATGTGAAGATTTGTCACAACAATCTCAAGTTGATTATGCTGACCTGGAAAGCTATTATCAAGCAGCTGCAGGTAAATTTGAGCAAATCAAATGTCAAATAGCAACATATGTGGCTGAACTTGCCAACACCAATTTATCAGAAACAGAAATAGACGACATTATGGTTGATCTTGCGAATTATGAAGATCACACTCAGGCCACGTTACAGCCTTATGTCAAATTAATTGCCCAGAACAAGGCAACAGCAACAACAACAACAGTTGCATCTAATACGAGTCAAGCAGAAGCTCGACTCCCTCCAATTAATTTACCCACTTTCTCAGGAAAAGATGAGGAAAATTGGGACGAATTTTGGAACAAATTCGTTGACCTTGTAGACTCAAAACAATCTTTACCAAAGAGTAGTAAATTCTCTTATTTGCAAGGCCAATTATCAGGTGAGGCTAAAACAGTAGTATCCCATCTGAGATTAACTAATGACGGCTATGATCTGGCAGTAAAACTCCTCAAGGATAATTATGCTGATCCAGAAGTAAGAACATCACATTTAGTTCATGAGCTGTTGCATTTACCCCCACCGGAGGCTTCAGCTGATTCACTCCAAGTCTTCAAGCTGGAGGTAGAATCATTGATCAATGCCCTCAGCCTGACAGCAGATACAAACGGGGCTGAGTGGGTCTTGAAAATAATTGTCCAGGAGAAAATACCTAGGGACATATTGAGACAAATGAGTGCTCATTACAATAAAAGCATCTTATCTATGAATGAAATATCTGAAGGTTTAAAGTCAGTAGTTCATCAATTACGAACACATGACAAATTAAAACCACCAAGTAAACCCTCAGAAACCAATAATAGTAAACCACAGAGTACCAAAGGTACTCCAAATCAATCTAGACAATATAATTCAACACCAAAGTGGAACAGTGGCAGTGTGGGCGTATATGCAGTGGGACCCTCCAAGCCTATAGTTACTGTGTCACCCAAGAACATGACACCAAAGGGTACAGGAAGCTATGGAACATGTTTGTTCTGCAATGAGAAACATTCAATGTACCACTGCTCTAATTTTCCTGATAGTGACGCCCGTGTTGAGCGACTCAAAGATTTGCAACATTGCACGAGGTGCCTCAGGAAACATAACATCAAGGACTGTGATACCCAATTACACACCTGTAATAGGTGTAACAAAGGTCAGCACCATGCAGCATTGTGCAGAGACACCAAAACAACGTCTCCAAACCCCAAGGTGGAAGATAGCATTCCCACCACAGTACAGTACTGCAAGGTGCAACAAACAAACAGTGTCCAATCGGCAAAGTCTAAAGGTAATACGACTTTGCCTACTGCCCAAATTACCATCCTGAATAAGAGGGCCAAGGTCTATACCCGTGGGTTGTTTGACCAAGGATCCCAGAGAACATATATCACCAAAAAGTTGGCAGAAGAACTACAATTAAGGCCTGTAGCCCAGATGTCATTCAACATCTCAGGGTTTGTAACAGATGCAGGACCTCAAGTCTACCAGGTGGTACAACCATCAGTACGTTTAGGCAGGTACGTCTGTCGAGTACAAGCCATTGTGGTGGACAAAATACCAGTAGACCTACAAGTTCAAGGTCTGAGAGCAACAGCCAAATTCCTGAGAAATAGAGGAATAAAATTGGCAGATAATATTAAGTCTGATCACCTCACCGACTTCGGTCTCCTTGTAGGGACAGACTATTGTCATCGATTCATCGGTAGCCCTACTAAATATCAGGGTATAACCATGTTAAACTCTGCAGGAGGTAAATTACTCTCAGGCCCAGTATCAAGCCTGAGGAGACCTATGCCTGCAGATAAACAATACCAGTAGAAATCTAAATTTGTCAGCTGATTATATTTCTCCAGTAGCATTATACTAAGGAGATTACAGCTGACTATAGTAACAGAGGTTGATGTTAGTATCATCATTTGAAGCTGAAGATGAGTTCATGAGGCCTCAGTGGCAAATCAGTGAACAGTAGCCTAAACCAGCTACAAGTCACTGCGACCAATGTCACTGAACCCACTGCAGTCTCAGAACCATACTTTACTTTAATGATGAGCTATTCAATCCTCTGAATCAATTAACTAAATTAAACCCTAATAAATCTGATGACTGATTTGATACATTTATTATTTAATCAAGATGTATTCCATGGGCCTCAGTGTTTATATATCAGTGACCAGTTACCTGAAGAAACTTCAAGTTATATCTAATGTCACTGATCTCACTGCAGTCCCTGAATCATACTTGACTGTAGTATTTGATCACATTCAGTCTTCTGGGTTAAATAATATGTGATTAGGCTTGAATATTAGCCTTTCAAGAGTTGACAGGGAAATGAAATCGCATTAGACTTCTAAACCCTGCAACTCTAGTACGGGACATCCGTCCTGTACGAACAGACGCACAAATGTGTGATTACTAACTACTAACATCAAATTAATCTAATAATTCGAAGGAGGAGTATCGGTGTTCGTCTGTTCTAATTAGGACTTCGACCCGTGAGCAGCCCCCTGGGGAATTATGTCGGAAAATCCGACACCATTTAATAATCATACAGATAATAGCTGTATTGTATAAACAAGTTACCCATAGAAAACGTAACTTGTAGTGGAATTACCGTCTAAAGAAAACGGGATATCATCACCACATACCATTATAAATTGACCAGCTATTCTGCTGGGAATTATTCTTAAATACATTAGTCTTTGGACTTTACCATCATAAAAACATCTTATATAAATTAACTTAATTATCAATATTAAAGTAGAGTAAATGTGACCCTTCTATCACTTTTTGACATCTGGACAAGTAGGCCAGGCGTCAGTGGGGAAGGAGGGCAGCCATTGTTATACGAGACCAGAGGCTCACACGGGAGCAAATTCGGCTCCTGTTAATTTTACTTGGACGTAGTGTTATGGATACCAAAGGTGTGCCATCTGTCAACACGCTGTCAACAAATCAAGTTAAGTGTTCTTTCCGAAACCCATTATTTATCATTAGTGGCCATTAATGTCATTATATAGGGTGACCCGGTTAGATCACATGGAAGCCTCAAACTAAAGGTAATTAAGCCAGGTCTTCATGTTCCATGTACTGTTTTCTCTGATATACTTGTCATATATAGGTATCTGGCTTCACAGCTAGCGCACTTTTGACAGGTCAAGACGAGGATGCAAGATTTGTGCACCAGTTACTGGGTGATATGGAAGCTACCTCAAAGAGGATAATTTGGTGTCTACACCCTAGTTATACCTGGTGGACTAACCTGCTGTACTATAAGATAAGGAACCTCTTTAATGTATGTAGTTATTTCTGTAGTTTGATTGGCTGCATATATATATTAATTTAATAACCCCCCCCCTAATGTGTAGAGGATCGATTTGTGAGATTATGAGATTATTGCAGAAATACAGTCCACTTATCATTATACAAATTGCTATCGAAGTATATAAATTAACGTAAATATAAATTCTATATAAATTCATATAAATTAAATAAATATAAATCTCACAGGTCGGTTCCCACATGACAAAAACCCCAACAATTTCCCTCTTATGTAAAAGTGCATTTTTTTTCTTTTTAATGTAGCTAATCCAGTAAGAGAAGGCGCCATCATGAGCAATGTATGTCTATACAGTATACCTAGGTCATAAAAGTATTTGTGTGTACGTCTGATACCATACTACTTGTGTAAAGGAGGAAATGTATATCTTTATCTCTCAGAATGTTCGGTAATATGTTTATTGTTTGTGATGTGTGTCTATGTATGTATTAACACGTTGTACTGAATGGGGTGAGAATAGCTTGAGCTACCTCATCCCTTTGTGTGTATTTTATCTCAATAAACTTATTTCAATTTCAATTCAATGAGCAATGTAAATAACTATGAGAAAATCTATACGCTAGTAATTGTCAAGTTTTTAATAAGTTGAAAGTACCTTATGTTATATTTGATTTTGCCATCAGACAGAGGACAATAATATGAAATATATCCGGCGGTTATCGTGTCAATATGAATTTCCTCTCGCTGGAAAATATTATTTGCATCTGTGGTCTTCACAGTAACGAATGTGACTTGCTATCTGTTATTTTTGATCATTGAAAGCATTACAGTGTATATATTATGGTTTCATAGGTGTTTTAGTAACAATAAACAGATTATTCCACTGGGAGTAGGGGATTGGGGGATGATTTGACGGAAGAGAAGTCTTGATAATTGTTTTTTAATTATGATTTCTTCGTTCAAGTACGTTTATTGAAACAATAAAACACATATTAAAGGAATAGAGTAGCTTAGGATATTTCTGCTCTCATTTCATCGTTGTCTCATTCTGGTATTCTATGGACCTTAAGACTGTTTATGCTTCATTTCTCTTTCTCTGATCTGTAAAATTGTTTGTGGAAATGGGGAGATGAGGAACACATTACCTACTTATGTACCAACACGCACAATGGCTGCCTCGTTTTCAGAACTTTTCAGAATGAAAGATTACGTGTTCACTATGCATGTAGGCACGTAAATTTGTATCCATTAACGAAGACGGAATTTACCAATGAACTTCATTAAGCATGTCTCCACAGTTGGTAACTAACCTGCAGCAAATTATTATGTGGAGCTTAGCGCAGTTAACTAATACCATATCGACAGCAATTAATTTTATTCCATCAGTTATTTTCAGTATAATATGAAGCATATAGTTAACTGTCGTGTGGTTATCAGGGTATCCAATGACTTATTATAATGTATTCTCCAAATTTCCTCTCCATCAAAGAAGGAAAAATGAATTATATAAGTAATGAGGAAGGAAGCCTCGCGGACACAAGCCACAAACCTTCCAGCTGGCTGGTTGGCAACACAGATGGTGCTCAGTATTTCTTGAATTTTGTGTACCGTAGCCGCTCGGGGAACTGTAGCATGGAAGTTACATTGTAATCCTGCCCATCAGCTCTACCAGCAGATGTCAGAGGCTTGATGAACAATTGTAATACGGAGAATGCAGAATTCTGAAGGACGACCTCAGAGAAGTCTCAGCAGCAGGAGGCATCGGAGCCCCAGAGCGTACAGTCTCAGGTAGGAGGTCGTTCAGACGAGCGGGTCAACGTTGCCCTTAGGTGGTGAACTTGATGTGGTCTCGGTCAAGTAGCATACTCAACAACAACCACGGTCAAGTAGATTGGCGAAACGGTTAGGCAAGTAAAAAATAATGTATAGACATACCATTGTTTTAACAACTTTAAATATTGGCCGTTGTGGAGTATAATATATCAAGAGGTATAATTAAATCTCCAGAACTTGTAGTATAATGTATTTTAGCAGTTTTCATGTTGGCGACAGGTCACGCTTGTGGGAACAGTCTTACAACCTGGGGCCCTGCGACCGGAAACTAAACTGGCTGGCAGCCCGTCCACCAAACAAAATCCCAAAAGTGATTCCATGCACCCGCCAAACCCGCTGTTTATGAATGAAAAACAGTTTACACATGACTCATGACTGATTCCGTTCGCACACTTCCGGAACAAGTGCTTCACTGACGAATTCTGTTCGAACCACAACGCTATAAATGCTTCACCCACGTACTATAAATACAAATAATCGCCAACAGAACCTAAACACCTAACCTATGCCTATATATGCCAGATATGCTAATATATTATAATATTAATTTATATTTGAGAAAATTCCCGTTTTGAATGAACAGCATGTAAAAATTTATGAATGCGTCTGTGGGGTCGACCGCTGGATGTAATGGACTTGAGTCGATGACGGGTTGGTAAATGGTTAACCCACGTACTTCAAATAAAAATAATCGCCAGAAAAACCTGAACACCAAACCTTACCTAAGCCTAACTATTCATAGAAATTTAATATATAATATTACTATACAGATGGGAACAAACCTATTTTTAATACACTAGGTTACAATTGATGAACGCGTTGTGAGGGGGAGGTCGCAGTTTAACGAGCCTGGCCTGAGCAAGGGTTGGCTTTCATCTAATGCCTCTATTCACCTAGCCGTGAATAGGTCCCCGTGAGTTAACTTTTGTGGGGTTGCATCCTGTGGGGGTCTAGCTGGACCTTGGGGGTGGTGGTGGGGGGGTGAACCTCGATATAAGCCTAACTGGTAGGGTAGATATATATATATATACACAGATTGCCTGTCCAAGACAAAACGAATTATTAAACCCAAGCACAGGAATATTTCTTTGTGTGTTTCCCGGCCAATAAATTCTTTATTGTTGATTCTAACTTTTTCTCGCATGATGTCACATTAATGACGGTAATCGTCAAAGGTAGACAGTATATGGTAGCCTAATTCACTTCGTGGTCCACTTCGTGGTCCACCTCGTGGTCCACCTCGAGGGCGGGAATGTCAGAACGTAAATAAATGAACATAATATATAATACAAATATATTATACCACGTTTCCTCAGCTAATCAAGCAAGACTTAGAGAATAATGGGCCGTCATCCTCGCTCTCGGTGCTTATCTCGTCCGGCTTGTTTACTGGTTCTGACTTTAGCTGATAGTTCATAATTGTCTTGGTTTTGCGTCGACTTGATAGGTGCAGTTGGTCAACGGCTCCTCCCACCCACTCCTCTACTTCCCCTCTTACCTCGATGGTTTTGATGATCCTGGGAAGAGAGCCGATGCCGTCGACGAGGGCCAGGACAAGAGCCACCTGCTGGGGGACATCGGGCTCACAAGGACTCTGCACAAGGAAGACCTCCTCCTCACTCAACTCCCCGTCTGTAAGAGAGCAACTTGTTACTCCTGCTACTCACTGATAATACTAACTAGACCTGCTACTGTAATGGAGGAACCTGTTTCTCCTCCTACGTAAACCTGGAACTGAAGGTGGACATCCGCTAAACTAATGGCTGCAAGAGGTGCACAGTAACAGGAGGGCATTTACCAAACACGAACCGCGTCACAAAAACCATGCAAAAAGACCAGTGAAAGATAACTTTAAGTGTTCTCACAATATACGAAAATGCATTAAACACCGCTTTCAACACATTAGGACAGAACACGATAATAAACCATCATTGAACTTTTCTAACAATAAACTTGAAAATCTTTGTACTTTTATATATTTATTGACGTTTTGGAGGTCCATGATAACGCTTCGTGGGAAAGGCCTCGCCAGAAGTGACCAGCACCTCTGTTCTGACGTAACCTTGTAGCCTGGTCTATTGTTCTCGTCATGTCCCTAACGTATTAATCTCGATAATTTTAATTGCCTGTCAGTTATTCTAACTGCTCTTATTGTTGTTTTATAATCACATTACCCACAATCCTCCCTACAGTCCAAACCCTCGCTCCACCCACCATGCCTGTGGCTATAGTTTTTACACACTTACACCACATTTAGTGAACAGTTTAGTGAACCCTCTATAGTCCTTTCGAAGGTTCGGGCCGCATTTATCCTTTCCACTGCTCTCTCTTACTTTTCTTCCAAAGTTTCATGCTTGCACAATATCGGTCTCAGATATTAAATTCCTCGACTTCTTCCAATACTTCGCCAACCATTTCATCACACTTCGTCCCTCTATCTTGCAAGGTCGAGGATACTTCATCATTCCATTTTCTTACCCTCCATTTTCACCATCAACAACTATGTTCTGCTGCACACTATTCTCAATTCTTCAATACATCCGTAGTCTCGTTTTCTTCTATCAAATGGCAGGCTACTTGGGGCGAGTCCTTCATTTATCTAAACCCTGAAGACGTACTTAATCTCAGCAGCCCCATCCCTGAAGCCCCATCTTCCCATCCCTGCAGCCTCACCTCGCTATCTTTACAGCCACACCTGCCGCTACTTGCATAGCCACCTCCCCGTCCCGTAAATTAGAAAAGATATATAGTGAAGCCTGTCACTGGAAACACATTAACAGGATAACATCAGCCACATAAAGCTGGAGGACACTGGTATAACCTGCAGGTACATAAGCCAAGAAGCGTTAAGAACGTTGTACACTTCCATGTATAAACAGTACAAGAATATCTAGCCCCAGTTTGGAATTCCAACCAAAAAAATGCATGAAGTAAATGTAGAGCTTTGCTACGATAATGATCCCACAATCAGAGGACCGAGCTACGAGGAAAGATTCGGAGAACTTGACCTCACCACTCGGCGAAGAGGCGACATGATCGTAGATACTTGGCAGCATTAACAAAGTTGAATTTTTGTTTAGCATGAAGAGTAGTGAAAGGAAACTACGTGTGTGTGATAACTGGAACATGACGGGAGGCGTGGACATAAGAGAGAGCACCTCGGTACAAGAGCAGTGAACAAGTGAAACACGTTGAGATGTAAGGTAGTTGAGGTCAACTCCATTCAAGAAGTGGTGTGATAAGTGCAAGAAGGTCTGGAGCCAATAAGTGACCGGTGGCTGAAAGGCGCGGGGCCCAGGAGCTTCAAGCACATAAAGGTGACCACAGTAATCCATAGGTAATCCACCCGGCTTGACCTACCGCGGGACAGTCGCTGGGCCTCCTCTATCCACGACTGCTTCTGTTGCTTGTTGATAGTGGTTTCGAACTTGGCGTCGTCGACGAGGGAGCGTCGTCTGGCCGGGTAGCCATTCTGCGGGAGGAAGGCTGCGTTAGACAACATTATTGCCTCAGTCTATTCTTACTCTCATTTTATCTTTGTTCTTGTTTGTTGCTTGTATCATCAATATCATCTGAATGACAAGCCACTAATATATTAAACAATTTAAATAATTTTAATGCATATATTGTTGCAAAGTATATTATCATCGTTACGTTTATTTTCAAGTATTAAGCCTGGCAGTATGTTAATATTTATTTTATAAACGACAAGCTCCTTTGAAGACTGTAAAATTAAAACAGACTATAAATTACGATATCGTAACTTCACTATTTTTGTTATCGTACGTTATCCTTTCTGGGTCTCTTGTGCATAGTGCATGTCCGTAACCCTGGAGGTTGTCACCGGGTTTATTAAGGCTAAACATACGCACACCAGCTATATAATATTACACATGTACCGTACATTTTTAAACACACATTGATGCAGTAGTCTTAGAAAACGAGATGACAGGAAATGTTTGATGGTAGGCAAGGAGATGATAGAAAATAAAGTGATACAAAACAGATAACGCATTTTTGTTGAATAGGCTAATACGAAAGGGAAAAAATGCCATGTCATAATGCATGACTATGGCAAGATATCGAACAAAGTTGTCGGGAAAACCTAGAGTAGCATACTGAAACAACTTTCCATATTTCACCACAACTGTACGATTATTGACTGGTATCAGAGTTACACAAACCAGACAGCTAGTAAGACCACTACCTCTACTTTCTCTTTCTGTAAATAGTCAATTTGTCCACTGGGACCTCCTCCATTTATGTCTCCAGGGCAGTTAGTCGCTACTCCCCCAAAACGGAGACCTCCGCCACCATCCCCCGGCCCTTCCGTCTCCCAAGAACATCGATCTCACTAATGCGTTGCCGCTCAGAGTCGTCGACTGCGGGGGGCAGAGAGGAAGTTGTCCTCTGAGCACCAGGAGTAGCTTGGCTTGTTCCTCCTCCATGATTGTCTCGGTGAGTGGTGAGTGGTGGGAGGAGGAGGAGGAGGTGGGGGGAAGAAGGGAAGGGAATTATCAGGAGAAGGCGCCAAGCCATTACGACTATAGCACTTGGAAGGACCTTAAGCACCTTCAGTGATTAACTGCTTAATTGCAAACTAGTTTATCAGCTATCTCACCCTGTCAGAGTAAAAAGAGACAAATGTATGTGAATGCATGTGTATATATATATATATATATATATATATATATATATATATATATATATATATATATATGTGGAAGCTGATCAGAATTACATATCACCTTTGTAAATGCACATTAATGATACTATGTAAAAGACACATCGAACACTTTATGTAGGGCATACGTAAATCTGTGTAACTATGTATTTACGTATGTAGGTTAGCTTAGCATTTTAAAAGCACCGAATCACCTTTCTGTGGTTGATTGTTCAATAAATCCCTGAACTATATGTTTAACACTTCTCTAACCCTGTCCATGGAGGACAGAAGAAAATGTATATATGTTGGTTAGCATTGCAAATGTGTGGCCACGTCTGTGGTAGAAAAAAACTTGGAAGGTAAGAGAGGGGGGAGTTAAAGGAAGGGAAAGAGAGAGAGAGAGAGAGAGAGAGAGAGAGAGAGAGAGAAAGTTGGAGAAGGGGAAGATGGGAAGAAGAGTAGAGGGGGAGACTGAGAGAAAACGTAGACTGGGAGTGAGACCCTAGCACCGCCGAGTACCCCCAACTCATGGAGTATAAATCACTAGACACAGACGTGTTTAGCATCGGGTCAAGTATTAAAGGCGTTGCCGTAGCCACGTGTAATTTTGTTTACCAACTGTCTCCAATGACTGCGTCAGTACACGTGATAAACACAAGGTGAACTAAGTGTAAATCTCACTCCCAGCTGTTGCAAGAGTTCACTCCGCCTGCACGAAATATTATTTTATAAAGCAAAGTAAATTTAATTACAACTGATGTTTCTCATCAATGAACGGTATCAACATAAAAGACAAATGGTGTAACGGAGGTGTATTAAGACGAATGGAAAACAAACAACGTTTATATAATCAGAGATGCATTAGAATGGTTATACGCAATAAGTGGAGAGTGGACTGCTACAATGCTCACTTACCACTTAACATTGGAAATAATACAGTAAGTGACGCCCAGTATGGTGACGGGGCCAAGGTAAGAGGCGGACCATTGTAGTGCAAAAAAATCATAAACAGGAACTGGAAAAAGAAAAATAATTGAAGAAATGAACGAAAATAACCCTAACTTAATGTAAGAATGACCTAAGCCTAATATAACTTAATCTAGACTTAAATTATTCATAAATTTGCCTAGGTTAGGTTGAGATTCTTATTTGTTTTTCTACCTCATTCATATTTTTATATTTAAAAAAAAAATTAAAGTTCGCCTTTGTGCTAAATTTAGTTACTAATCAGCCTTTTCAATATATACATAAATGGAGAACACAAACTTAAGGTATTAAAACGAACGGGTCACGATAAGTTTAAGCAAAATATACCACCCGTGAAGAGTATTACAATATTGTAAAGAGAAAAACTATATAACATTGCACATTTAAACGGTGGTCAGATCGACAAAGCTCTTTTTCTAATAGTCAAAAACTTGTATATAGTTAGGTTAGCCTGTGTCAGCTTATGTTAGGCTGTATTAGGTCCGATTGATTTAAAAGTGGCTAGGTTACAGTAGAATGGGTAAGGTTAGATAGGTTTCAAAATACGTTAACGAATGGGCCGTCAGTACGATGTGACTTGTAAACAAGCAACCAATCAGCTATCAGCTTGCATCGGTAAGCGAGCAACAAGTAAATAAGACATAAGTAAATAAGACATTAGCGAAGGATATGTCCAGAGCGCTAGGTCCATATCTGAGCGTAATTAGGGCCAATTCGCAAGTTATTAGTCATCCTTAATTAGATATTCATTAGGTAGTGACGGTTCGTTAGAGCAACTGCAACGATTTTTATTTCCTTTTGCACGTTGAACCAGGGAGTATTGGGGGGGGGGGGAGAGATGGAGGGGGTGGAACTAAAGATAGGTCCATAGCAGGGATACAAATACAAGAGTACAAAAATGGGTATATCTTGAGGTTATCTTGAGATGATTTCGGGGCTTTTTAGTGTCCCCGCGGCCCGGTCCTCGACCAGGCCTCCACCTCCAGGAAGCAGCCCGTGACAGCTGACTAACACCCAGGTACCTATTTACTGCTAGGTAACAGGGGCATAGGGTGAAAGAAGCTGCCCATTGTTTCTCGCCTGCGCCCGGGATTGAACCCAGGACCAGGGTAAACAGAGCTTGTAAACAAAAGCAGATTCTTAAGTGAACAGAGGCAGGAGAAGTATGGGAAAGACACATTCGCCATGTATCATATGTTCCGGAGGGGCCCGTGCCAGCTATTTCCCAAGAATTCAGACCCTTCCCCCCCCCTCCCCCCTTTGAGCCCGGTTTCCCTTGATTACGCGCTCGCAGTAATCCTGAAGCGACCAATCACAGGCAGTAATACCGACCAGCTAAAATACACTCGCTCTCACAATAATTTGATTTAATCTTCACTAACTTGACTGAACAATATTTTACCACTTTACAGCATATTTAAGCATTCCCCTTACCTTGAGATGATTTCGGGGCTTAGCATCCCAGCGGCCCGGTCCTCGACCAGGCCTACGGTCGAGGCCTGGTCGAGGTTCCCTTCTGCTTAGTCTTAATTAATTTATACGGTTTACATATGATTTTTTTGCAAGGATAAAGAAACCAATATATTGTTATGTACGAACATGGACTAATATCAAATTCAAATTTCAAAATTAAAATTCAAATAAAATATGTTTATCCCTAACCGTTCTTCTTGCCGCGTTATTATGCGCTACGTGGAGCACTGTGACTACGAGTCTGAGATACGCTTGTGAATCAGTGGCCACAACAAAGATTTTTTACATTAATGTTTGTTAGGAGGCGTGAGACAGGGAGAGGGTTTAGCCCGGACGTGGCAACAATGCTAGAGTCTGGGGCTGGCGCGGCCTGCTGGACAAGTCAACAATGGAGGGAAACTCTCCTGCTTCCCTTATTAGTACAGATTGTCGTACTTGTGTGTTATGCGGGGGTGTTCCTGCGCTGGTCTTACGCCTCCAGTTGGCGCACTCTTACGCCTCCAGCTGGCGCACTCTTACGCCTCCAGCTGGCGCACTTTTACGCTTCCAGCTGGCGCACTCTTACGCTTCCAGCTGGCGCACTCTTACGCCTCCAGCTGGCGCACTCTTACGCCTCCAGCTGGCGCACTCTTACGCCTCCAGCTGGTGCACTCTTACGCTTCCAGCTGGTGCACTCTTACGCCTCCAGCTGGCGCACTCTTACGCCTCCAGCTTGCGCACTCTTACGCCTCCAGCTGGCGCACTCTTACGCCTCCAGCTGGCGCACTCTTACGCCTCCAGCTGGCGCACTCTTACGCCTCCAGCTGGTGCACTCTTACGCTTCCAGCTGGCGCACTCTTACGCCTCCAGCTGGTGCACTCTTACGCTTCCAGCTGGTGCACTCTTACGCTTCCAGCTGGCGCAATCTTACGCCTCTAGCTGCGCACTCTTACGCCTCCAGCTGGTGCACTCTTACGCCTCTAGCTGGTGCACTCTTACGCTTCCAGCTGGTGCACTCTTACGCCTCCAGCTGGCGCAATCTTACGCCTCTAGCTGCGCACTCTTACGCCTCCAGCTGGCGCACTCTTACGCCTCCAGCTGGTGCAATCTTACGCCTCCAGCTAGTGCAATCTTACGCCTCCAGCTGGCGGACTCTTACGCTTCCAGCTGGTGCACTCTTACGCCCCCAGCTGGTGCAATCTTACGCCCCCAGCTGGTGCAATCTTACGCCTCCAGCTGGCGCAATCTTACACCTCCAGCTGGCGCAATCTTACGCCTCCAGCTGGCGCACTATTACGCCCCCAGCTGGTGCAATCTTACGCCTCCAGCCGGGGCACTATTACGCCTCCAGCTGCGCACTCTTACGCCCCAGCTGGTGCAATCTTACGCCCCCAGCTAATGCAATCTTACGCCTCCAGCTGGCGCAATCTTACACCTCCAGCTGGCGCAATCTTACGCCTCCAGCTGGCGCACTCTTACGCCCCCAGCTGGTGCAATCTTACGCCCCCAGCTGGTGCAATCTTACGCCTCCAGCTGGCGCAATCTTACACCTCCAGCTGGCGCAATCTTACGCCTCCAGCCGGGGCACTATTACGCCTCCAGCTGGCGCACTCTTACGCCTCCAGCTGGCGCATTCTTACGCCCCCAGCTGGCACAATCTTACGCCTCCAGCCGGAGCACTATTACGCCTCCAGCTGGCGCAATCTTACGCCTCCAGCTGGCGCACTATTACGCCCCCAGCTGGTGCAATCTTACGCCTCCAGCCGGGGCACTATTACGCCTCCAGCTGCGCACTCTTACGCCCCAGCTGGTGCAATCTTACGCCCCCAGCTAATGCAATCTTACGCCTCCAGCTGGCGCAATCTTACACCTCCAGCTGGCGCAATCTTACGCCTCCAGCTGGCGCACTCTTACGCCCCCAGCTGGTGCAATCTTACGCCCCCAGCTGGTGCAATCTTACGCCTCCAGCTGGCGCAATCTTACACCTCCAGCTGGCGCAATCTTACGCCTCCAGCCGGGGCACTATTACGCCTCCAGCTGGCGCACTCTTACGCCTCCAGCTGGCGCACTCTTACGCCCCCAGCTGGCACAATCTTACGCCTCCAGCCGGGGCACTATTACGCCTCCAGCTGCGCACTCTTACTTATTTCAATCCTAGATGAGTGTTATAACTCGTATGTTGATGGCAGTAAGGTTGTGTTCAATGTGTTCAACAGTTTGTAGGGTCTTAAATCTCGGTACTGATATTTGGCTTGTAAATGTACTGTTAGGTACAGTAGCACAGTGGCTTCGTTCGTGACTCACAACTGAGGGTCCAGGAATCGATCTCCGGGGGGGGGGGGGGCACGTTTCCTTTCACCTAATTTTCTGTTCACCTATTAATAAATAGGTACCTGGGAGTTGGGCCACTGTGTGTATATATATATATATATATATATATATATATATATATATATATATATATATATATATATATATATATATATAATATTTTTTATTTTAAATAAAAATATATAGAGGGTACCACCTCTGGTTGTTTATAGGGAACCTCAAGCCTCGAGGAAGAGGATATGCAGCACCCGGAGGAGCCTTGTCGGGCTCCCACGTCCGCTGGCACATATTGTCTTCTTCTACCACCTCCTTATATATGTAAGTGTTTATTTTATTTAAACTCTATTGCAGAAAAGGAGTTACATATAGGATACAAAGATGATTATCATAAGTTGTCGAGTTCCTCCAGCTCCTCAGATGGCGGGCAGGAACCCTGAATGTAGTGTGCATTTACCCTCTGTATCGCCACGCTGAGGCGCTGGAAAAGGAAGCTGGCAGCTGTAGGGTCTCTTGTTGTTTCAATTAGCCTAGAACCCGGTGTATTAAAAAAAAACTGGTGGCACTCTTACCCCAGGCGCCGAGTGTCTCAGAAGCAATGGGGACAAAATTGTAGTAGTGATCCAGTTCTCTGTACTTACGGGTTTTGGCTGATTTCCTGTGAGTGGCAGCGCCACCTGGTTGTGCAACACTGAGGTCAATGTAGGTGTTAGCCAGGGATGATATACACGTGTAGTCCCATACCAATTGCTTGTCATTCTTCCAGGGGGTCACTGTGATACCATCTGGGCGACCAATAAGAGCATCAGAGTTACGGGGCGTTAGGTAACGGGGCTCTCTTTCAGCTGGGCATCCAGCTGTGGTGAGGCTCCTCTTGATGATGTTAACTTCACTGTGCCTCGAGTGCCATCCCCCTGTGCTTTGGCAGAGTAGGCTATGGTGGCCGTACCTGTCAGCCACCACCTCGCCGCAAATACACCTATATTTGGTGTGGAATTTTCAGAGGCACATATAAATTGGATATCAGCAGCACACTCTACACTTACAAAAGTCAAAATATCATTCAGGAACCTAAATATATATTACATATAATGTTCCTGTGGGTGCCATTTTTCCACGAACTTGGGTTGTAGTGTGGTTCGGTGGGCAGTGTGTGTCTGGGGTGTCCAGATTGCCCAGCTGCTGGAAGAGGCTATATATGGTAGTAAGATACTAGAAAGATGATAGGGAGGCTGTACCCAACGATTGACTAGACTCACTGACAAACATTCCCAGCAAAGTACTCGGCTTGATACTAAGAATACGACAAGTTAAACACCAAGCGAGGATTAATAAACTAAACAAGCTTGTTAAAGCACACTCAATTCACAATTTTAAAAGTATATGATAGAAAAATAGGTCAGGAATCACTGCATTTCTCTCTCTCTCTCTCTCTCTCTCTCTCTCTCTCTCTCTCTCTCTCTCTCTCTCTCTCTCTCTCTCTCTCTCTCTCTCTCTCTCTCTCTCTCTCTCTCTCTCTCTCTCTCTCTCTCTCTCTCTCTCTCTCTCTCTCTCTCTCTGAGGACTGAGGGGTAGAAGACCCATGCTTGGGTAGGAGGTGAAGGGGCGGGGCGGGGGGCTGGAGCCCCCCGCCGGGACAATGTGACCAGATAAATTAAATTTGGCGCCAAAGACGAGGTGAAGAGAAGCTAAAAGGTGGATGAGGGATGAAAGGTGAGGGTGGCGCCGCCAGGGGTCGGAATAGACCCTAATGTTGGGTAATTGTGCACCCCGGGTAAGTGCTCTCTCATTACGCCCACGTCTGGCGGCGTGGGCGGTGGGTGAGGGGTGTGGGCGGTAGATGGAGGGAGGGGTGTGGGCGGTAGATGAGGGGGGGTGTGGGCGGTAGATGAGGGGGGTGTGGGCGGTAGATGAGGGGGGTGTGGGCGTTGGGCGAGGGGTGTGGGAGGTGGATGAGTGCGTTCCATTGAAGTGTGCAACACTAATCGGTTACAATGAGACAAAAATATCAATCTGGGCCATATGTGAGAATTCCATTTCGCCTGTAATGTACACTATTCTTCCCAAAGGTATTTCACTTATACAAGAATTCAGTTTAGCTGTAATATATTGACAAGTACACAAGATGATCACGAACAGTACAGGAGCCTCAGGCAAGGGGCCGTCGGCTGTGTAAAATTATTTTAACCAAAGACTCTCAACTGATTTCTTTCGAAGTTTTCTCGCTAAGGGCTTTCTTCTTCATTGACATCATTACCAACACAACCAAAACATCTAGCCTAGCAATCAAGGCATGACACTGTTGATATGCTTGCTAAGTCAGCCTGCAGAAAACCAGTGGTAGAAATTGATATGGGTGTTTCATTAGCAGTGACAAAGAGAATACTTAAACAAATATCTAATGAAGATCTCACCGACCTAACAAATTCTCAAAGACCTGAAAGTTGTAGCATTAAATATTATGATAGATATCGTGAGGAGACATTCACATATGGGACTAATAGAACAAGAACCCGGCAATGTGATGTTATAGTGGCCAGAATACGCCTGGGATATAGACGTATCTGGCAGCTTTCTCAAAACCCAAATGTCGAGTACACAATGTGTCAACTTTGTGAAAGAGAAAACATGCACTCTCTTGAACAATATATTGTAGAATGTCCCATACTGACTGACTTTCGCCCTCCTGGGCTAAGGTATGCTGAACTCTGTAATTACTATATGAGTACTGGAACACTTGATGATATATTGGACTTGTATCCAAGATTGACCATGTAATGTATCATTTATACAATGTATGTATGTGATGTAACTATATAACCTGAGCTTGTAAAAGCACCTTAATCACCTTCAGTGATCAAGTGCTTAATTGCACACTAGTTTCTCTATCAGCTATCTCACCCTGTCAGAGTAAAAGAGACAAATGTATGTGAATGCATGTGTGTGTATATATATGCATGTATATGTGTATATGTACGTATATATGTGTGTGTATATGTATGTATGTGTTTAAAGTACATATGGAAGCTGATCAGAATTGCATTTCACCTTTGTAAATGCACATTAATGACACTTCGAACACTTTATGTAGGGCATACGTAAATCTGTGTATCTATGTATTTACGTATGTAGTTTAGCTTAGCATTTTAAAAGCACCGAATCACCTTCTGTGGTTGATTGTTCAATAAATCCCTGAACTATATGTTTAACTGATCTCTAACCCTGTCCATGGAGGACAGAAGAAAATGTATATATGCTGGTTAGCATTGTAAATGTCTGGCCACGTCTGTGGTAGAAAATAATAATAATAAAAAATAGTCACAAGTACCATATGTAATATGTATATGTATTTCAGAAAATGCCATTTTTTAATTACACATTACGTAGATTAATGAATGTGTCTTGGGGGAGGGGGGGGGGGGGAGCCTCAGCCTGGAAGAGCCTCGCCTAAAGGTGGGTGACACTGTGGTGGGTGAACCGTTTGGTCGTGTTATCATCCACGACATTGGACGTGTCGTGGATGATTGGATGAAGTACGTAAATATTAGGACGTGTTGGACAAACATGGCGTGTGTTTTATGAATGTTTGGGTGTGTTGCATGTTTCTTCTTGAGATGATTTCGGGGCTTTTTAGTGTCCCCGCGGCCCGGTCCTCGACCAGACCTCCACCCCCAGGAAGCAGCCCGTGACAGCTGACTAACTCCCAGGTACCTATTTACTGCTAGGTAACAGGGGCATTCAGGGTGAAAGAAACTTTGCCCATTTGTTTCTGCCTCGTGCGGGAATCGAACCCGCGCCACAGAATTACGAGTCCTGCGCGCTATCCACCAGGCTACGAGGCCCCTTGAACTTGTTTGAACTAATTTAATAAAAATTTGGATGTGGTAAATGTGTTAATAGGTGTGTGTTGGGCCAACGTTTAGGTGTGATATTAACGTTCCGGAGGTACTGGGTGAACGGTGGCCTCGCCGGGTACACGTGGTGGTGGTGGTGAGCTGATGGAGTGGTTGAGCAATGTTGGACCACAGTGGTTTAACATGTGGGCGTGAGGGTGGGTGAGAGGTATTGAGACTAAGCAATGAAGAAAGGCAAACAGAGGTAGACTAAAGGAAGCAAAAGAAAAAATAGCAAAGCTAAATTTGATATGTATAATATATATATATATATATATATATATATATATATATATATATATATATATATATATATATATATATATATATATAAATATAATATAATGTAATGTATTGGAGCATCTCTCTGTGCTCTAAAGAAAAAGGATGGAGGGATCAGGCCAAAAGCTGTGGGGAATTATCTCTAAAGAAAACATTGATTATGACTTTGGACTATCTAATGCAGTTATTAGAAACATACAAATTAAAGAAATTAATTCAGATTTAGAAGAACTAAGAAATGCCCAGAGACCTGAAAGCTGCAGTATTAAAAGTTATGACAAGTTTTGTAATAATAGGTATTTGTATGGTCAGCACAGTAACCGGACCAGGCAGTGTGATGTAGTCATTGCGCGAATTCGCCTTGGCTATAGACACATCTGGCAGGTTAGTGAGGCTGAGCCACTACCAGAATATTCAGATTGTAAACTCTGTGATAAACCTTTAATGCATTCACTAGAACACTATATTGTTGAATGTGAAGCCGTAAAGGACTTTAGACCTCCTGGCCTCTTGTACCACCAACTGTGTAACTATTTTATTGACTCAGGTGTTCTGGACGACATCCTAACAATTTACCCAAAATTTGCTTGTCCATTTTAAAGAATGAAGAACAATTTTTATTTATATTACTTCTAAGCTGTATCACTTATGAACCCATCCCTGCCCTTGTGTGGCAGTGCACAGTAGAAAGTTGTTTTCACATATCCATACATTAAAACATTGATTGTAATCATGATATATATGTGCTTCAGCCTACAGTTTAGACCTATTGTCTTATGTATGACCCTCTGTCCTGCGTGACAGTGAACACTAGCATTATCCTCACTTTAATAAGACTATCAAAATCCTCAGATTAGGCAAAATTGTAATTAATTTTGTCAATAAAGATGTTAATAATAATAATATAGCGTCTCGTCGCAAAGGTTGCTGCGAGAACAGTTAGCGAGGCAGTGGCCAACATGCTTAAGCCAAAACAGCTCGGGTTCGGCATTCCACAAGGGTGTGAGGCGGCAGCCCATGCAGCTCGAGCCTTCATCGCCAACATCACAGACGAAAAGGCCCTTATCAAGTTAGATTTCAAAAATGCCTTCAATTTGGTGCGGAGGGATGCTGTACTCCGTGCGGTTCATAGTCATTTCCCTTCCCTCTACCCTTTTGTACATTCATGCTACAGTATGGATCTTAAGCTACTTTTGGCGAATATGAAATTGACTCGCGAGAAGGCGTCCAACAGGGTGGCCCCCTTGCTCCTCTCCTTTTCTGCCTAGTCATCAAACAAGTCACAGAGGTCCTGTCCAGCGAGCTTAACATCTGGTTCTTGGATGATGGTACCCTAGCTGGTTCCCAAGACTCTCTCCTGGAGGACATCAGAAAAATCCAGGATCAAGGTGCAGTTTTAGGCCTCACCCTGAACCCTTCTAAATGTGAAATAATATGTTTCAACCAGGGCATTGTAGAGAGAATAGAGGGTCTTCTGCCAAATATTCATATAACTAAACCTGAAGACAGCACACTCCTAGGAGCCCCCCTGGGGTTGAAAGCCATCGATGAGGTCCTTGATAAGAAAATCGCCGACCTTAAGAGGATGGATGGGAGGAGTGAGGATATTGATGCTCATGATGCACTCTACCTCATCACCAGATGTCTGTCCCTCCCCAGGTTAACCTACTTTCTGACGTGTTCACCACCCTACAGTAGCCAAAAACTAGCTGAGTATGACCTGTTACTAAAATCAATGTTAGAAAAAGCTCTCAACCTCTATCTTGAAGACCTACAGTGAAAACAAGCCTCTCTTCCCGTAAGACTTGGGGGCCTCGGAGTTCGAACAGGAACGCAAATCGCTGTACCAGCCTTCCTGTCCTCCTTATCGGCATCCGACGACCTTGTGAACAAAATTCTACCTGCCTACTTAAATCAGCTGGCAGGTGTACACGATCCCAATTTTACACATTGTGCCACAGAGTGGGCCTCTCGTGCAGGCCCATCACCTCAACCACCATCTTCAAAAGCCCACAAGCAATCCAGCTGGGATGGCCCCAGTGTAGACCAAGTTGCTGCAGAGTGCCTGGGTGCTGCAACAACACAACACGACATTGCTCGCCTCACAGCAGTAGCAGCCCCACATGCAGGGGATTTCCTGTTAGCAACCCCAATGACGGCAACTGGCATGCTTCTCACACCACACGCCCTCCGAATTGTTGTGGCCCTCCTCTTTGCTGCCCCAATCCACACCAAATATAGGTGTATTTGCAGCAAGGTGGTGGCCGACAGGTACGGCCACCATAGCTTACTCTGCCAAAGCACAGGGGGATGGCACTCGAGGCACAGTGAAGTTAACGACATCATCAAGAGGAGCCTCACCACAGCTGGATGCCCAGCAGAAAGAGAGCCCCGTTACCTAACGCCCCGTAACTCTGATGCTCTTATTGGTCGCCCGGATGGTATCACAGTGAACCCCTGGAAGAATGACAAGCAATTGGTATGGGACTACACTTGCGTATCAACCCTGGCTAACACCTATACTGACCTCAGTGTTGCACAACCAGGTGGCGCTGCCACCCACAGGGAATCGGCCAAATCCCGTAAGTACAGAGAACTGGATCACCACTACAATTTTGTCACCATTGCTTCTGAGACACTCGGCGCCTGGGGTAAAAGTGCCACCAGTTTTTTTAAGGAACTGGGTTCTAGGCTAATTGAAACAAAAAAGGACCCTAGAGCTTCCAGCTTCCTTTTCCAGCGCCTCAGTGTGGCGATACAGAGGGGAAATGCTCACTGCATTCAGGGTTCCTGCCCGCCATCTGAGGAGCTGGAGGAACCCGACAACTTATGATAATCATCTTTGTACCCTATACTCCTTTTTTGTAACAAAGTTTAAGTAAAACAAATATATATGTGTATATACAAATGAATAGGGGTGGTAGGCGAAGAAAATATTAAAGTGTTCAATGAGAATCTACAAGGTCTTCTCTGAATACTCCTTATTTTCTTCTCCGAGGCTATGGGTCCCCACATTTGCACCAGAGGTGGTAACCTCACAACTTTATATAAAATCTTATATATATATATATATATATATATATATATATATATATATATATATATATATATATATATATATATATATATATATATATATATATATAATATAATATTTAATATTAATCTCGTATATAATATATGAAAAATAAAATACATTTCTCAAGGATTTAAGTGGGTGCTCCCAGGGGTAAAATTTTAGTCTAAGCGTTTGTGGAGGGGGGTAGGGGAGGGAGGGAGGGAGGGATCGAGGAATGAAGGTAGCAAAGAGGGAGGGGAAGAGAGTGGGGAAGGGCGGGAGGAAAAGAGAGAGGGAGTGAGGTAGGGCTGATAGTTTCCCCTACACAGACGTGAGCGAACATTCACAATGGTGACCAGTATACATACAACGTCTGGTGTCCTCCCTAGCCAAGGGTATACATCCCCCCCCCCCCTGGTCTCCCACACGCTGTACGGTGGGTTGCTGAGCTCTGTGCCACGTCGTTAGGTGATCAGTGCTTCTGTAATGGCAAGCAGAATACATACAGTACCTACATAAATTACAGTTACGGCTGTCCTACAACAACAGGCTTGCACTTATGTTCTTAAATGTAGTTTCGTTGTTTATTGAGCACTCGACCGCTGAGTATTGTTAATGTGCGTTTACTAAGGTGAAGTGCAATTCTAACCAGCTCACACACACACACACACACACACACACACACACACACACACACACACACACATACATACACACACACATCACATCTTAGATATGATAGAGCCCAGTAGGCTCAGGAATCTGTACACCAGTTGATTGACAGTTGAGAGGCGGGACCAAAGAGCCAAAGCTCAACCCCCGCAAGCACAAATAGGTGAGTACAAATAGGTGAGTACAAATAGGTGAGTACACACACACACATACCATACAGCATATCAACTATGCAGCCCCAAGAAAAAGACTTGGGGGTTGATATCACCTGTCTCTTGCAGCCCATATCAAGAGGATAACATCAGCGGCATATGCCAGGCTAGCCAACATAAGAACGGCATTCAGAAACTTGTGTAAGGAATCATTCAGAACTTTGTATACCACATATGTCAGGCCAATCCTGGAGTATGCAGCCCCAGCATGGAGTCCATATCTAGTCAAGGATAAGACTAAACTGGGAAAGGTTCAAAGGTTTATCACCAAACTAGTACCCGAGCTGAGAGGTATGAGCTACGGGAGTTAAACCTCACTTAGCTGAAAGACAGGAGAGTTAGGGGGGATATGATCACCACGTTCAAGATTCTCAAGAGGATTGATAGGGTAGATAAAGACAGTCTGTTTAACACAAGGGGCACACGCACTAGGGGACACAGGTGGAAACTGAGTGCCCAAATGATTCACAGAGATATTAGAAAGAACTTTTTTTAGTGTCAGAGTGGTTGACAAATGGAATGCATTAGGAAGTGATGTGGTGGAAGCTGACTCCATACACAGTTTCAAGTGTAGATATGATAGAGCCCAATAGGCTCAGGAACCTGTACACCTGTTGATTGACGGTTGAGAGGCGGGACCAAAGAGCCAGAGCTCAATCCCCGCAAGCACAATTAAGTAAGTACACACACACACACATTACGCTTCTCATACCGTGATAAGGTTAAAAATCTACTATAGAAACTAGTGAGACATTACGTAATAAGTCCAGTATCAAGTGTTCCAATACTCGGATATTTACATTCAGCATATCTTAAACCCAGAATTTCGGGGTGGGGGGGGGGTGGGGGGGATAGGGGACGAAAATCAGTCAATATGGGATATGTTACAATATAATGTTCAGGGAAATGCACGTTTTCTCGTCCACAAATGTGTCCCATTGTGCTACCCGCACGAGGCTACTGCCAGATGCCTCTGTATCCCAGGAGTATTATGGCCACTGTAACAGAGCAGTGCAGATTTCTTGCTCTATTATTTTGGATATTAGTTTAAGTATTCTCTTTGTCACAGCTAATGACGCGCCTATATTAATTCCTACTACTGGTTTACTACAGGCTGTCTGTGCAAGCATGTCATCAGTATCATGCTTTGAAATGCCAACATGTGATGGTATCTAAAGGAAATTAATTTCAATTCTATTTTCTTTACCAGCTAAAGCATTCATGTGAATGCCACTGACAATTTTCTGGATGTTACTACTGTGTGTGTTCAGTGCCAGGAGTGCACTCTGCGAGTCACAGTATATAAGTCCACTGCCTGGTGGAAGAGAAGAAGAGAGAAAGGCAGCGGGCGAGTTTGGTGCATTCCTGCTCCTTTCTCCACCTTCCCCCCCACACACCCCTCCCTCCCTCCCTGGCGCAGGGGCATTACACAGCCACTGAGGAACTCTCAGTAAGGGAAGGGGCGTGGTGGTGGTGGTAGTGGGGAGGGGGGTGGAAAGTGTAAAAAGACAGTGGTGGGGGTAGGGAAAGAGGTGATTGATGGGGGTTTAGGAAAGGAGGGGCGTCGTGGTAGAGAGACGGAGTTGAAAGGGATAGATGAGAGAAAATAGAGGGATGGAAGACTGGGTAGATGAACATGAACGTAGGGCTAAGTGGGAGAAAAGAACAGCAAGTATTGGGGGGAGTAGAAGCAGGTACGAAGGTGCCAAATATTTGGACGAGCTTCAGTAATGTAACTAGGGAAGCCTTGAACCACCTTACACATGTGGTGTGGGTCCCGCCCTCCACCAACCTGGAGATGACAAACATGGACCAGTAGGCCTTCACCAGCTTCCATTATTCTTTTGTCCTTGCAATTACGGAATAAATTACCCGGCAACATCATACATCTAGGGGTCGCTGTATGACTTCAAGCGTTGGTTGACACCTATACATAAATGAATTTGGGTGGACATCAATGCAACTTGCCGCACATGGGACAATAGGCCTTATATAGATTCTTTAATTTTTATATATGCTACCCAGTGGAATTCCCACTTAAGCACGAAATAAATCTTGAACTTGCAGAGCAACCAGTCCTCAAGCTCCTCAGTTGATTCAACGTCGATGACAGGAGAATAGGGTTTAAAACGCACTATGGACAATCAAACACAAATTTCAGACATCATAGGAGTCGTTGGTGATCCCATTAGCAACCACACTTCTCTAACCCTGTCCATGGAGGACAGAAGAAAATGTATATATGCGGGTTAGCATTGTAAATGTGTGGCCACGTCTGTGGTACAAAATAATAATAAAAAAAATAAATAAATAAATAAAAAAAACTCCGACTTAGACGGGCATGAGGGTTGAGCCCATTGGACTACGATCCCCGGGCGCTTTCTGGACAGTGTGTTTACTAGTTGTGTTTTTACGGGGGTTGAGCTTTGCTCTTTCGGCCCGCCTCTCAACTGTCAATCAACTGTTTACTAACTACTTTTTTTTTTCTCCACACCACACACACACACACACCCCAGGAAGCAGCCCGTGACAGCTGACTAACTCCCAGGTACCTATTTACTGCTAGGTAACAGGGGCATTCAGGGTGAAAGAAACTTTGCCCATTTGTTTCTGCCTCGTGCGGGAATCGAACCCGCGCCACAGAATTACGAATCCTGCGCGCTATCCACCAGGCTACGAGGTCCCCAAAGGCCGAGGTGTGTGTGTGTGTGTGTGTGTGTGTGTGTGTGTGCACTCGGCTTGTTGTACTTGCGGGAGTTGAGCTTCGGCTGTTTGGTCCCGCTTCTCAACTGTCAATCAGCTGCTGTACAAATTCCTGAGAATCCTCAGAATGGCGATATGTGTGTGCGCGCGCGTGCGCGCGCTTGCGCGCTTGCACACACGAGAAAAAGGCTCGAGTATTAAAACCTCATCCTCCATCCTCCCGTCCAAGTCGAAGACGCAGCCGGGCTCTCGAACACTCTGTGGGCGGAAGTGTTAGCCAAGCGGCGTCTCAATTGGCATCCGACCCCGACTTGAGCCCATCCTCCTCCTCCTCGTTAGGGGAACAAGTCGAGGACTTTAGTGTTGATATCAAGAACTGAGCTTCTCCCTCTACATTACAGCGCCTCAACTCACGTCTGATATACGCGCTCTGATGTTGACCTGCAGAGTAACCAGGTGTTCTAGTTATATAGTGCCCGACTTTTAATGTAGTTTTGTGAAGCTCTTAAGAAAGTGATTACCAACCTTTTTTTTGGAGAAATCCTTTAAATATTTAGTAAAATCTCTGGGAATCTTGGCTGACGTATCAGGCTCGTCAAATTACAAAATGGACGTGTCAAGTAATAAGGTTAATAAATAATTATCTCGTGTTTTTGAATAAAATATTGCAGGAGTGTTTATTGCGTATTTCTGTTTACTAATTATTGTTAATACAAAATTACAAAGAATTTTCAAATATCTGACTTCTGGTTACAAGCAACACTAAATATTTTGTAATGATCTTGTCTTTATAATGTTTATAAGTTAACGAAAAAATACTATTTTTTTATCGTACATTCGCAATTGGAAACAAATACGTTTGAGTAGAATAACACTGAATCCAATTATCTCTTAGTTTAATGTGAAGCTTGTGCTTGCTGTTTTAAAAACAGTTTAATTCGTGGTCACATCTCGATACACACACACACACACACACACACACACACACACACACACACACACACACACACACACACACACACACACACACACGAAGTTGTTCTTTCACAGAGATCATCTATTCCTGTTTGCTTTTATATTCGTTTAGCAGGAAAATGCTTGCTCACACAACTACGACGTTGAGAAGTGTACAATATGCCTATAGCTTTCCGGGAGAGAACTGTTTCACTGACACCCCAAACACATCTAATGACAGACCATGAAAATTAAATTTTGGCTGTGCTATCACGCTTCATTACATCCAATGGTTGTTCTTCTTGTAGACTATGTAAATTGTCTGAGGTGCTGGACCCTGCGAAAGGGTTCTCGACACAATCATTCTCTTCCAATGACAAGGGAGGGAAGTACTTGGCACGCTTTTGAGTCAGACACTCCATGTGACCAGGAGCCCGGCCGGGTCTCAGCGGCGGTGGTTGTCCACTGTATTGCTCGCCAGCTCACAAAAGAGCGGGAACATTTCAGAATAATCTGCTTAAAAATATTTTTCCAAACACCAATTTTAATTTTGAATGCTACAAGTTTAACTGTACACGGATCCCGCGGGCGCGGGCTGGCGGG
Source organism: Procambarus clarkii (assembly GCF_040958095.1). Lineage (NCBI taxonomy): Eukaryota > Metazoa > Arthropoda > Malacostraca > Decapoda > Cambaridae > Procambarus > Procambarus clarkii. Next base: position 32,633,710 of record NC_091154.1, on the reverse strand, counting down.
ATCCCGCGGGCGCGGGCTCGCGAAACCCTGATTTGGAACAGCTTCTCTAACTTAAAATACTGATCAACTTTTGCATTGTAAACAATCTATCTCAACGCTGATATAAAGTTACATCATCATATTTGTTGATTAATATTTTTTTTATGCTGGGAAATGTTGCCTTCCTCGATCACATTACAAAACGTGTCTAAAATATGCATGAATAAGAGTCAAACAGTCCACAGATTTGACCTCTTGGATAGGATAAGCGAATTGGATATGGAGGTCGGGTACAATAACGTTGAAAAAGCAAATTGAGCCTATTTATAATCGGCAAATACAGATAACGGTCAGCAGACGGCCCATCACCTGTGCCAGGTGAGTGCTACGGGATCACCATAGCCCGTGCTGCTTGTAACTTGTTCCCAGTATCTGAATCTAAAACAACAACAACAACAACAACAACCAGCTGATCCACAACGCCTAAACCAAACCTACTCAATGGTTAGCGTAACAGCAAACTGTAGTATATAATAATATAAATTTATAAGCAAAATAACACGGAATATAGCACGGATTGTTGAATTATGGAAGAATGTAATAGAAATGGGATAGCTGGATTGTTTCAAGCGCAGGTTAGACATGTTTAACCTAACATAGTCATGAATATCTCGGGAAGACGCGAAGTTCAAACTGCTTAGAGGATGAAGGGGGGCAAAAAAAATCTCAATGTTTTCTTCAGCATTGAAGTTATCGTACACTGAATAAATGAATCTCGATAACATATCATATCAACAATATTTATAAAATTTATTTGCATGTGACATTTAAGACAAAGAAATTTTTAATGGTATTTTTTTTATTATAGGGAGTTGCAAAGTATTCCTGTAACTTAAGAATACTATTATTCCGTAATATATAGCCTAAAATTTTGCTAGAATTCATGTAAATAATTTTGACGAGAAAAAACGATACTTTATTTTCTGAACCCGAAAATAGCTTGTGGTGAGATACACTAACGAGGACAAAGGGGAAACTATTCCCTTAATATCCTCTATCGCGATTGAACCGCTTATCATTATCTTATTTCGTCGTTATCGCTAATTTCTTTACTCCCGTTGACACACTAGAAGGAATACATGAATCCTATTATGATCACCGTAGAGGAGCGCGTTCGTCACTTCCCTAGGATGATGTACGATAGCCTGTCAGTAGGTGGGAGGTGGAGGGGCGCGATAATAGGCTGCGACGAGTCCATTAATCCACAACCTACGATACCTTCCATTAAGTGTTGTGATGCATTCTGGTGGCTGAGGTATGATAATGTTAGCCACAGATTTTATGAGAGGGTGTGTGTGTGTGTGTGTAATATATATATATATATATATATATATATATATATATATATATATATATATATATATATATATATATATATATATATATATATAATATTTATGGTTTTAAGATATACGTAATTGAGAGTTGATTAAAAATGAATGGGACTAGTGTGCTGGCATCAGATATTTGACGACGTCATAGAGCATAAGTGGTGAGAGGTGTGTGCAGGCAAGGAGAGGAGCAACACAAAGTACCAACAACACACACGCTACCACTAACAACAACCACAATAACAGCATCCGTCACAACTACCCCGAACAGTGCCACCCAACGCCTCCAACACCATCACTAACCATTTAGATTTCAAACACTACCACTAAACCCACTACACATCTCCAGGATACACCACCACCATATGGTATAAATACCCCGCCTGGTCACATTTCTCCCTTTCCACTATCAATTACCTTACACTTGTTGGGATTGAATTCTAGCAGCCATGAGTGTGCCAAGTCCTGGAGTTTGTCTAGGGTATTCTTGCAAGTTTGATGCAGTCCTGTGTTTTACATTGCTATATAGCTTTGCCTCATCTGCAAACACTCACGGATGAGGTCTCAAGAACGGCCTCTTTATAGTGTGAGAAATTAGGACTAGAGGGCGTAAGTGTAAGCTGAAATACAAATGAGCCGAAGTATTGTAAGGAAATACTCTTACCTAGTACGGCTGGTCCACAAGTGGAATGCACTGAAAGAAGTTTCGGAAGCCACCTCCATCCACAACTTTAAGGCCAGGTTCGACAAAGAATTCGAACGTCAGAATAATTAGATTATGAAGTAACAGGGACAACAAGGTTTTTTAAAAGTACCACCACCACCACCAGACATCACAACACAGACACACCACATATATATATTACCACGTACCCCCCCCCCCCCATACTTCTCCCCCCCCCCACAAGGTAATCAATAACAATGCACTATGGTCTCTGGTACGACACAATTCCCACCGCACTCCACCACGCCGCTTATCCATGTCACCGACAAGACTCACATTCAGGGCCAGAATGCATTAAAAACCACTCTCAGGGGGTCGAGTCGACGTAGAATAGGCTTTTCATGTCACGAAATCATTGAGATTGCCTCACTCTATATAGGTAAGTGTTGGGGGGCGGGGGGCGGTCCTTAGTGGGTGCGGGTGTTCCCTGGAGTCGTAACTTGTAACTTGTACTTGAGAAGCAGAGGGCTGTGTTGGGCCTGTTGGTATACGTATTATTAGAGTTCATTTTAGGTTCGGACTGTCCTCGGGGCCAAACAAAGCCAATGACATTGAGTGCTGGCTGGCTGGCTGCCAGGCTGGCTGGCTGCTTAGCTGGCTGGCTGCTTGGCTGGCTGGCTGGCTGGCTGCTTGGCTGGCTGGCTGGCTGCTTAGCTGGCTGGCTGGCTGCTTAGCTGGCTGGCTGCTTGGCTGGCTGGCTGGCTGGCTGCTTAGCTGGCTGGCTGGCTGCTTAGCTGGCTGGCTGCTTGGCTGGCTGGCTGGCTGGCTGCCTGGCTGGCTGGCTGGCTGCTTAGCTGGCTGGCTGGCTGCTTAGCTGGCTGGCTGCTTGGCTGGCTGGCTGGCTGGCTGCTTGGCAAGCCGGCTGGCTGGCTTTTAGTGGCCATGGGCAAGGCGTTTCTGAACATGGGTGCCGATATTGTTCCTTTCTCACCTGTCTTCACCTGTCACGCTCCTGAGATATAGTGCCGTGAAACCCCCCGCAACACTACCTCCAACAATACCAGCGCCGTCAACACCTCCAACAATACCAGCGCCGTCAACACCTCCAACAATACCAGCGCCGTCAACACCTCCAACAATACCAGCGCCGTCAACACCACCAACAATACCACCGCCGTCAACACCAGCGCCGTCAACACCTCCAACAATACCAGCGCCGTCAACACCACCAACAATACCACCGCCGTCAACACCACCAACAATACCACCGCCGTCAACACCAGCGCCGTCAACACCTCAAACAATACCAGCGCCGTCAACACCTCCAACAATACCACCGACGTCAACACCACCAACAATACCACCGCCGTCAACACCAGCGCCGTCAACACCTCCAACAATACCAGCGCCGTCAACACCACCAACAATACCACCGCCGTCAACACCTCCAACAACACCAGCGCCGTCAACACCTCCAACAATACCAGCGCCGTCAACATTTCCAACAATACCACCGCCGTCAACACCTCCAACAACACCAGCGCCGTCAACACCTCCAACAATACCACCGCCGTCAACACCACCAACAATACCAGCGCCGTCAACACCACCAACAATACCACCGCCGTCAACACCTCCAACAATACCACCGCCGTCAACACCACCAACAATACCAGCGCCGTCAACACCACCAACAATACCACCGCCGTCAACACCTCCAACAACACCAGCGCCGTCAACACCTCCAACAATACCAGCGCCGTCAACACCTCCAACAATACCACCGCCGTCAACACCTCCAACAATACCACCGCCGTCAACACCACCAACAATACCACCGCCGTCAACACCACCAACAATACCAGCGCCGTCAACACCTCCAACAACACCAGCGCCGTCAACACCACCAACAATACCAGCGCCGTCAACACCACCAACAATACCACCGCCGTCAACACCTCCAACAATACCAGCGCCGTCAACACCTCCAACAATACCAGCGCCGTCAACACCTCCAACAATACCACCGCCGTCAACACCTCCAACAATACCACCGCCGTCAACACCTCCAACAATACCACCGCCGTCAACACCACCAACAATACCAGCGCCGTCAACACCTCCAACAATACCACCGCCGTCAACACCTCCAACAATACCAGCGCCGTCAACACCACCAACAATACCAGCGCCGTCAACACCATGTTACTAATACTGTGTAAGCTTAACATGGGACGTTTCACCATGATTGTCAGAGGAAAGAGCCCAGCGGGCCTCACCTCAGAGGCAGGAGCCCAGCGGGCCTCACCTCAGAGGCAGGAGCCCAGAGGGCCTCACGTCAGAGGCAGGAGCCCAGCGGGCCTCACCTCAGAGGCAGGAGCCCAGAGGGCCTCACGTCAGAGGCAGGAGCCCAGCGGGCCTCACCTCAGAGGCAGGAGCCCAGAGGGCCTCACCTCAGAGGCAGGAGCCCAGCGGGCCTCACCTCAGAGGCAGGAGCCCAGAGGGCCTCACGTCAGAGGCAGGAGCCCAGAGGGCCTCACCTCAGAGGCAGGAGCCCAGAGCGCCTCACCTCACTTCCATAAGCTTATTAATTCAACTTCTGAGCTCAAAATATCATTCTCAAAAATGATGTCGTGATTAAGTGGAGTATTATCTGTAGGAGCTGGAGGGTACCTGGGCTCCTAGACGGTCAGCTGGAGGGTACCTGGGCTCCTAGACGGGGAGCTGGAGGGTACCTGGGCTCCTAGACGGTCAGCTGGAGGGTACCTGGGCTCCTAGACGGGGAGCTGGAGGGTACCTGGGCTCCTAGACGGTCAGCTGGAGGGTACCTGGGCTCCTAGACGGGGAGCTGGAGGGTACCTGGGCTCCTAGACGGGGAGCTGGAGGGTACCTGGGCTCCTAGACGGTCAGCTGGAGGGTACCTGGGCTCCTAGACGGTCAGCTGGAGGGTACCTGGGCTCCTAGACGGGGAGCTGGAGGGTACCTGGGCTCCTAGACGGTCAGCTGGAGGGTACCAGGGCTCCTAGACGGTCAGCTGGAGGGTACCAGGGCTCCTAGACGGGGAGCTGGAGGGTACCTGGGCTCCTAGACGGTCAGCTGGAGGGTACTTGGGCTCCTAGACGGGGAGCTGAAGGGCTCGAGATGTCTCCCATTGTCTCCTCACTCTGATCACACAGTCTCTGTTGCATCATCTTGATACGGCTCTTCAACACCTGAGTTCAGTGCTGAGTTTTCTCCTCAATATTGTGTCCAAATTGGCACTGTGCTTGCTGCTGCCTCGGGTGTGTATAGTTCTGGTTCTCTTCAGTGCCTCGCTGTTGTCCTCTGTACTAAGTTCTGCGTTTTTTCCATTTTTTTGTGGAGAGTGGAAGGGGCTGGGGGCTCCATTCTGCATTGTCTGGTAAACTAAGGGTTTATTTTGCTCTGCTCGTCCACCTCCCGTTTTTTGTGCGATGAACCATTTAGTAGAAACTGTATATTTACGGCCAGTGACTTCTTCCGTCCTATTTATATATCTGACAATGGACTTGTTGCACATGGGCCCTCGACCCACTCCTGTGGCCTCTACATCTGTGTTCTCTCACCTTCCTGGGCGTGTCTCGTGGTCAAATGGCCTGCTGTAGGTCCATGATGTACTCGAGTACTCTCGTGCCATGTATGCTCTTTGTCTCATTACTCCCGGGGGGGGGGGGAGAGAGAGGGGCTAGAGACTCATACTGCGGTGATCTCTCTCTCTTCCCCTTTCCACACCCTCCATCCCTCTCTCTCTCTCTCTCTCTCTCTCTCTCTCTCTCTCTCTCTCTCTCTCTCTCTCTCTCTCTCTCTCTCTCTCTCTCTCTCTCTCTCCTCTCTCTCTCTCTCTCTCTCTCTCCTCTCTCTCTCTCTCTCTCTCTCTCTCTCTCTCTCTCTCTCTCTCTCTCTCTCTCTCTCTCTCTCTCTCTCTCTCTCTCTCTCTCTCTCTCTCTCTCTCTCTCTCTCTCTCTCCCCCTCTCTCTCTCTCTCTCTCTCTCCCTTCCCCTCTCCCTGTCCCATTCCCAAAGCCTTATCCTGACCCCTCCAAGTGTGCGATAGTCGTAACGGCTTGGCGCTTTCTCCTGATAGTTCTTCCTTGGTAGATCTCTTCGGGTTAAAATAAATTTGTAATTTAAACAAAAAAATGGCGGCTAGAATGATTCCTGATGGCTTGTATGGCGTCAAGTGAAGGGAATAACACCTTGGGGAATTGTTTTACCTCTCTCTCTCTCTCTCTCTCTCTCTCTCTCTCTCTCTCTCTCTCTCTCTCTCTCTCTCTCTCTCTCTCTACAACGGAGAGTGAGACAGAGAGAGAAGAGGGAGGGGCGCAGGAGTTAGGGAATGAGAAAAATGATGGTTGGATAAAAAGGAGTAAGAGAGCGAATCTTTGCAGCAGGTTGTGAGAAAGAGGTGAAGGGAGAGCATCATTGTAGTGAGACAATGGTTGGAAGAATGGCTGGGCCCTCTGGTGGCTGGGTCCTCTGGTGGCTGGGCCCTCTGGTGGCTGGGCCCTCTGGTGGCTGGGCCCTCTGGTGGCTGGGCTGGGGGGGGGGGAAATGGGAGGGGGAGAGACATTTACGAACCTCTCACAAATTACGTCTGAATTTGGCCGTTTGTCCGTATGGCCGAAAATGAACGTAATTTGAAAATGAAAAAAATTAAAATAAATTTTGGATTTTTTCCAAAACAGCAAGTTAAAAGGCCTCTGGTAGATTAGGAGGGCAGGAAATTCTCCTAAAGTTTCAAGACTTCATGAAACTCGTTAATTGAAAGTTTCCTCACCTAATCTAACCGAGTAAGCCAGAGAAGTCAAACAGAAAACGGGACAGTACATCACTTTCGTGAGCCGATTTCATTTCAAATTACGTCCATTTTTGGCTATAGCGCGCATACGGGCGAAAAGCTACGTTATTTTTAAGAAGACGGGTTGTGGGAGCAACAGGATGGTGGAAGTGTCTCACCAAACTGTTCTTGCTGGGATGGTTCAACGCTTGCTGAACTCTCGATCTTGGTTCCTGTGCTGGTTCTCACACCATTAACGTTATGTTGTGTTTGAACCAGTCAGCTCCCCTAAAGTAATTTGTATGTCGTGATCATGTCTCCCTGTTTCTTGTCTTCCACTGGTGCGAAGATTTATTCCCTAGTAGTTTCTCCTCGTGATTCAAAATATCACAAACCATAGGTCTAATAACTCCTAGGTGCTTATTTACTGCTGGGGTGATCATAGGCTTCAAATGTAAGGTACTCAGGCATCGCGCCGTGCCCGGAAATCGAACCCAGGATGAATCAGTTTTAATAGTCGACTGCGTGAACCAGTACGCAACAGGTGTCTCCCACGGTGTAGTGCGGGGCGCCTCGTCCTCCCTGGTATATGACAGACCTCTACAAAAGCTCTTTTATCACTACGACAATTAATACAATATAATTTGTGGAATGTTGAGATTTGGCCAAAACTGCAAACAAATAAATCTACGGTTACCAGTCTGTTGAGCATATTAATTATATTGAGAGGGAGAGAGAGGGAGAGAGTGAGGGAGGGAGAGAGAGAGAGAGAAAGGGGGGGGGGGTATAGGCCAGCCCCTAGAGAGATAATTAATCAGTAGCTTGAACCAAAATATAAGAGTGGAGACCCCGCCCAACCCTCTTAGGGATCACGGCATGAGGATAGGATCAAGACTAATGAAAAAGGCTCCGAACTGCTTATATCGTGAGGCTCCACAATGCCTCCCCCTCTCAACCCTCTCTGTCAAGGACTCACTCTACTGTCTTCAAACATATGCTCCCCGGCACCATATTATGCTAGATTATGTATTTTGTAAAAAAAAAAGAAAAAAGTTGATTTATTAAAAATTATATTTAATTGTATGGAGTAATTACGAGCTGAAATTTTTTGATTCCATAGTGATAGGATTCTCTCTCTCTCTCTCTCTCTCTCTCTCTCTCTCTCTCTCTCTCTCTCTCTCTCTCTCTCTCTCTCTCTCTCTCTCTCTCTCTCTCTCTCTCTCGCTGGGAGTGGGGCGCGGGTGCTGGGAGTGGGGCGCGGACGCTGGGAGTGGGGCGCGGACGCTGGGAGTGGGGCGCGGACGCTGGGAGTGGGGCGCGGACGCTGGGAGTGGGGCGCGGACGCTGGGAGTGGGGCGCGGACGCTGGGAGTGGGGCGCGGACGCTGGGAGTGGGGCGCGGACGCTGGGAGTGGGGCGCGGACGCTGGGAGTGGGGCGCGAGTGCTGGGAGTGGGGCGCGAGTGCTGGGAGTGGGGCGCGGACGCTGGGAGTGGGGCGCGGGTGCTGGGAGTGGGGCGCGGGTGCTGGAAGTGGGGCGCGGGTGCTGGGAGTGGGGCGCGGGTGCTGGGAGTGAGGCGCGGGTGTGGCGGAAGGCACTTTTCTAACGACTAATAAAAAGAAAATTGAAACTATAAATCACTAAAGAAATCCCTAACGATATATGACGGCTCTGTGGCGGCCGTAACCGCCAGGGAGTGTGTGGTGTGGTGGTGTGGTGACGTGTAGGTGTGGTGGTGGTGGTGTAGTAGTGGTGGTGTAGTGACGTGTAGGTGTGGTGGTGGTGTGTAAGTGTATCTCATATAGAGCCAGACCTCACTTCCCCGTAGACCAATCAGTGACTACGGGGAAAGTGAGGTGTGGCACTATGCCCCGCCCACTACCCTTGTTGGACCTGTGTTTATAATTGTACCATTGTGACGTGCAGGTCAGAACAGCTACAGAATGACGAGTCTATACAGAAGAGCTTGGAAGTGGTAGACGGCGGTGGCTGCCATAGAGAGCTCCGTCCATCAGTGCATTCCGTTTCCTGACCACACGTACCGGCCGCGAATATTTCCTTTCATTTTTTTCTTCGTCTCATTTGCGTTTCAAGCTTTCACTTATCTTATTTTATCTCACTTTAAAGAGGGCCTTTATCACCTGCTCTATTGCCATAAGTATCGTGCATTCTGTTGTCATGTCCCCTCTCTATATCTTCTCTCCTTCCTATCCTAGCTCTCTGAGGATTAGCCTCGTTGCAATCAGGCCTTGTTAGAATAACCTTGTTGCAAACGTTTGCAACATTCAAAATTTTGTTTTATCATTGACAAGGTGCACATTTCCAACCCATCCTCCTGTTTAGATAGCACGTTTGTAACTATGTGCGCCATCGTACATATATTGACGTAATGGACAATTAGATAGTAGAATTCGGTACTATTTACTTTACAGAGTCCGAAAAAATATAGCTAAATATCAAATTTAAATATTCCTAGGCCTAGTATATTGTATTAGGCTTCAAATTGTGTGTATTAGGCCGAGGGAGGTTAGCTTAGGCTTTTTCTTTGCATCATCAACACACAAACATTTCCGGGTTGTCCAAATTCAGTTGTACCGATTTGTATTTTCTAATTTCATTGTACGTCATTATATGTACGATGGTGTTCATCGTTACTGTAAGTGCTGCCTGAACAGGAGGATGGGTTGACATTTCGTGCAGACGCTGGGTCTTCCAGTTATTGGTCTGACGTGGATAAAAACCTTCAAAGAATCCTTTTTTGTTTAGCGATATAAATGATGTTGTAGTGTTTGGCAGGTTGCCGTACGCTGAGGGTGTTACTTGGGCCCGGTTCGACCCCCAGTGATTCACTAGTCACCGTCCCCAGCCTGGGTACCAACCTTGGGGGATTTTCACTGTAAATAAATATCTGATGAACACGAAAAGATGATATGGGCAGTAATTTGCACCTCACCTGCCGGTAACACTATGCTCGCCTCCCACCCACCTACCCCCCCCCCCCCCTCTCTCTCTCTCTCTCTCTCTCTCTCTCTCTCTCTCACTCTCTCTCTCATAAACAAGTTATCACATATAAGGGATACAAACTGCACAGCTTGAGGTACATAAAGATGTCAACTTGTAGAGGGGAAATGTGTCCCACTAGAGATGGAGAAGAGCTTCGACTATTGTACATTGTTGTGGCCAGCAGCGGGCCTCTCGTGGACCCGTAATGCACTCTACTGTGGCTGCTGTTGTTGTTGTTGCTGCTGTCAGCCACGTTTCCTTTCATCTAATGCTGCTATTCACCTAGCAATAAATATGTGCCAGCAATGGGAGTGAGGAAATTGTTGTGGGGTTGCATTCTGGGGAAAATCGGTAGTTAATTCGACATTGGGTGGACACCTCTATATGAGCCTGAAGTAATACATATATACAGGCTTCCAGTATTTTTTCTCCAGTCTCTGACGAAGGGAATGATATTATAATTATATAGCTCAACACTCTGAGATTAGTCACATCTCTGCATAACATTTCGCCATTGCTCGGCTTTGATATATTGGTTGTATATTGTCCGGAGCTGGAGGTGTGCGAGGCTATAGGGCCCCGCGGGCTATAGCAAGGTCGCTCCTGTAGCCTAGCATAGTAAAGTGAATGTAATATTTAATTTTAATTATAATTTTTTTATTAAGACTTTGTGTATATACACTTATAGCACATCACTGGGTGTAGGGACAGTTTTCTCAGGTCCGTTTCACCCAGTGTTCAGATAGCTGTAAAGGATAATTTAGTAATAATATACTGATTATATATATAAATATTTCGTTGAAAACGACAGAAAGTTTTAGATTTATGATTCCCGCACGAATCTTCTCGATATTCCTTATGTTTTTCTTCACTGAAGCAGGAAGATTAAAAATTAACTCTCCAAAGTTCATTTTTACTTATTATTTGGGTCTGACGCCTAGTGATGCGTTTCGTAAGGTCTCTCCTCACATTCTCGAAGACAAATTCTTCTGTTGTTGTTGTTGTTATTTCAGATTTAGATACTCAGAAGGAAGTGTCCATGTAGCACGGGCTATGGTGAGCCCGTAAAATTCTTCTGTGTTAGCACCTGATTATATCCTCTAATGGTGAGGTGGTAGGTGACATGGCTGAATGACATATATGGGGTATTAATGGGGTCCTATAAAATGGGGCCCTATATAATGGGGTAGTAAATTAAGAGTGTGACATGTTAGCAGTTTATATTCTTCTGGTATTCTTCCTGTTGCAGGGTCATTTGTTCCTGCTTCTACATTGGTCCGGGGTCTTGAAGTGGGTAGAGTGTAACTGTGTATTAGCTGGTTATTGATTGCTGGTCTAGATTTCTTGATATGCAATCGCTTCACTGATGTCTAGTCTTCTATTTGCCATTGTATCTATCAATTATTTCGGTGTAGCTTTCTAGGCGTTCAACACTGCACAAACACCAGGGCTCCGTCAAGGAACACATACTCGCCACACACACGAGACAATCACCAGGGATATTGTGACGAGCAACACCGAAATAATTGATTGATACAATGACAATAGAAGATTAGACATCAGACTCCTCTTACATGATAGTATGATAGATGGAGACCAAACCACACACTAGCAAGTGATGGGACGACGACGTTTCGGTCCGTCCTGGACCATTCTCAAGTCGATTGCAGGACGGACCGAAACGTCGTCGTCCCTTCACTTTCTAGTGTGTGGTTTGGTCAACATATTTCAGCCACGTTATTGTGACTCCTCGTCTGCATAATAGAAGGAATTACTAGTGTCGATTTCCCTTTGCCTCAGATCGACAAGATTTTGTTGAAGTACTTGGTGTACTACTGCCACACCTCTATGGATTATCCAATAAAATCAGCAGACTTCTAGATGTTACTACTGCTCGGCTTAGACTCGGTTACAAGTATCTCTGGGAATTCTCATTATCTGCCGATGTAGACCTGACCAAGTGTAAACTGTGTCCACAAAATTATCCTCACACTCCTCCGTCACTATGTGATGGAGTGCGAAAAGATACGTGAATTCAGAGACAACTCTATAACTAATGATCCAGATATGTGTAAATATTTCATTCAAAATGATCTGCTATCAGAAATCTGAGCCAAATATCCCCAGTTTGCTAACTGTAGGTAGTACTAAGTGATTGTAGCCTATCCACCGCTGCCCACTGGATGGGGGGGGGCGGTGTGCAGGACAAACATATCAATTGTGACACTAGCTCTCCACATATGTCAGTTGCTTAATTTAGAAACTGTACTTGTGGTCGATCTCGAACCCATTGTTGATGTGACGATGTGTACTGAATTTTGTAACTAGCTCACCAAGATTATAACTTGCTTAGTTAAATTAATTGTGGGGTTCAGTCCCTGAGCTCATTACGTACTTCTGTAACCCTTTCCACTACCGCCCACAAGATGGGTATGAGGTGCATAATAAATGAACTAAACTAAACGCTCATCCTATTTTCATTCAGACTGAAGTATGGACCATTGTGAAATGTGGGTTGTGATATCCCAAGAGTTCTCCATGATAAAATATATTTTCTGACAGTTGCTTCAGTTGTTTTTAATATATTTTCTGAGAAGAGGAATAGGGCAAAACGGAAAGGGAGGAGGGTGAAGAGGACAGGAAGATGACGAGGGGACACGATAGATGGATAGATAGAAGGTGTTATTTTACAGTTATATAGATGATATAAAGATTTAGGGTGACTTCAATTTTTCTGAAACAAAGGAGGAAAAGGGAAAAAGCTGGGTGGGGGGGGGTGTAGAGGGGGAGTAGGAGGCAAGGGGAAGATGTAGAGGGGACAAAATAGACGGGTATATGGATAGATAGATAGCTGGATAGATGAACTAATGGATGAAAAGATAGATGGAATGACAAATAAATAGAACAGTTACACACACACTATATATATATATATATATATATATATATATATATATATATATATATATATATATATATATATATATATATATATATATATATATAATATGGGGCACCACCTCTCGTTGTTTGTAGGGACCCTCAAGCCTCGAAGAAGAGGATATGCAGCACCCGGAGAGCCTTGTCGGGCTCCCCCGTGCACTGGCACATATTGTCTTCTCCAACCACCCATCTTATATATTTATGTTTATATAGGGAACTTTATTGTACAAAATTA